>NC_052157.1:49447694-49779992 GCF_902713615.1 Scyliorhinus canicula | reverse complement strand
CTGTTTCACACTGTCCTCTCCAACAATATGGCCCCTCTCATTCGTAAATACTGAAGAAAAGTACTCGTTCAAGACCTTTCCTATCTCTTCTGACTCAATACACAATCTCCCGCTACTGCCCTTGATCGGACCCACCCTTGCTCTAGTCATTCTCATATTTCTCACATATGTGTAAAAGGCCTTGGGGTTTTCCTTGATTCTACCCGCCAAAGATTTTTCATGCCCTCTTTTAGCTCTCCTAATCCCTTTCTTCAGTTCCCTCCTGACTACCTTGTATCCCTCAAGCGCCCTGTCTGAACCTTGTTTCCTCAGCCTTACATAAGTATCCTTCTTCCTCTTAACAAGCCATTCAACCTCTCTTGTCAACTATGGTTCCCTCACTCGACTATCTCTTCCCTGCCTGACAGGGCCATACATATCAAGGGCACGTAGTATCTGTTCCCTGAACAAGTTCCACATTTCAATTGTGTCCTTCCCTGACAGCCTATGTTCCCAACTTATGCACTTCAGTTCTTGTCTGACAGCATAGTATTTACCCTTCCCCCAATTGTAAACCTTGCCCTGTTGCACGCACCTATCCCTCTCCATTACTAAAGTGAAAGTCACAGAATTGTGGTCACTATCTCCAAAATGCTCCCCCACTAACAAATCTATCACTTGCCCTGGTTCATTACCAAGTACCAAATCCAATATGGCCTCCCCTCTGGTTGGACAATCTGCATACTGTGTTAGAAAAGCTTCCTGGACACACTGCACAAACACCACCCCAATAGATCAAACTATTTGGTTACGCAAAGAGTGGTGAGGCCATAGAATGCCCTACCTGCAATAGTAGTGCACTCGCCAACATTGAGGGCATTTAAAAGTTTATTGGATAAGCATATGGATGATAATGGCATAGTGTAGGTTAGATGGCCTTTAGTTTTTGACTTCCTATGTCGGTGCAACATCGTGGGCCGAAGGGCCTGTACTGCGCTGTATCGTTCTATGTTCTATGTTCTATCTAAAGAGTTTCCACTCAATATTTGGGAAGTTGAAGTCACCCATGACTACTACTACCCCGTGACTTCTGCTCCTTTCCAAAATCTGTTTCCCAATCTGTTCCTCCACATCTCTGCTGCTATTGGGGAGCCTATAGAAAACTCCCAACAAGGTGACTGCTCCTTTCCTATTTCTGACTTCAACCCATACTACCTCAGTAGGCAGATCCTCCTCAAACTGCCTTTCTGCAGCTGTTATACTATCTCTAATTAATAATGCAACCCCCCCACCTCTTTTACCACCCTCCCTAATCTT
Source organism: Scyliorhinus canicula (assembly GCF_902713615.1). Lineage (NCBI taxonomy): Eukaryota > Metazoa > Chordata > Chondrichthyes > Carcharhiniformes > Scyliorhinidae > Scyliorhinus > Scyliorhinus canicula. Next base: position 49,778,696 of record NC_052157.1, on the reverse strand, counting down.
ATTGAAACATCTATAACCAGGAACCTCCAACAACCATTTCTTCTATCCAAGTTTCTGTGATAGCCACCACATCGTAGTCCCAAGTACCGATCCATGCCTTCAGTTCACCCACCTTATTCCTGATGCTTCTTGCATTGAAGTATACACACTTCAACCCTTCTCTGTGTCTGCAAGTACTCTCCTTTGTCAGTATTACCTTCCCCACTGCCTCACTACACGCTTTGACGTCCTGAACATTGGCTACCTTTGTTGCTGGACTACAGGTCCGGTTCCCATTCCCCTGCCAAATTAGTTTAAACCCTCCCGAAGAGTACTAGAAAACCTCCCTCCCAGGATATTGGTGCCCCTCTGGTTCAGATGTAACCCGTCCTGCTTGTACAGGTCCCACCTTCCCTAGAAGCGCTCTAATTATCCAAATACCTGAAGCCCTCCCTCCTACACCATTCCTGCAGCCACGTGTTCAACTGCACTTGCTCCCTATTCCTAGTCTCGCTATCACGTGGCACCGGCAATGAACCAGAGATGACAACTCTGTCTGTCCTGGCTTTTAACTTCCAGCCTAACTCCCTAAACTCGTTTTTACATCCACACCCCTTTTCCTACCTACGTCGTTGATACCAACGTGCACCACGACTTCTGGCTGCTCACCCTCCCCCTTAAGGATCCTGAAGACATAATCTGAAACACCCCTGGCACCCGGGAGGCTGTGAGGGTGTGACGCAGACACGGGGGGGGGGGGGGGGGGGGATGTGCCAACTCCACACAGACAGTGACCCGGGTCTAGGATCAAACCTGGGTCATCGGTGCCATGGAGCAGCGGTGCTAACCACTGCACTACCAGCCTGCCACCCTCATTGTGGCATTTTGAGTTTTCAAAATCAGCTTACAAAATCTGGAAATAAAAAGCTGTTACCATTGAAACAACACCCTGAAACGGTAACAACTCAACTAGTACTCCAATGTCCAATAGAGACCGAAATCCCGAAATCTGCCATGGTTACCATGGTCTGACATCTACGTGACTCCAAGCTGCCGTTACAACATTTCAAGCAGAAATTTCACCACGATTTATGCTGCTCAAGCATCCCAAAGTACTTCACAGAAACATTATTAATCAAAACTTAAGGGCTTCACCGCACGGCCTCTGATATTAACTGAGTAATGTGGGGAATTTGCCCTGCACAGAGTAGAACAAGCAAAGCTTGCCCGTTTGCTCCGGGAAGATGGGAGTGGGGATACTGACTGATTAATTCATCAACCTGGCATTGGGAATAGGGCTTTTTCTTAGAACCAGCCCCTTGCTGTCAAGCCCCTTTTCAGCTAGCAGGCAAGACCTCTGTTGCCTGCCTTAAATGCCACCCTTCTTTTTCAAGGAGCTTTAATTTTCCCACCAAAAAATACCACCTCATACTTGTCATGTCACTTGGGTGCTTTATCCAAATACGAGTCCTTGGCTCATTGTCTGCTGATGCTTTATCCTGAGCCATTTCCTTGGCAGGCTATTTTTGTCAGTGGTGGTTTGCTATTGTCTTCCACTCTCTTAGGCAAGGTGACGGGCCAGGCCCCAAGTCTACCTCTGTCAGAATGGGAATCGAACCTTTGCTGTCCATGTTATTCTGAATGACTTTCCAGCTATCTAGCCGTCTAAGCCATATTGGATCCATACCTCATACTTAAATTATTTTAAAATGAATTTGCCATTGACACTCATTCTGCGGGTTTATTATATTTTGTTACATGCTTCGTGAAAATTAACCATACCCCTCAATTTGTTGTTATCCACAAATTCTGTAAACTGTGTTCCCAATTCTCAAAACAAAAAGCTTTCAGAACCAAAGGTGATCATTTCACCCAATATGTGGCTTTTTTACTAGTTCATATTGAAAATATTGTAGAAATATCTTTGCTCATTGTTTCTACTTTTCACTGTATAAAAATGATGGATATTATTTGGTGATGATTGAGTCACTGAGGTGATCTTCTTTCCCCTCCAGCTGGGTGGGAGGTGACTGGACTCCATGCTCCAGCACCTGTGGAAAAGGCACTCAGTTTCGGAATGTAACCTGCGTCTATCAGCTGCAAAACGGCACTTATTTCAACACGAGAAATCTCTACTGCCTTGGTCTGAAGCCGTCCGCAGTACAGGGCTGTGAAGGGCGTGATTGTCTTCTATTGTGGGAGGCCTCGGACTGGTCAAAGGTATGTGCTTTTCAATGACTAAACTGGACCGACAAGGTCATATTTCTCTATCTGAACTCTCTCATGAGGCGTCTCATCTGTCACCCATCACCATCCTGCCAGTAAATGCATTATTTATCAAGCGCTTAAAGAATTACACGCATTGCCTGGGTCCCATAGACTGTATTTGAATTGTGAGATTTGTTACAATACTCTTTGCTACTTTACAGAGTTCAACCATAAATGTGTGTTTAGTTTTGTCACATTATTTCAAGCATGTTATTGAAAGAGAAATGGTACCTGCATTATTACAGTTTTTTTTAGTGTGCTGATTCTCCATATTTTGAAGAAGTCGTTTATTTCAATCATGTTACTATCCTGTAAAGCTGATCGCATCAATCAGGCACTCCCAGCATTCGCAGGGAGCGTGAGCTAGGAAAACAGAAGCCTGATTTATTTTTTCTTGTGTGCAAGGTCCATGTGTCAGGTCCTGAGGGCTACAGACATCCACCCAGCTCTCCCTCTGAACATGGCTCTATGCCTGGAACTCTTGATTAAGAAATCAACCCATCACTACAGCAACACATTTAAGCTGAAGCTCAGCTTCAGTCTTTGGAAGCAAAGTTCAGAAAGATCCTCCAGAGGAGTGGGCGAGTTGCAAATCATCACAGGTGTCATGAAATGTCAGATTTTAAGGAATTCCAAGACGATTCTAACTCCCCTGCTCTTATTGAGCTAGGTTGTAGATTTTAGCCTTCGGTTCTGAGGGAATGTTTATTCCTCTGTCTCAATTTCAGTTTTCCAACATTTATTGTTTCTATTATTCTTGAACTGATACTGGTTCAGCGGAATGAAGGAAAGCTGTGCAGTAAAAGATCTGTCTCCCTCTGGAAGTGATAGGACCAGATGACTGGTGTCTGCTAATTAGCCTATCTCTTGCGATGGGGTAGGGAAAGCGGAAATAGAAAAACAGTGAAGGAATATATTGACGGAACCATATAAAACAAGACTTTATTCAACCCACTGTGCCTGGACCAGCTCATTACAAAAACTCTCACTTATCCCCTGCTCTCACTCTTTCCCTATTGCCCTCCAATTGATTTCCCATTTTAAGGATATAGTCCGTTCCTTTTTGATAGTTGCCAGTGATTCTACTTCGACCACCCTTTCAGACACAGCATTCCACATCGCAACAACTCATTGTGCAGAAACATTTTTTTCCTCATCAGACCCCTGGCTTTATTGCAGTTTTTGTTTAATAAATTTAGAGTATCCAATTCATTTTTTCCTATTAAGCGGCAAATCCACCTACCCTGCACATCTTTTTGCTGTGGAGGCGAAACCCATGCAAACACGGGCAGAATGTGCAAACTCCACCCGGACAGTGACCCAGAGCCGGGATCAAACCTTGGACCTTGGCGCTGTGCGACAGCAGTGCTAACCCCTGCTCCACTGCGCTGCCCCCAGGCTTTTTTGCAGCTTATCTTAAATCTGTGCCATCTGATTGCTGACCCTTCTGCTCCTGACTACATAGGCTCACCCAAAGTGGCCCACCTAAGAAACACATCATTGTCATATTGATCTTGGTGCTTTGGACACATAAAATGCACATTTTCAGCTGTCAATCTTGCTGAAAAACTACATCCATCCAGGAATACGCCTTTAATTATATCAATTTGTTTTTCTCTTTGTCAATGCAGTAGGGGCAGTTTTACGCCACCTGGGCAAGTGCACGGTCAATTCCAGCCCCACATGCCCCAGGGTCACAACACAGGTGAATTAACCAATAATTCTTATAAACATTCCCAAAATCTTTGGCCTTGGCTGCCCAATAATTACAGTCACCGGGTTTGTAAGTTGAAATTCAATTACTGATAATTAAAGCAAGGACATATATGAAATACACAATAAACACAACTGCCGAATGACAAGTTAATACCAGACTCCTCCTTTAACTGCCCCATCCTCTACCCACACACAAGGCAGACAAACACAAGTGGTGGAAAGGGGTAAAAATAATAATGTTGCAGGTCAACAGATAAGAGTCTTTGCTGGAGATGGCGATCTTTCAGTAGCTTTGCCTCAATCCTTTTCTTCAGTTCAAGGCTTTTACTGTGGATAAAGTCTCTGGTTTACAGCCTGTAATGATCTTCCTTGGAGTTTAGCAATATCTTACAGCTTTTCCAGGAGAGGCCCCCTGGCTTCACAGAAGCCTGTTCTGCAGAAAGAGCTATCAGCTGCTGGATTCTGCTTGCATCAGCCTTTCTGCAGAGAGATTTGGTTCCGACAGTGGCCTTTTGGTGAGAATTCGCTGGTTATTTCTGGAGACAACACAGTGACAAAAAGAGAGATCTTCTCACTTAGCTGCCAAAGCAAAACTGAAAGCCCCTTGGATCTCTGAACCATTTCAGTGGGAACAGATCCAATCATCACCTGTGCAGTACACAACCGTTTGGGACAATTCATTGGCCATCAGCCAAACCAATCAAACCAAGACTGTTGTTGGTGCCGGCCAGTCCACAACTCCAGTCCAAACTAGTGCAGGCTTCTGCTCAAATTAATGACACAGGCCACTTTCCTTAAAGGCACATGTCCATAAATCATCCATGGATCAATAGTGTAACGGCAGAAACAAAAGAAAGGGGAAATTAGAGAATAAATAGAAGGACCCTTATAGCAGTGTCTGTTATTAACAAGAGGCTTGAAAATACATTATGCATCTGGCTACTTCCCTTCAACCATGGTTACAATATGATCCATGTTAATCACGAGACATCTAAATCATGGCAATGATACTTTACTTTTGCCCTCCAGAAATAGTCATGCACATATTGCTTGGGCAGCTTGGGGCTGCAGATTGTTCTCCTGAGCATGATAGGAATGGGATTGTATCCATTAATCTTGTAGAACCATCAGAACCAAATGGCAACAAGGTGCCTTTCAGAGGTTGGAGCAGGGAGAGAGCTTTTAATGATAACAGTGAATCAGAATGCTCCTTCAGCACAGGTATGCTCTCTGGGCCAAGACTGACATGTAAAGAAGAGTAAAGATTTAAAACATTAAAACCCTCAGCTGCAGCTGAGTCAGACAGTTGCACTGTAAACACCTCCACAGAACTTGAAATTCACATTGTTTATGTCTCTCCCTCTTGCTGGCAAAACAGGACGTGAACCATCTCTTCTACAGTGTTCTATGCTCCTTTCTGTTATATTTGAACAGACCTCATGTTCATTGAAATGCATTGTCTATCTAAACTTCAGGGAATATAGATCCTATGAATTAAAATTTTATATCTGTCAACTTCAGCTCCGAAGGGAGCAGCAACTAAATGTGTTCCACCAAATCTTGAAGCCAGGATAAAAATGATTTTTTGAGGATTTGCCAGGAGTGAAATTTCATATCAATGAGACAGATCAAACATCCAGACAGTAGTTTTGCTTTATTTTGAAGCCTGTTCCTTTAAGTTCAGCCTGACTGTTTAAAAACCAGCAGTGACTCAGACTGCTGTGACAAACCGATTCCTGGCGAGAGGAAAGATTCGATCTTAAAAAGCACCGTGTGATTTGTTCAAATTGCAGGTGATTGAAGGTCTCGTTTTAAATTTGAATGGTCAAATATTCAAAGTCACTGCAGCACTTTAATCTGATATAGAAGGCTTATTCTGTTTAATTATAGGAGTCTGTTTGCAAATCTCAGACGAAGTAGAACTGATTAGTTTGAATAACCAAAAAAAGAGGGGATCAAAAAGACCTACGATAGCAATCGCGGTTTGACTCTGTGCTGAATGTGATAAGACAAACTCGATTAAGATTATATAAGCACCCAACATACAAAATAAGATTTTTTTTTAATATAAATATTTCGAGTAGCTAATTATCATTTTTTCCAATTAAGTTGCAATTTAGCATGGCCAATTCACCTACCCTGCACATCTTTGGGTCGTGAAGGTGAGACCCACACAGAGACATGGAGAATGTGCAAATGCCACACAGACAGTGACCTGGGGCTGGGATCGAACCGGGGTCCTCAGCGCTGTGAGGCAGCAGTGTTAACCACTGCACCACCCACACAAGATAAGATTATTGCTGAAAGTGTAACAAATGTAAATTGTAAATTCAGCCCCATAACTGTGCCAGTTAGCCTTCATAAGAAAATCTACTGCAATGTGGAATTCCCCATGTTGACTTGAGACAAAGGCAGGTAAAGGAAAGGTTTTATTGATCATGTTGCTCAGAACCTGTGTAGTATCAGGAAATAGGTGCCGACCATTAGCATATTGGGAGTACATTGCGGAATGTCAGCGAGATAGAACCACCACCTGGTCAAGATCGTGTAAGCAATAACTGTGTCAACATCCCCGCATTTAATAAAGTAATGAACAAGCTTCTACCAGGGTCCATTTACCAAGTCCTTTGGTGATTGAGAATTGGCAACTGTGAAGCTGCACACAGGCGAAAGATACATGAATGTCATTGAACACCATTGGGACAGAGGTGTCTTTGGGCAGTAGCACCTGTGACTGAGCAGTCTTCTTCAAAATATTATTATGATCCCGATATGGTTTTCCTCATCTCATCTAAATGACAAGATACTTTCTCTGATAGCGATGCTAACTCGCTCTACCTACCAACTTTGTTTGAACAAACACTCCCCACATGGTCTTTGGCGAATTTAATTGCTTAGCCACTTTATCAAATGACATTTTTAAATAGTGTCCACATCTTTCGTGTCAAACATTGGCAGTGCTTGAATATATTTAAACATATTCCGACTAAGCTTCTGAGTAGGAAGTGTTTCTCCTTCCTCAAGACCTTCCTCAGAATATCAACTTAAAATGTTAGAATTCCCAAGCCAAACAAGGAATTATACTTTAATATTCCGGACGAGCCCCAGTTTTATTACAATCCCAGACCAAACCCAAATATCCCAGTATCCCAGGCCTAGGATACTAGACAAAAACCCCAATATTTTACTTTAACTTTGTAAGACTGTAAGGAAAAGATACCTCACCCCAGGGGTGATTTCATGCAAAACAGGGATATGGTACATTAAAACAAAAAGTATGTTTGGAACGGTTTCTTTCTTTCAGGTTTTGAAGTTTAAATAGGAATAATTGGAGATGGCTCTTTCCATTGCAAACAAATTCCTATGTAGGAGAGGCCACTCAGGCTGGTTTACAAAGGGTGACTAAAACAAAACTTATGGGCTTGGTGGGGAAGCTGCAATTTATTACTGACACAGTATTATAATATCTTGAACATCACACAAGAAAAATAGCTTGCAATTACTCCTTAAACAATACTAATCAATACAGTGACACAATAACCCTTAACTGCTATCTTTATTCCCACTCAAACATCAAAACCATCTCCACTCTCAATCCACTTTCAAATACAGTTAGCCCTCAGGAATATCTGCTGTACATGAGATGTTGTTGGTATACTTTACTTTGAGAAAGAGAGAGCTTTTGACACCGCTTAAAAAAAAAGACCTGAATCTCATCAGAAACACTGGACCTGCTCAAGCTGGATGTAATGTTTTGGACCTGGATATGAGCTCTGAACATTTACATGAAAATGAAAAATGAAAATCGCTTATTGTCATGAGTAGGCTTCAAATGAAGTTACTATGAAAAGCCCCTAGTCGCCACATTCCGACGCCTGTTCGGGGAGGCTGTTACGGGAATCGAACCATGCTGCTGGCCTGCTTGGTCTGCTTTCAAAGCCAGCGAATTAGCCCTGTGCTAAACAGCCCCTGGCCTAAACATTGGGCCATGGTGATGAGAAAGGAGTAAATGCATTTTTGCACAACCACATCGTTGGGGTCATTTTTGCTCGTGAAAAAAATGATCAGAGAGTTGTGGGCAGCACAGACTCAGGAAAATATCTCTACTGATGCTATTGCCTTGTTAGTACCAGTGATAAGCGAGCACTTTTTCAGGAGACACATCCGGAGTGAGACTCATACAGAGTGGGAGATTTAAACTTGGTAATTTGGTGCAGTGAGGTAAATCAGCAAAGGTAAGTGGAAAATCTAATTCTGCTGTTTTTCAGTTAAAAGTGCAGTGTGGAGCTTAGTGTCTGATTGGTTGAAGCTGCCCCCACCCTAATTGCTGAGAGGCAGTTATCTGTCAATCACCTGAGGCCTGTTGAGGCCTGTTTAGGGGCACATTGTATTATTCTCTTTGAAGTTAAGGTTTTTTTTGAGTCATCGGTTAGCTGAGGTCTGTATAAAAGGCAGCCAGAGAGCGCGCACAGTAAGCGAGCACTTTTCCAGGAGACACATCCGGAGTGAGACTCATACAGAGTGGGAGTTTTAAACTTGGTAATTTGGTGCAGTGAGGTAATTCGGTGCAGAGTGTGAGGAGGTGCTCTTTAACCCTGGTAAGTGACTGATAAGTAGTCTCTCTTTTTCTTTTCATTGTCTAATTTATTTATTTTTATTTTGAAATTCTAGTTGTTTAAGTTTACCAAGGGTTTAAGACATGGCAGGAGATCCCAGACCCGTGTCATGCTCCTCTTGTGCGATGTGGGAGCTCAGGGACACGTCCACTGTCCCTGGCTCCTTCACGTGCAAGAAGTGTGTTCACTTGCAGCTCTTGTTAGACCGCTTGACGGCTCTGGAGCTGCGGATGGTCTCACTTTGGAGCATCCGCGATGCTGAGGAGGTCGTGGATAGCACGTTTAGCGAGTTGGTCACGCCGCAGGTGAAGGTTACTGAGGGAGATAGAAAATGGGTGACCAAAAGAAAGAGCAAGAGTAGGAAGGCAGTGCAGGTGTCCCCTGCGGTCATCTCCCTGCAAAACAGATATACCGCTTTGAATACTGTTGAGGGAAATGGCTCACCAGGGGAAGGCAGCAGCAGCCAGGTTCATGGCACCGTGGCTGGCTCTGCTGCACAGCAGGGCAGGAAGAAAAATGGCAGGGCTATAGTGATAGGGGACTCGATCGTAAGGGGAATAGACAGGAGGTTCTGTGGACGCAATTGAGACTCCAGGATGGTATGTTGCCTCCCTGGTGCAAGGGTCAAGGATGTCTCGGAGCGGCTGCAGGACATTCTGGGGGGGGGGGGGGGGGAGACAGCCAGCTGTCGTGGTGCACATAGGCACCAACGATATAGGTAAAAAACGGGATGAGGTCCTACAAGCGGAATTCAGGGAGTTAGGAGTTAAACTAAAAAGTAGGACCTCAAAGGTAGTAATCTCAGGATTGCTACCAGTGCCACGAGCTAGTCAGAGTAGGAATGTCAGGATAGATAGGATGAATGCGTGGCTCGAGAGATGGTGCAAGAGGGAGGGATTCAAATTCCTGGGGCATTGGGACCGGTTCTGGGGGAGGTGGGACCAGTACAAACCGAACGGTCTGCACTTGGGCAGGACTGGAACCAATGTCCTAGGGGGGGTATTTTCTAGAGCTGTTGGGGAGGGTTTAAACTAATGTGGCAGGGGTATGGGAACCAATGCTGGAAGTTGGAAGGTAATAAAACAGGGACAGAAACAAAAGGAAGTAAGGGGAAAAGTGCAAGGCAGAGAAGACATAGTCAGAAATCCATAAGGGCGACAGTACAAGCTACAGTGACTGAGGGGAGCACAGTGAATAGGCCCAGTAATAACAAAAGGAATAAAACTGGAGATGTTAAGATTCAAAACAGAGGTAAAAAAACCAACATAAGTGTACTTTACCTGAATGCTCGTAGTATTCGGAATAAAGTAAATGAGTTGGTGGCACAAATCATCGTAAATGACTATGATTTAGTGGCCATTACTGAAACATGGTTAAAGGATGGTCACGACTGGGAGTTAAATATCCGAGGGTATCAAACTATTCGGAAGGACAGAGTGGATGGTAAGGGAGGTGGTGTTGCTCTGATATTTAAGGATGACATCCGGGCAATAGTAAGGGATGACATCGGTGCTATGGAGGATAAGGTTGAATCCATTTGGGTGGAAATCAGGAATAGTAAGGCGAAAAAGTCACTGATAGGAGTAGTCTATCGGCCACCAAATAGTAACGAGATGGTGGGGCAGGCAATAAACAAAGAAATAACTGATGCATGCAGAAATGGTATAGCAGTTATCATGGGGGATTTTAATCTACATGTCGATTGGTTTAACCAGGTCGGTCAAGGCAACCGTGAGGAGGAGTTTATAGACTGTATCCGCGATAGTTTCCTAGAACAGTATGTAATGGAACCTACGAGGGAACAAGCGGTCCTAGATCTTGTCCTGTGTAATGAGACAGGATTGATTCATGATCTCATAGTTAGGGATCCTCTCGGAAGGAGCGATCACAATATGGTGGAATTTAAAATACAGATGGAGGGTGAGAAAGTAAAATCAAATACTAGTGTTTTGTGTTTAAACAAAGGAGATTACAAGGGGATGAGAGAAGAACTAGCTAAGGTAGACTGGGAGCTAAGACTTTATGGTGGAACAGTTGAGGAACAGTGGAGAACCTTCCAAGCGATTTTTCACAGTGCTCAGCAAAGGTTTATACCAACAAAAAGGAAGGACGAAAGAAAGAGGGAAAATCGACCGTGGATATCTAAGGAAATAAGGGAGAGTATCAAATTGAAGGAAAAAGCATATAAAGTGGCAAAGATTGCTGGGAGATTAGAGGACTGGGAAATCTTTAGGGGGCAACAGAAAGCTACTAAAAAAGCTATAAAGAAGAGTAAGATAGAGTATGAGAGTAAACTTGCTCAGAATATAAAAACAGACAGTAAAAGTTTTTACAAATATATAAGACAAAAAAGAGTGGCTAAGGTAAATATTGGTCCTTTAGAGGATGAGAAGGGAGTTTTAATAATGGGAAATGAGGAAATGGCTGAGGAACTGAACAGGTTTTTTGGGTCGGTCTTCACAGTGGAAGACACAAATAACATGCCAGCGACTGATAGAAATGAGGCTATGACAGGTGAGGACCTTGAGAGGATTGTTATCACTAAGGAGGGAGTGATGGGCAAGCTAATGGGGCTAAAGGTAGATAAGTCTCCTGGCCCTGATGGAATGCATCCCAGAGTGCTAAAAGAGATGGCATGGGAAATTGCAGATGCACTAGTGATAATTTACCGAAATTCACTAGACTCTGGGGTGGTCCCGGTGGATTGGAAATTAGCAAACGTGACGCCACTGTTTAAAAAAGGAGGTAGGCAGAAAGCAGGAAATTATAGACCAGTGAGTTTAACTTCGGTAATAGGGAAGATGCTGGAATCTATCATCAAGGAAGAAATTGCGAGGCATCTGGATAGAAATTGTCCCATTGGGCAGACGCAGCATGGGTTCGTTAAAGGCAGGTCATGCCTAACTAATTTAGTGGAATTTTTTGAGGACATTACCAGTGCAGTAGGTAACGGGGAGCCGATGGATGTGGTATATCTGTATTTCCAGAAAGCCTTTGACAAGGTGCCACACAAAAGGTTGCTGCATAAGATAAAGATGCATGGCATTAAGGGTAAAGTAGTAGCATGGATAGAGGATTGGTTAATTAATAGAAAGCAAAGAGTTGGGATAAATGGGTGTTTCTCTGGTTGGCAATCAGTAGCTAGTGGTGTCCCTCAGGGATCCGTGTTGGGCCCACAATTGTTCACAATTTACATTGATGATTTGGAGTTGGGGACCAAGGGCAATGTGTCCAAGTTTGCAGATGACACTAAGATGAGTGGTAAAGCGAAAAGTGCAGAGGATACTGGAAGTCTGCAGAGGGATTTGGATAGGTTAAGTGAATGGGCTCGGGTCTGGCAGATGGAATACAATGTTGACAAATGTGAGGTTATCCATTTTGGTAGGAATAACAGCAAACGGGATTATTATTTAAACAATAAAATATTAAAGCATGCCGCTGTTCAGAGAGACTTGGGTGTGCTAGTGCATGAGTCACAGAAGGTTGGTTTACAAGTGCAACAGGTGATTAAGAAGGCAAATGGAATTTTGTCCTTCATTGCTAGAGGGATGGAGTTTAAGACTAGGGAGGTTATGTTGCAATTGTATAAGGTGTTAGTGCGGCCACACCTGGAGTATTGTGTTCAGTTTTGGTCTCCTTACTTGAGAAAGGACGTACTGGCGCTGGAGGGTGTGCAGAGGAGATTCACTAGGTTAATCCCAGAGCTGAAGGGGATGGATTATGAGGAGAGGTTGAGTAGACTGGGACTGTACTCGTTGGAATTTAGAAGGATGAGGGGGGATCTTATAGAAACATTTAAAATTATGAAGGGAATAGATAGGATAGATGCGGGCAGGTTGTTTCCACTGGCGGGTGACAGCAGAACTAGGGGGCATAGCCTCAAAATAAGGGGAAGTAGATTTAGGACTGAGTTTAGGAGGAACTTCTTCACCCAAAGGGTGGTGAATCTATGAAATTCCTTGCCCAGTGAAGCAGTTGAGGCTCCTTCATTACATGTTTTTAAGGTAAAGATAGATAGTTTTTTGAATAATAAAGGGATTAAGGGTTATGGTGTTCGGGCTGGAAAGTGGAGCTGAGTCCACAAAAGATCAGCCATGATCTAATTGAATGGCGGAGCAGGCTCGAGGGGCCAGATGGCCTACTCCTGCTCCTAGTTCTTATAACAAAAATATCCAGTAAGAAAACAGCACTGCCTGCCTCAAGTTTGAAAAGTGTGAAAGATCTACTCCACAAAGGTTACTGGCCACAGAACAGCATGGAGGCAACTTGCCTGTGACTGGATAGAAGGGGTCACACTGCTCATTACGACTTTAAGTTATATTTTTGTATCATCTTTAACATAGAAGAAATCCCAAGGTGGTTTATTTTTTGGTGCAAAATGGAAGCCAAGCCTGTAGATCGAATAGTCATGTGATGACACGGCTACTTAAAGGGTCACATGACAGAAGCGCTGCGGTTCTCCCCGGAAGGTGGGCAGAGTACAAGCGTGTAGAACTGCTGATACTATTGGACAAACTATTGTTGTTCTGAGTCCTTGGTGTAGGAGCGGTTTCAAGACCTGTGCATTGAGTCAGCTTCCACGTGGATTCTTCCCTGTGGCTCAACTCAGTACAGAGATCAACAGACACATCAGCAATCTGGATAAGATGGCTTATTTATTAATCCAACCTTGGTTACGTGTCCACAGAAATGAGGTCTGGATAATGCCAAGATATATCGACTCAACACTGATAAAAACACATCAATTATGCAATTTCCGAAAATCAATAGCCCACCCCAGTTGGACTCGATCCAGTCCCTGAAGCTGTCATGTTTAAACCTTATCCAATAAAATTGCAATCAGCCCATGATTGAGCCTCATCCTGTTAGCTGTGTTTACAAAAAGGCTTGACGTCAATCTTAGCATCCTAAGTTGTTTTTCCCCATCTCACCATCCTGCGCACTCATTGTTCATGAGGGCCAGGATGGCAGAACTGGCATCCTGTTCACTCCATGGATTGTTTTAGAAAGCCAGGATATCAAAAGTGACTTAGAACATAGAACATAGAATAGTACAGCACAGAACAGGCCCTTCGGCCCTCGATGTTGTGCCGAGCAATGATCACCCTACTCAAACCCACGTATCCACCCTATACCCGTAACCCAACAACCCCCCCCCAACCTTACTTTTTTTTTTAGGACACTACGGGCAATTTAGCATCGCCAATCCACCTAACCAGCACATCTTTGGACTGTGGGAGGAAACCGGAGCACCCGGAGGAAACCCACGCACACACGGGGAGGACATGCAGACTCCGCACAGACAGTGACCCAGCCGGGAACCGAACCTGGGACCCTGGAGCTGTGAAGCATTTATGCTAACCACCATGCTACCGTGCTGCCCTTTTCGTTTCCAGAGGATATTGGAGGCCACTGATAAAAACATGCATATACTAGTAATTTGCTAGATCACACATTTTGTGTGTCTCAAAAAAATGGTCAAGTTAGCTAGCCTAAATCCCATCATGCATTATGGTTCCTGCTTGTAGCAAGAATTTGATTACTTATTACTGCTATGTCCTAAAAGTACACTTCCTATAATTAATCTCAATCCTTAATAAACTAACTTATGTAAAACTACTCTAGTAGCATCCTAGCTATTCAGTTTTAAGAGGTCTCACTGCTGGACCCACCTTCAATCCCCCCTTTTGGCCCTTGGCTAGCCCAAGAACAGGCCATTAAATAGACATATTAAACCTGCTGGAGTCTGGCCTAGGTGTGTAATGGTCAACAGATAAGAGCTGTAATAATTCCTTTTTATCTATGGGGTGACTGTCTTTCTGACATTCCCTAAAGTGGCGCCTGACGCAACAGAGCATAATAAAAAGACGAGCAATATAAACAGCTGCAAAATTACAACAATGTGTGTATAATACGTATCCATGGATGGATATAGGTATTCAGTCTCCAATTCCATATTCTAGAGAAAAAATGCTGTGATTTAAACCGTTCCTCAGCCTTCTCAGCATGAGTCTTGATGAGATCGCACTCCTTGTTCCAGAGGTGGTCAATCTGCGTTGCCTCCTTAAATCCTTCCCTGTTGGTCCGCAAGTGCGGGATTCGTGGAAGTCCCTTCTGGACGTATTGGTGAATCCGTTGGTCATCGTCAGTTCGCTCGAGGTCATCTGTTTCCATGATGGACACATCCCTGTATGGCGTCAGTTCATGACGGCCAATGATAATAGACTCGGACAAATTGGTTAGAACAACATTATGCCCAGGCAATTCACACACAATGCCACGCCTGGTATAGTTGTACGACGTAACTCATTAATTGTTGTCTGAAATTGTTGTCATGCTCCACATGAGCCAATTAACCAGCTGGCTAAGGTCTGTAGTAATTTCGGCATCTTGTATATATCCTTGACTGCAGCTCTCATTTGCCCTTCCATAACTTCAATCTCTTCACTTACCTTTGCAATGTCAAGGGCGTTGACAGTCGAAACTCCTGCCCCATATCCTCCAACTGCTAATTCCCCTATGTCTCTCTGTTGTTGCTTATGTGTTTTCAATCCATTCCCGTCCAAAATCTCCCTCTCCAAGGCTACAATCCATTGTGGACCATAACAATAGGCTAGTAGGCTGGCGATATTAATCATAACTTTCACATGTTCATATCCTGGTACTATCATCACTGATTCATCAGTGGGGGTGAGAACTAACCCGTGTCCCATAGTATGGCTAATGATATGCTCACCACATTCGGGCCTGGGGGTTGTCCTTGGACTCATGGTTGTAACCGAGCTGGTGCTCGCCGGTGTCACAGTGGTGGTGGTAGGCTTCTGCCTGGTCCCCACCCTTATCCTGTGGGGTGCTTGCTTCCTACAATATCCCACCCGATTCTCGGGCTCCTTTGCTGACTGGCTGCCTACCTCACTTCTCCAATGCAAAACTGTTAATCTATCACATATCATCTCATGATTTGTAATACGGAGAGCTGCCATGGATTCATACAGTGAATTTCCAGACAGTCCCCTATAACTTTATATTTCACAATCTGGCGATTTGGGCCATCGATGGCATTTAACGTTTTCTGATCGGTCATTTTAAAAAACAATTTTAGAGTAGTGTTCGTAATAAATAGTTTTGTTGTAAAACAAAGTCTAATGTTCTTTGTAAACGCTACCACTTTAAGATTAAACATCAGCATAATCAACGGACGTTACATGGTTTCTCGGAGTGAATGTCGAAAGAGAACAGTTAGGGAAATTTAGGTACAGTGAGAAGACACAAGAAAACAATCGGAGACTTGGAGAAAATCGACTGCAAAACAACATCCTACCAGGATCGTCGAAGTGAGATGGAAGCATTGAAGACTCCCTTGTCAACTGCTCACGACTGGTAATGTAGATGTGAACTGGCGTGTTTTCAAGCAAGAGTCCTTTTTACGTGCATCTCAAAGAGCAATCCTGCAATTTCGCAGACCTCCATGATGCATTGATAAAAGCCTAAATTATAAACTGTCTGCAACCTGATAAATTAACTGAACGATTGCTGAGGGAAAACAATTTAAAACTAGAAGACGCCATAAAAATATGCAAAGCCAGTGAGATTGCACAAAAGCAAATCACTGAGATCCAAACACAAGAAAGACACGAGAAAAAAGAGGGCGCGACCGACGCCACCTTTGCTGTGTCGCAGCGGGATCAGAAGCGTCCGGGCGACGGACATTTTCAGAAAGTTTCAGAGAACACCATTTTACATCGGAGGTGCGGCAGAACGCATTGCCTGAGAAAATGTCCTGCATATGGAAAAACATGCGGCAGATGCTCCAAGAGAAACCATTTTGCCCAGCAATGCCTGTTGATTTCAAGAACACAGCAACCTAAGAGTGTTAATGTCATATCCAAGGCTAAAAAAATGGGTGATTCGTCAATTATGCAAAGTGAACAGGCAAGTTGAGTTTAATGATGCACCAGATGTCCTGGAAGGTTCTATTTTCATGGACACGATCAATGAAGGCGCTGAACAACAACAAAAATAGAAGAAGGAATAACAAACCACTTGGATAATTGGACGATTCCATTCATAATTAATCAAACCAGCACAAACATCAAACTGGACACAGACCAGAGCAAATTTAATCAACAAAGCAGACCTGCTGAAGATGTGGATTCAACCACGAATAGAGGAAAATGATAGCAATCTCACCGACCACCATGGCGCACCAATTAAGGCGTTAATTGGACTTAAAGTCTTCAGAAATTAACTTGCAAGGTGTAACCTGCAAGTCAAAGTGAATGCACAATTATTCACAGTTAAATTTGCAACTGTTGAAGCAGACAAGTGATCACTGCTAGGCGCAGCAGCAACGATTATACGATACAGACACCAACGATACAAATACCGACTATACAGACACCAAAGATACAGACACTGGCGATATACCAATTGCGCACAGGCTTCCATAGATTCAAAGTCAGTACAGACTCCAGAGAAACAATCCAAGACTCAGGCCACAGCTCCATACACAGCGAATTACAAAAAAGATTCCACTTAAACGGTGGTGGACCAAGAAGATACGGGTGCCCTCGAGAGTGTGAAACAATGTATAAATACCAAGTCGGAAGTCGACAGAAACAAAGTCTTCAAAGCGAAGCAGAAGGCTGCTTCAGACGATGACTGTACGGGTTCTGGATGTCTCCTTGAAAAGAAACACAACGGTGATGTCAATGACTGCTCATCAAACATCAAACAGAAATATTGTGTCAAAACAATAGAAAACACGAACGAACGGTCCGAACAGCAGGACAAAAGAGAGTTTGAAAAGCATGGAAAGAAATCAAATAAGCCAAAAAGCACTGATCTTGAGTGACAAACAAAAGACAACTGGCATATTGTATCATATCATGGCCTCACAAAAGAAAATGGTGACCTTTTGGAATTGAAACAGCACCATGAGCTAGAAATGAAGGAACTAGAGAGGACACAAGCTGTGCTGCGGGAGGAGAAGAGGGGACTAGAAACCCTGCAACTTGCCTCTCGGTTTGAACGAGCAGAAATAGTGCACCAGAAACAGCTTATTGAGAAGGATCGGCAGTCATAAACCAGCTGAACACAAAGATGAATTCCCTTCAGCACAGAATTGAGTCTCCAGAGAGAGAGAGAGAATAGCCACATGAAAGGGAATTGCCTTGAATGAATTGGAAAACAAACTCACTCAGTCAAAAAGAGCACTTGAAGCAAGTGAACACAACAACAGAAATGCTGTGCTGAAATTGCAGAAACTACTCCAGTTGCATCAGGAAATCAAGCAACTGAACATCCAGAAGAAAGAGCTAACTAGAAAGACAGGAGATATGGAAACCTTCCTGCAACTGAAAAAGGCAGAGCTGCAAGTGGTGGCGGATAATCTCAGAGATACCACCGAACAGCAGTTGAGTGCAGTGAAAACCAGAGAAAAGCTGAAAGGGCATTCTGACTATGAAGAAGTTAAAAAAGAGCTGAGTATCCTGGTCGATGGGAGATGCAGCATCAGAAGGGTCTGGATCACAGGATACATCCAAAAACCTAGAGGTATTTCTGCTGCAGAAGAAGCACTCATTGCAATCTGTAAATGCAACTTTGTGTATCACCAACAGTGACCGCAATGATCCTGTTCCAACATTAGATCTAGGACAACTGCTCCAGCTCAAAGTCCAGTGTATGCAAGATATAGAAACCGAGAATCAGAAACTGCAGGACATACTTGAGGAATACAATGTGGGCAGCACGGTAGCACAGTGGTTAGCACAATTGCTTCATAGCTCCAGGGTCCCAGGTTCGATTCCCAGCTTGGGTCACTGTCTGTGTGGAGTCTGCACATCCTCCCCGTGTGTGCGTGGGTTTCCTCCGGGTGCTCCGGTTTCCTCCCACAGTCCAAAGATGTGCACGTTAGGTGGATTGGCCATGATAAATTGCCCTTAGTGTCCAAAATTGTCCTTAGTGTTGGGTGGGGTTACTGGGTTATGGGGATAGGGTGGAGGTGTTGACCTAGGTGTTGACCTAGGGCGCTCTTTCCAAGAGCCAGTGCAGACTCGATGGACCGAATGGCTGCCTTCTGTACTGTAAATTCTATGAAACAGGGGGTTTGCAGAAGTCAAGAATCAGGAAGTAGCAATAAAAGCACTTAAAGAAAAAATCAACGAATAAGCAGATCTTGAGCAGCAAAGCAGAAAACCTTGCTCTTGGGAAAGAGCAGAAATTACAGAATGACTTCATGGAAAAGAAAAGGAAGTTGCAGGAGACTCAAACATTTTGAGCCTCCAAATTTGAGGAAGCTGATCACAAGATTCAAGTGTTACAGACAGCCCAAGAATCAACTCAGACTGAGCTATGTGATTTAAAAGCAAAGTATGATGCAGAATCAACTGCCAAAGTGGATGAAGTTGAAGTTATCAGGAGATCTGGAAAGAGTCAATCAGAGGGCAGGGGTGGTTTAAAGAGAGACAGAGACCTTACGTAAGCAACTTTCCTCAGCTAACAAATCCCTGCAGCTGGCCACCCAGATCCACAAAGCTCCTGGTGGGGAACAAGCTATCGAAGCGCTAACACGATCAAGTCAGGAAGTTGAACTGGCAGCAAAAGACCATGAGATAATACAATTAGTTGAGGATGTACAGAGGTTACAGGCAAACATACCCAAACTCCATGAAACTTCAGCAAGTCAGGTCTCACAACTAGAGCAGTTCACGCTCAAGAAAAATGTAGATCATGGTGCATATAGATACCAAGCCTGTCTTGAGAGAGAAAACAGAAAAGAACAAAAGTTCTTCATGCTTCAGCAACAGGTCTTTCAAGAAGCAAGAAGTCAATAGTCCTTTAAAAATAGAGCGAAGAAAACATGAAGTCAATACATATTGCAATACCACAAGTACAGGAAAAAGACCACTTCAGGAACAAAGGCGGTTCAGCAGCAGAATCATTTGGAAGCCATGCAGTTTTACATGGCTAAAATCAATGTATATGTGTCTAGTTTGAATGTACATGATTATGATTCAAAATCATTTCGAAAGAAAGGAGGATGTGATGATAGGTAGACTATCATCTATATAATATTAGTAGACCATCATCATCTGTATGTGTATTATACATTATATGTTTTACTGTTGTAGTTCTAGCATCCGACCAGCAGGTGGTGCGAGTATGCAGGCACATGACACAGATGCAACATGTGTTCCACGACAAAGTGTTAGTAAGGAGTTGATAGCAGTTGCATGTTAGAGTAGCTCTGAAGTATCTGAGTGTAAGTTAGTGTTAGACCATTATTTCTAACTGTATTCATCTTAGGCATTACAGTAATCCTTTAGAGTAGTGTGAGTAATAAAAAGTTTTGTTGTAAAACAAAGCCTAATGTTCTTTGTTAACACTACCACATCAAGATTCAACATCAGCATAATCAAAGAACATGACAGAGGTGAGAGAGATTCAGCATTAGACGAACGCAACTGAAAACGTGACCTCCATTGGCGACAGAGGGAGTTGCACAAGAGGGTAGAATCACAGGTACAGAATTTTGGGGAAGGATTTGTAACAGATAGTCCAAAGATGTGTAGGTTAGGTGGATTGGCCATTATTATTGCACTGGGACAGAGTGGGGGATTGGGCCTAGGTGAGGTGCTCTTTCAGAGGGTGGGTGCAGACTCGGTAGGCCGAATGGCCTCCTTCTGCACTGTAGGGATTCTATGGATAGGGGGAGCAAGGGAGGAACAAGGCAGGGGAGAGATTTAAATATAGGGGTGGAATTGGGCCAATTTGTGCTATGAACAATTACTCAGTTCTATTGGTGCACTTATTCTCTGAATAAACTTGCAAAAATGCCAAATTTCACCAAGTAAACATCCAGTCCTTCTCACGAAGAAGGCTGCATTTTCAAATTCAGGTTCTTTGATATCTCGCGGTTTGATTTTCATGCTTTTAGATGCCGGCTCCCTTTTCTGTGATGGCAATCCTTTTGAAAATTAAGTTTACAGCTGTGTTAAGTCCTCTGCTATTGACCAGCATTCAGCCTTCAATAGGTTTTGATGAAGTTGGCCAGTAACGAAGACGGGTTTTGCATTTTGCAGGAGGTTTATCATGCTACTATTCAGTTCTGTCCTGGACAATGGCACAAGGTGGCAAAAGAAAGCTGTTTTGTCTGTCATTGCCATTTCATCCTTATTCACATTTAGTAACTTTTGAGTAAAACAATCATTGGCGGAGCTTTAATGATGACAAAAGGTGTTTGAGTGATAGTTTGTTGTATCACCAAAGCCAAGGCAGGCAGATTTCCAATTGCCGCACTCTGATGCTGGTTCCAGCATTCAGACCCGAGTACTGAGTGCCTGAGAGAAGACCTAATTCAGGACAGCTCCCTGGGATGAAAAGTAAAACGCAAATAATCAAAACCCAAGTGGAGTTTGCACTTTCTGCCTGGGTGCTCCGGGTTTCCTCCCACAGTCCAAAGGCATGCAGGATAGGTGGATTGGCTATGCTGATTTGATGTACAGGTTAGGTTATGGGGTTGCGGGGATAGGGCGGCGTGGGTGAGGGAGCAGTGCGTCTGGGTAGGGGCTCTTTCTGAGGGTCAGTGCAGACTCGATGGGCCAAATGGCATCCTTCTGCACTTGGATGTATATGAGCTGAATGCACTGCCTGATGGGGTGGTGGAAGAAGATTCAATAGGAACATTACAAAGAGAACAGGATAAATAAATGGGAGGGAAAACATTTGGAAGAAAGCAGGGAAGTGGGACTAATTGAGTGTCTCTTTCAAAGATCCACATTGGCACGATTGACTGAATTACTTCTTTCTGCACTCTATGATCCACGCTATAAAATATTACATCCAGTTAAAATCATCTTTCTTGCTGTCAATTCTGTCACTCTTAACCATTTACTTTTTTTATATAAATTTAGAGTACCCAATTATGTTTTCTCCAATTAGGGGGCAATTTAGTGTGGCCAATCAACCTACCCTGCGCATCATTGGGTTTTGGGGGTGAAACCCACGCAGACACGGGGAGAATGTGCAAACTCCACATGGACAGTGACCCAGGGTCAGGATTCGAACCCTGGTCCTCAGCGCCGCAGTCCCAGTGCTAACCATTGTGCCACATGCCGCCCTCTCGCAACCATTTGCAATCCAATTTTTCACTCCTGGCTTTGTCCCTGACATCAATAATTGACTTCTGCATTCCTCTATGAAGCAATGTTCAGAAGGGTTTCCTTTAATGCGCTTGATAATTTCATTCCTTGCTGATTAATAATTTATGGCAGTGAAACTCATTGTTCCAATTTATTGGAATGAATCATCATTTAAACAGACTAAAAATGATCATAAGCGCACAGCGGGTAAACAGATAATCACAGCCTGATGAAGACTGGACCATTTCCAAAGAGAAAATCTATCATTGCATGGGACGCTCATAATTTTTTGGCCTTTCACAGTCGTAAAAATATCCTTGCAACACCATGTCCTGAAATACACCCAGTAAGCGCCACAAACAATCACTGAGATGAGCTATTTATTTCCAAATTGTGCATTTAACTGAATTCAAATTCTCAAACTACGACGTGAACTCATGTTTTTTGATTCTTAATCCTGTATCATAACCCCTGTGCTACTATGCCCCAGTCTTGTGTATTGTGCAGCAGCTAACACAATAGAAAGGAGAGGTGATCGTATTTTGTTGGTGGGTCATTAAAAACGTTCACTAGGCAGTATACAAAACCACAGGAGTGTTGGGATGTACAGCGAGGGGTGTGACACTTAAGTCAAAGGATGTGGCACTGAATGTCTGTCTGGCCTAGTAAACCTGCCATCTAAACCTTGCAAAAACCTATGCAGGCTCTGAAAAAGCTGACAATTCCAGAAGCCAATGAAATCTAAAAAAGTAGTTGTGTAGGTTTTGTGACGTTAACTATTTTAGAATATGCAACATTACTCAATACCACCATCCCCCCTTCTCCCTCCCCCCCCCGTTAACACTAGCTCTCAGCTTCCCAACTCCCTCAGTTAGTATTGTCCCTCTGGGCCCTGGCTCTGCTGTTTTTAATACCTTAATTCTGTTTAAATACACCTAAATATAGAGTAGGCATTTTTCAGATCAACCATAAAGGGAAGACATTGGGTGCGATCTACCCGAATGGGAACTGATTCCCATAATGTGATTAGCCGGGTCGTTCTTGGTGCTTGATGAGCCGAGAAACACCATGCTATCAAATGGCCATTCAGGTAGATTGGGGGCAACAGCAGGGAACGCGTGGCCGAGGCCATGCTTAGTCCCGTCTTCTGCATTGAGGAAGTCCGCTCATCGGAACTCCACAGTGCAGGGGGAGAAATGGTGTCCCTAACTCTCGACCCCCCCCCCCCCCCCCCCCGACGTGACTCCCCCTCCCAAGCCCCAACTGAACAATAAGGGGATCCTCAGGCCCTGCTGCACCTGCCAGGCAACCCCGCCCAATCCACAGCACAGAAAAAATGCACTCTGGCAGTGCCAGACTGGCACTCAAGTTGTACTGCCAGGCTGGCAGTCTACGGCTTGCATTGGCAGTGCCAGGGTGCCACCCTCTCCAGAGAGAAAGCAAGTGGGGGCCTCCAATCCCCTGGGAGACCCCCATGTGTGCCGTTTCATCTGGTCCCCATTTGTGGAGACCAGCACTGAATGGCGCTTGCCCAAGATCACCAAGGCAAGGGAGTTTGATTTCACGCCTTGGGTAGATGGTGAAAGAGCATATTAGAGTTAGATTAGCTAATTCTTAAACTGAGACTAGCTGTCTCACTCTAATATGCAGATTTCGCAAAGGTAATCCCACCCACGATGGGCGGGATTCACATTGCAACGTCTCGAAAGATTGCATTCGATCTTGCGAGGCGTGGTGAGCCTGTTAGATCCCGGAAGAGGGATCGCCCGGCATCTGCCAGTCATGTTGCGCCATGCCACACTGCCTATTGGGCGTAACGTGGCCAATAGACCTTGCCCAAGATTTAAATGGATAATTTAAATAGCGAATAGAATCCTAGAGAATAGGGTGAGCAGATGAAAAAACGTAAACATTGAGAAAGTGGGGATGGGGAATTGCAATATTAACCCTAATCAATTTCCTACAGTGCTCAACAGACTGTGGCCGAGGAGTCCATCTGAGGACAGTGAATTGCACCAACCCACAAAGCAAATGTGATCTTGCTACTAAACCCAATGAGGAGGAGGAGTGTGAGGACCACACAAAGTGCTACAAGTGGCAGACAGGAGACTGGTCAAAGGTGTGTAACTCTATTTCTACCTGTTATTGTACCTGTGTGGTAACTTATCACCACAGTTTTATTGTCTTGCATTTGTTCATGTTGCCCACTTAGATCTAGTAGAAATTTGCAGTCCCAGTTTTTGACTCTACAGCAGGCACAAACATAGTGAAGCATTTGTGTTTTTTGCTATCTGTCAGCTACATGGTAATTTTCCAATTTGTATATTTAGCTGAATTCAGATTCTTAAACTGAGATTTCAACCCTTGATTTCATATTTACTCTACTCTGGGATCCCGCAATGTATGTGAACTGACAGTTTTGGCAGGTGGGTGATTAAAAGTGTTTACAGGCAGATTAGCAAACAACTGAAGTATTGTGATGATCAGCGATGGGTGTGATATTGGAGTCCAAGGACATGCACTGAAGTTGTACCTGGCCTGATGAGGCTACACCTCATGGGGCTTTCGTCTCCATATTACAGGAAAGATAAACAGAGGAGAGCTTCAACATTGATCCCTGAACATACAGGCTACATTAGATTGAAACTTGGTCGACGCTGAGACAATGATTTGTCCTGGCCAAAGCGCAACTGTTGTTAGTCTCTTCAAGTCCTTATCGGGAAAGTATTGAGCACACAACTAATTTTGGTAAAAAGAATTTGTCTTGGAGCAACCTGAAAGATTTTTGGTGGTGATCGGGGAGTTTTATTTGAGGTCAGAAGATTATTGATTCTACTCTGCGTTGATGAGCCTTTTACAGCGCGGATCTCAGTACATTTTGCACTCCTTTATTTCTAACAACAAAAACTTAAAAGACAGCACCTGCTGTTTGAATCTACGAGAGAGGTGAAGAACACAGATCTAAAAAGAACTAAGAGAAACCGATTTCCATTGCCTCATGGAAAGGCACGTGGGAACTCAAGGCATTAATAGTCATTACAAACAAGAGAGCTGCAGATTGTGAAGAAAGTGCCCACCTTAAAGATCTTAAGGAAGTTAATTAATGGAGAGTGGAATTGGTTTCAAAAATGCAGAAAGGGCTGGATCATATGTTCTAGTGGTGTTGCTCTCATCCAAATGACGCTACCTCTAATCATCACCCATTCCTCCCCTGCCTCAGCCCATCTGATCCTGATTCATGTTTTCCTTACCCCGAGTCTCACCTATCCCAATGCTCTTTTGGCCCGGCTCCCACCTTCCACCCTCTAAAAATCTCAGCTCACCCGAAGCTCTGCTGTCCGTATCCTAATTTACAGCAAGTCGCGTTCACCCATCACCCTTGTGTTGGTTGGCTTACATAGGCTCAGGCTCCGGCAACACCTCAAAATTAAAATTCTCATCCTCATGTCAAATCCCTTCATGACCTTGCTCTTTCTCTGTAACCTCCTCCAGCCCCAACACCTTCTGAGAACTCTGCATTTCATTACTTTGTTATTCGCCCACAAGGCACCATGCCCCTTCCCCAAATATAACTCTACCACCCCCACCCCACCCCACACCATTGTGTCGCCCATTCCTCAGACACTATTCTCTCCCACCATGCATGTTTCCACTTTAAATGTTTACAACATAAATTATTTTCTAGATATGGGGAGAATTTGAATGCCCAGAACAAGTAAATTTGGGGAAGGTGAGATCTTAAAATGTTCTGCATTTGCAATGAGGATACAACACAGCTCCAAAATGCCCAGTTCGGGGTTTAACAGGCACACATTTGGATATGTGTCAGAAATTTATTCACTAAAGTTGGGATTTATTTATTGCAGCTGTCAGATAATTATTGGGGCAATTTACACCCTTAGGAGACTTTAATGAAGCATTCGGAAATTGCTTTTAACGTTGTTCCAAATTTAACATGTTCCACATGAGTTTCCCAGGGCTTCAGTTTCAACAGTTCAGGTGAGTGTTTAAACTTGTCATTGAAGGTTTTCAAACTGACAAGTTCAGAATGTGAGGTGGGTTGGATCTGTTTGACAGCAGAGTAGGAAGACTATCACTATGCAGAGTATCAATGCTCTGGGCACAGTGGGATATGCACATAGACAAAAGATGGGAAACAGGAGGGACACAGGATGGGGAATGGAGGAACAGAGCTCATTGCCAGGGCTTCTACCTGGGGCGGGGGGTCCGTTGGCCAAGTAGCCTCTCAATCAATAGAGCAGCACGATGGCACAGTGGTTTGCCCTGCTGCCTCACAGCTCCAGGGACCCAGGTTTAATTCTGGCCTCTGGTTACTGTCTGTGAGGAGTTTGCACTTTCTCCCTGTGTCAGTGTGGGTTTCCTCCAGGTGCGCTGGTTTCCTCCCACAGCCCAAAGATGTGCATGATAGGTGGATTGGCCATGCTAAATTTTCCCTTAGTGTTCAAAAGGTTAGATGAGGTTACTGGATTACGAGGATAGAGTGGAGGCATGGGTTTAAGTAGGGTGCAGTTTCCAAGGGCCGGTGCAGACTCGATTGTCCAAATGGCCTCCTTCTGTACTATAAATTCTATGATTCTAACCTGGAGTCAGTGTCCAAAGCAGCCAATCTGGCATTACTCATTCCAATTCACAGGCTAATTGGACAATAATTGCTGTTGTTCTGAACAAATCCTCCACAGGTAGCTCTGGTTCCCATCCTGAATTTATTCTAAGGATTCTATGTTCTTATGTTCCTCCTGATCTCAATCCTCCCTTGATAATGAATGGATTGTGAGAGTGCACATGAGTGAGAGTACATATGGGAGACAGCGAGCGTGTGTGTGCAAGAGAGAGTGTACATGAGTGAGTGTGAGAGAGCGAACGCATGTGAGTGAGGGCGGGCGGGCATGTCAGTGGGTGTGCTCACCCTGGAGACACTGAGTGAAAAACACACGCGCGCACACATGCACACAAAATCTGTCTCTGAGTGTGTACCACCAGAGTCAAACACAAGGGTGGTGTTAGTTGAACTCCATTCCTTAGTATGGTGCCAATCTCCTCCCCTTGCAGCCTACTCTGTTTCTCCCTAACTCTGCTTCTTAAATAAAAGGGCAAGTGAGGTTTTATTGGTTAGCTCTGCTGCTAGGCATTTTTTAATAGTCATTTTTATTCATTACTCTTTTTTTAAGGTGGCCAATTTATTGCTTTGAAGTTGATTTTTTTCACTCAGAAAGTTGTTTATGTTTTCTTTGTGCCCTCACTTTCTGTTTAATGTTGGGCCAAACCAGATCTCAGGCAGCTGCTGTTGGGTTTCTTGTTGAAGGGGCATGAGAGGTTCACAAGAGTCCGATTGAATTTTTTGGGATAGGGTGTGGGGGTCGGGGACGGTAAGGGTTGGAAATGCTCTGCCCATCTGGCTATTCCTGTGCAGAAAGAAACAGAAGGTCAGTGACCCTTCGTCAGAACTCGTGCAAATCGTGGACCTGAGGCATTGACTCTGCTTCTATCTCCACAGATGCTGCCTGGCTGCTGATTATTTCCAGCATTTTCTGTTTATATTTCAAATTTCCAGCATCCGCAGTACTTTACTGTCCTATCATATGCTCGGTACTGGGCACTTGTAGGTGCTGGTAGTATCTATTTAAAATGAGAAAATATTTATCCTCAATGCAAAGTGTGATTTTACTGTTCAGGACATGGCTTGGAGAAGATAGGATACCTCCTGCGAACATGGCTCACAGCATCCTTAAGGAACCAATGAGGTGAAGGAGCCCTGGAAAGAGAATCACATGACCACAGGTCATCAAGTCACTTTCTACATTGTATTCATGATCGAGGCACAACGCTCTCTTTGCGTCCAACCGTGCCTTTTTGGTTGCTGGAGAATACCATGTCCCTCTTCCTCCAAAATGCATTCAACAGTAATTCCTGTGAGGCATCATTTAATCTGGGTGCCACCTTAGCGCTACATCCATCATCGATGCTGATAATCTCCATTAGTGGATATTCCTTCTCGAGATCATGTCCTCCACGTCAGCAGCATGTCTGTCATCTAGCTTCAAGACACAAAGTCCAGATGTCAGCTTAGTAGGCACAGTTGAGTTAAGATTGCAGATGCCAACCTGTTCTGTTGATTTCTGGAATTGACCCACAAACTGCTACCCAGTTGGTAGCGAGAATATTCCCCTTGTTAGAATTCTCTGTGATCCTGAAAATGCAGGGGTGGGCCTCCTTTTTGCTTCTTAGCAGCTGATTTTACAACTGAGTGGTTAGCTGGGCTACTTCAGAGGGCATTAAGTAATGCGTATATAGAGCTATGTGCTTTCCCGGGTCAGGTTTCCTTTACTCCAGCGCATTGGCGAGACAGTTGAATCTTCAACGACAAACCAGAAATTTGTATGGCCCTTTTTCCTCAAGTTAACCCACAAATTCCCAAAAGGGTTCTCAAAAGCCTGATCGTGAGTTAATTCTGGGCAAATGAATGCAAGATACACTATGTCAACCACGTAGGGTAGGAATATGCTATAGAAAGCTGCATGCTCATTCTGAATAAAACTAGAAAATGTTAGAAATATTCAGTATCTCTGGTGAGAGAAACAGTTAGCGTTTCAAGTCAATGTCCTTTTATCAACAACTTGAATGTCAGTAGCATTCCAGTGTTCGTCACAGGAGCATTTAAAAACAAAGATCGAGATTCTCCGATCCGGGATCGCCCCACCACCATTGCCAGCGAGAACGGAGAATCTGGTGCTCAGCCAAAACTCCATTCACTACAGTGGGACCGGAGGATCCCGGCAGCGTGAACAGACAGCAAATTCCAGCTAATGTCTGCCACTGAACCACATAAGGAGCCACTAGGTCAGATTACCAGTTCATAAGATATGGGAGCAGAATTAGGCCATTCAGCCCATTGGGTGTGCTGCGCCATTCTATCATGGCTGATGTTTTCCTCACCTGCTACCCGCAATGTTACAGGCCAAGAGCTGAAAAGTACAAGGAGTGGAAGTTTACCTTTGCTGCAGTCACATAGGATGTAAGGGGCGGGGTTTTCCATACCCTCCATGGCGTGATTCGCTGCGGTGGAGTTGGCCCACCATTGGCCAGCGGCAGGACTGGAAGATCCCGCCGGCGAAAACGGCCGGAGAACCCCGGCCCATTTCCGATGCTGTGGCAGGGGCAGAAACCTGATTGGAGTAATTCAAACGTGGAGTTTCGGGAAAGATGGGAGCGGATTTGGAAGGCAACTTTGGAGTAGAAAGGGAGATTGGAGACTGGACGGTACTTTGAAAGGCGACAGGGTCAGAGGTTTGTTTACTGAGGAGAGGGCTGTTAACCACAGAGATAAGGGTGAGGGAGACGACACCTGAAGTGAGGAAACCCTTGGCAATATGGGCTCACAGGAGGACGAAGCGTGATGAGTAGTTTAGTGGAGATAGAATTGAGGGAACAGGGGGTGGGTCTCACGGACAGGTTTAGGACACTGGGCTAAATCGCTGGCTTTTAAAGCAGACCAAGGCAGGCCAGCAGCACGGTTCAATTCCTGTACCAGCCTCCCCGAACAGGCGCCGGAATGTGGCGACTAGGGGCTTTTCACAGTAACTTCATTGAAGCCTACTCGTACCAATAATTGATTTTCATTTCATTTCATTTTCAGAAACTAAGACGCGAGTTCAGCGCTAGGGCAGGGGGAAATCATTGAAGGAAGATTTGGTCAGGTGGGCTAGTGCAGTGCATCTCAAACTATCTGATGTGGCGGACCGGCAGTTTTTTTTTTCAATGTGCCAGGGACCGGTGAGCGAAACAAGCCAATCCAGGATTACTGTCTCTTTCTTTTCTGGAAACACTCCAAGTACCGGCATCGGTACGCGTACCACACTTTGAGAAGCACTGGGCTTGTGGAAGGGAGGGATGCAGCTGACCTCAAGCTTAGTGATGAACAAGTCCATGAACTCCTCACGCTTGTTATTGGAGGTGAGGGGAGAGGGTTTGAGAAGATGGCTGACAGCAGAGAAACCTTTGCATTCTGGGAGGATCCTGTAATAGTGAGAGTTGATAGTGTTTTAAGTGGTCCAGTTAGATCTGTCAGCAATTAGTGGACCAGTAGTCTGCCAAATCCTTTCAACCCCTTACCCTTTGGACTTAAAGGAGCAGAGACGATTGCCATGCCAGGGAAGCAGCCAGGGTACGAGAGAATATTGGTTTCATTGGATTTGGATTTTTTGTCCCGTCTACCGAGATATAGTGAAAAGTATTGTTCTGTGTACAGTCCAGACAGATCGTTCCATAAATGAAAAATATAGGACGTATGAGAGATACATAATGTAAATACATAGACATTGGATGAAGCATACCGAGCGTAGTACTACCCAGCTGTGTGGAGAGATCAGTTCAATCCATGAGAAGGTCATTCAGGAGTCTAGTAACAGTGGGAAAGAAGCTATTTTGAATTGGGGACGATGGCATCCAAGCTACAGAAATGTTGTGGCGAGGAGAAGACCAAAGGATAAATATGTGAGATTTTGAAAGAGCAGAATTGAGTATATACTCACTTTAACACTGGACCCTACATTTTAATTATATATTCGTTGGCGCACTTTACGCCTTGCAAGTATTTTCATAATCAGCCGAGCGGAGCATTTATTTATAGAGCAACATGTTATTGTCTATAATTGATGTGACATGGGGCTTAGGTTTGGTACCTTGGAGAGCTTTGAGTAATGCAGTCTTGAAAATAATGCGCTGTGTACTTTTTATTAGTCTATTAAGCGTATTTAATTATTGAATTAAACCAATTAGGTAGCACACAAATTGAACCAAATTCCTGTTTCTGGAGGAATAAATTTAGGTGAAATGTCCTTCAAGCTACTGAGCCAACACATTAAACAGCTCAAGCTTAATTTGGTTTCTAAATCAGTATGGCGTTTATAACCAATCAGCACCACTTACAGCAGCATCAACAACAACTGCACTTGTACATGCAGGATACTGTGGTATAGTGGCAATATCGCTGGCCATACACTGGGCCAGGAATCACTGATCATCATAAAAACCCATTGGTTCATCAAAATGCTGTAGGCCAGGACCTGGCCTACATGTGACTCCAGACCCAGAACAGTGTAGCTGACTCTGAACTGCTCTCTTACAATGACCACTCAGTTCAAGGGCATTTATATACATTTTTAAGAGTAGCATATGCTGACCCTGCCTGAATCCCATGTAAGAATAAAGAAACATAAAGCATCCCACGTACTTCACAGGAGCATCATCAACTAAGAATTTGAGACCGAGCCACACCCTGGGATATTAGGACAGGTTGATAAAATGGCTAAGATCATCTTAAAGGTTTAGGAACGAACTCTAAAGTGTAGGATCCACCACAACCATCAATTGTGAGTGAAGAAAAAAAACTATGGATGCACAGGGAGTCAGACTTTTAAAAAAATTTTAGAGTACCCAATTCATTTTTCCAATTAAAGGGCAATTTAGCATGGCCAATCCACCTAACCAGCACATCTTTGGGTTGTGGGGGTGAAACCCACGCAGACACTGGGAGAATGTACAAACTCCACACGGACAGTGACCCAGGGTCAGGATTCGAACCCGGATCCTCAGTGCTGTAGGCAGCAATGCTAAGGGAGTCAGACTTGGAGGAGCACAGAGATCTCCAAGATTTGTAGTGCTGAAGGAAGTCGCAACACATACACGGTGGCCCACCTCGATGCGGGAGCCGCCGACATGGCAGAGCCACACAGCGGGCCCACAAGGAGGAAGGTAGGTCCCTCCCAGATCACGGTAGCCCCCGAGCGCAAGCCTGGCCACCGCTGAGGCCCCCCCGGAGTCAGATAACCCCCCCCGCCCCCCACCAGAACCGCCACCGTAGCCATGAGTCCCAGCTCCTGCTGGGTGGTACCACATGTAAACGACGCCGGCAGGGGTTCGGCCGGTCGACCGCAGAGAATTGTCGCGGGGGCCTGTACCAATGGCCCCCGACCGGCGCCGGAACTGGCGGGTCCGTGGAGAATCATGGAAGTGGTGTTGTGCCGGATTTCCGCCATGAGCAGCTATTCTCCGTCCCCGTGCTGGGCGCGATTCCGGCGCTGAGGGTCAGAGAATCCCGCCTTGGGGGTGGCAAGGAGAGCGAGGGATTTCAAATCAAAGCATTTCAGCAGAGGAGCTAATGTAGGTATATACGAGGGTACAGGGTGATGGGACAAATTCATAAGACCACAAGAAATAGGAGCAGGAGTATATCATTCAGCCCACCAAATCTACCCCGCCATTCAATAAGACCAAGGCTGTTAAATCCACAAATTGTATATGGTGAAGAAAGAAGCCTGAAGCTTGACTTTTACCCAACTGTACCAGCTGTGTCCATTTATAGTTGAGCCAATGATCATAACCTATCTTTAACAATGTTAATGGATCCCGCTGCTGGTGAGGGCATTTAATGAGGCAAGGCAGCAGGGTGTTCTTCCCCCAACAATGTCACAGGCTTCGATTTCATTGATCCTGAAGCGGGAGAAGGACCCAGAGCAATGTGGATCATACAGACTAATCTCCCTACTGAATGTCGATGCTAAATTGCTGGCCAATATTCTGGCCTCAAGGATGGAGGACTGTGTTCCGGGTGTGATAGGGGAAGACCAGACGGGGTTTGCTAAAGGCAGGCAGCTAATGGCCAACGTTAGAAGGTTCCTGAATGTAATCATGATGCCCTCCAAGGGGGGGAAGGCAGAGGTGGTGGTCGCTATGGACGCGGAGAAGGCCTTCGACTGGGTGGAATGGAATTATTTGTGGAATGTCCTGGGACGGTTTGGGTTTGGGCAGGGCTTTATTGACTAGGTTCGGTTGCTGTACCAGGCACCGGTGGCGAGTGTGCGGACGAACCGGGTGAGTTCGGACTACTTTAAACTGCACCGGGGGGGTAGACAAGGCAAGGATGTCCTCTCTCCCCACTGTTTTTTGCCTTGGCTATAGAGCCATTGGCGATGGCGCTGAGAGCGTCAAGGGAGTGGAAGGGGCTAGTCTGGTGGGGGGGGGGGGGCAGGCAGGGTGGAACACAGGGTCTTGTTATATGCAGACGATCTACTCCTATATACTTCGGACTCATTAGGGGGGATGGGGGAGATTATGCGGATCTTAGGGGGAATTGGGCCGGTTCTCGGGGTACAAATTGAATATGGGTAAGAGCGAGGTTTTTGTGATCCAGGTGAGGGGGCAGGAGAGGAGACTGGGGGAGTTGCCGTTTAAAGTGATGGGAGGGAGATTTCGCTACCTGGGTATTCAGGTGGCACGGGGTTGGGAGCAGCTACATAAATTTAATCTGGCCTGGTTAGTTGAACAAATGAAGGAGGACTTTCGGAGGTGGAATATTCTCGCATTGTCACTGGCGGGTAAGTACAGACCGTAAAAATGACGGTCCTCCCGAGATTTCTGTTTGTTTTCCGCTGCCTCCCTATTTTTATACCAAAAGCCTTTTTTAAGCGGGTGAATAGGGTGATATCTGGGTTTGGGTGAGCGGGTAAAATCCCGTGAAAGTACTGTTGGAGCGGAGCCGAGGGGGCGGGGGCGGGTGAGAGTGCTAGCACTGCCGAACTTTAGGAACTACCACTGGGCAGCAAATATAGCTACGATTAGGAAGTGGGTAGGGGAGGAGGGGTCGTGTGGGGGTGGGTGCAGGCGGCCACATGTAAGGCCACAAGTTTGGTAACGGCTGCTCTGCCGTTCTCGCCAGCCTGGTACACCACAAGCCCAGTGGTAGTGGTGGCCCTGAGAGTTTGGAGACAGTGACGGAAGCATATGGGAGTGGGGGGAGGGGGCTCCAATTTGTGGTAATCACCGGTTTATCCCAGGGAGGATGGACGGAGGGTTTCGGAAATGGCAGAGGGTAGGTAGTGAGAGGCTGGGGGATCGGTTTATCGATGGGAGCTTTCCCTGTTTGGAGGATTTGGAGGAGGAGTTTGAACTGTTGGGAGGGAATGGGTTTCTGTATCTGCAGGTAAGGGATTTTGTGCAAAGGCAGGTTTCGACCTTTCCGCTTCCAGCACCACAGGGGATCGAGGACAAGGTAGTTTCTAGAACGGGGTGGGGAGGCACAGGTATCAGAAATCTATAAAGAACTTAGGGGTGGGAGGAAACCTAGATAATGGAGGGGTAGCACGGTAGCATGGTGGTTAGCATAAATGTAAATACATTTGATTGGAAAAAAAAGAATTGGGCGTTTTTAATTTATTTTTAAAAGACTTCCCTATTTATATACTCCACTCCCTTCGCAATAAAGGCCAACATTCCATTTGCCCGCCTTCCTAATTACTTGCTATACTTTTGAATTACTTTTGTGATTCATGTTCGAGGACGCCCAGATCCCTCTTATTGCAGTATTCTGCAATCTCTCTTTGTAAAATTAATATTCTGCTTTTCCATTCTTCCTGTCAAACGGGACAAGTTAACATTTCACCACATTATACTCTTATCTGCCATTTTTTGCCCACTCACTTAACCTATCTAAAACTCTTTGTAGACTTTCTGTATCCTTCTCACAACTTAGTTCCTATTTATTTTTGTATCAACAAATTTGGCCGCAATGCAATCAGTCCCTTCATCTAAGGCATTTATATGGATTCTAAGTTGTTGCGGTCCCAGCACTGATCCCTGCGACACTCCCCTCTTTGGGCAGAATTTTCAGGTTTTGAAACTAAGTGCGATGGCAGGAAGGCACCTGCCCCACTGGCCAGAATGGCAGGATCCTACACCAGATCCTGCACTTGAAGCCTCATTAATTACGTACCTGTAAATTCCCCTCCCGATTCACCTGGCAGGCCAATAGCTAATTCAACCATCCACCTTCAGCTGGCGGGTTTGAAGGAATGCCACCATATTTAAATGCCAGTCCATCATACTCCTATCACTCTCTCCAGCCCACCTGTCTTCACCAGACCGTGCGGGATGTCAGCAACTCAGAGGGAAAAGGCTAGCAGCCTCAAGAATAAGCCTGTTTCTGGATTTCAGACGCCCTCCTCCCAGGCCCATGCCCCACCTAGCTCTCTACCCACCGCATCTGGAGTCTTTGTATATCACTTCCAGTAAACAATGTGGTATCCCTTTGACCCCCTTGTTTGGGAGCTTTTTACCCATCCGTGTCAGGGTCCAGGTTCCCTCCCCACGGTCTTCCCTCTGCCTTCCATTGTTCATCATCTTTAATCACTTCCTTGCCCCCTTTATCTTCGTCAAGTCACCCACCACCTCCTTTTGGCCTCACATCGCACTCCATACCTTGTCGAACTTCGGACTTTGTTTCAGAGGTTACACGAGTCCCACTGCACCGTGCTGTCCAGATAGACGCTGGTGTGTGACACTGGGTCCAACAGCTTAGTGCTGTATTGAATCCCTGCAGTGCAGAAGGAGGCCATTCGGCTCATCGAGGCTACACAGACCCGCTGACAGAGCACCCAACCTAGGTTCCCGCTCCATCCTGTAACCCCACCTAAGATTGCAAATTTTTGGAAAATTAGCATGGCCAATCCACCGAACCTGCAAATCTTTGGACTGTGGGAGGAAACCGGAGCATCTGGAGGAAACCCACGCAGACACGGGGAGAACGTGCAATCTCCACACAGACTGTCACCCAAGGCTGGAATCAAACCCGGGTCCCTGCCGCCGTGAGTCAGCCGTGCTACCACTATTCCACCCTACCACCCATGAAGACCAGCATGGAGATGGAGGGCAGGAACCAGTCTGCCTTGGCAGAGTGGTGTCCCGCGCATCAGGTGCAGTGCAGAACAATGGCAGAAAGGCTTCTTTGCACTCACCTTGAAGTCTTCATGAAACTGAGGACCGTTTTGTGCATGCCACTCTTTAGCAATTGAGTTTCAGACTGATGTAATTTTATGCTGGCATGATGCAAGATTGGAATGCTTGTCACGATTGCAACAGGCAGCTGTTTTAATGAGCATTCATGAGACACAAATGAATTAACATTCCCATCCAGCGGGAAGACTAACCCGCCATTGGGAGAATTGCAATTTGATTTAACACGAGCAGGTTTCCCTCTTTTTGGCTCCCACTAAATTCTCCACCCTTTGTTCCCTGTTAATTAGCCAATCTTCTATACATGCTAATATATCACCCCAAGACCCTGAATTCTTGCGAATTCACCTCTTAAGTTGCATCCTATTAAACAACTTTTGGGAATCCAAATACACTACAGGCAGTATGCTCCGTTTCATGTTCTTCCACCGGAGGGTAATCGCATCTGATTTGTACTCACTCTGGGAGTGCAAATCAGGAAGCAATTAACAGTCCTTAACCATGCAAATTGATGTATGGGGAGGATTTTGAGGGATTCCCTAGGAAATCCCCCCCATCGGGCCACTATTTTGAGCAGGCGGCCTGATAGTGAGGTCCGGGGGCTGCCTCCCCCCCCCCCCCCCCCCCCCCGGCAACACAATTCAGCCCCCCCCCCCCCCCCCGGGAATATCTGGGTCACCATCTCCCTCCACAGTATGAGGGTGACCTGCCCCCCTCCCCCACCAGAGACCCCATGAGAGTGACCCCCACCAATAACCCCCTAATTAGAGAGACTCTCACCAGAGACACCCCCCCCCCCCCCCCCCCCCATAAGAAAGGTCCCTGCCTGGAAGCGAGAGAGCAGACCAGACAGAGTCAGTGTAAAAAAAGTAACTGCTTTCACACTCACCTGGGCAGTACATCTTCTGGCTCAGGCAGAGAAAGCAGCACCTGCCAGTTCCTGGAAAGATATAACCAGTCAACTTTGTTTAAACCCTCTCAGATCTTTGATCTGCAAGCCTTTCATTCATTTCCCTGTGAAATTGTTTTCACTAGGCTGTGATCAGAGGCTGGTTTAGCACAGTGGGCTAAACAGCTGGCTTGTAATGCAGAACAAGGCAGCAGCGCGGGCTCAATTCCTGTACCGGCCTCCCCATCAGGCACCGGAATGTGGCGACTAGGCGCTTTTCACAGTAACTTAATTGAAGCCTACTTGTGACAATAAACTATTATTATTTACAGCTTCCACACGCACCCAGCAGTCTGCTTTGTTTCATTAATTTCCCTTCATGCTTGAGTGGCGTAGAAGAAACCAGGGTGAAACTAACCAGTTAAGTTCTTTAAATACTCCCATTTCCTCTTTTAATGTGCAGACATCACTTAACTGTCTTTGATGTGGTCCAGTAACTGTCAATCATAGCTCGATGTTTAACAACATTGTGGTTAATTCCACAGCTGGAACTGTAAATCTATCTCTGCTATTTCACCAGGGTGGTGAAAGGAGAAATCAGGACTATTTGAATTAAATCCCCTCCTGTCCATAACACTCCCTTCTTGATTTTTCCAAACTCATTCATGGGATGTGCCGATCCCAAATTGCCCTTGAACTTGATAGCTTGCTAGTCCATTTCAGACAGTATTTAAGAGTCAACTACATTGGTGTGAATCTGTAGTCATATTTAGATCAGACCAGTTAAGGATGGCTGATAATGGAGTCACATTTGTTAACTTCTAATCTGTCACGACCTTTGCTGAATCTAGGAATCTTTAGAAGATTAACCATCATCCCTGCACTACTACCTTTAAGACACACTATTGGGTCCAGGGGACTTGTCAACCTTAAGCCCCATTAATTTTCCAGGTAGATCTGCTGTAGCGATAGTGAATGTTTCAAGTTCTTCCCTCTTTTTTGCCGTCAGGGCTATTCAGCTATTCTTGGGATTTTTTTCATGGCTTCTACATTGAAGACGGAAGCTAGATACATATTCAACATGTCTGCCATTTCTTTGTGTCCCCAAATTAATTCCTCAGCACCCCCCCCCCCCCATCAGAGACCAATGCTCACCTTAGCTACTCTATTCTTTTTTATATACTTGTAGAAGCTTTTACTTTTTGATTTAGATTTTTTGCTAGTTTTCTCTCATATTCCAATTTCTCACTCTTATTTTTTGTTGTCATCCTTTGTTGGTTTCTGAAGCTTCTGGCCTACCACTAATCTTTGCAGCATTTTATATCTTTTCTTTCAATTTAACACCATACTTAACTTCCCTAATTAGATATGGATGGAATATCCTTCACATTGAGTCTTTCTTTCTCAATGGTGTTAGGGGCAGGTGGTGGTTAATCTAAGCAGCACTAATCCCTCCACTCGTCACCCCTATGTATATGGAGAAGGTGTTTGATTTGTTTCCCTCTTTCTAAGCAGTGGCTTATATCCCAACCCCTCAGTTTTGGCGCAATACAATTTTCCGTTAACCCCACAACATACTCAGGATAGGATGAACTCAATGGGTCAGCTCGTTGCGCACCTTCAAACCACAAAAGGAGGGTCGCAATGTCCCATCCAGACTCAAAGACAGTAAAGAGAGGGGTAGAGAAAATAAAGATTTACAGTGCAGAGACCACAGAGGAAATAAATACAGGTTCACATAGCCCAGAACCAAAGTACAATGAGGTATTCACAGAGATCAACAGGCTGAAAACTGATGTAGTCGAATTTGCTCTTCTGGTGAGATGGCGAGAAAGACGGGCATGAATTTGGGAGGCGTCATTGTGTTTGAAGAAAGGGTAGTTGTTAAGGGGATGGCAGATTGCAAGGACAGAATGGTCAAAGATAGATTTTTTAGGAGTAGGCCGATGAAGGAGAGGGGGTTAGTAGTGTTACACTGTAATTACAGCATCAAAATAAGCCATTCAACCCAGCTTGTTTATGCCAGTGTTTAGGCTCCATCTAACCACCCGCCATCCTATTTTATCTAATCCTATCAGCATAACATTCTAATCCTTTCTCCTTCATGTTCCAAACTATTGGTGTACACTCCATGTCGTAACATGATCCATGTTTTAACCATTTCCTAATTTCTCCTTAATGACTATTGGATTTGTTAGTGACTATAGATACATTTACAGCGCCGGAGGAGGCCATCAGGTCCACCACTCGCCTTCTCATCCCTGTACCCCTTTTTTCATATGATCATATAATTTCTCTTTGAAGTAATTGCTCATCATTGTGAGAAGTGAGCTCAAGGTCATTACCATTTAGTGTATATAAAAGCTCTTCCTCACGTCCCTCCCCACATCTCTTGACCAAAGTCGTATATCTGTGTCCCCTTGCCCTTACATCATCAGCTAATGGGAAGTGAATTTCCTTGTCTACCTCATCTAAGCTTGTTATAATCCTACCTTTAGCATCAAATAGAAACATAGAATGCCTACAGTGGAGAAGGAGACCATTCAACCCATCACATCTGCACCGATTTTCTGAAAGAGCACCCTACCTAGGCCCACTCCTCCACTTTATCCCTATAACCCCACCGAACCTGCATATCTTTGAACAGTGGGAGGAAACCGGAGAACCCGGAGGAAACCCACGCAGACACGGGGAAAACGTGCAAACACACAGATAGTCAGTCACCCAAGGCCTGGTCCCTGGTGCTGTGAGGCAGCATTGCTAACCACTGTGCCTCCTTGCCACCCTTTGTAACCCATAATTGTGTACTCCACAAACAGAAGCGTCTCCATAACTACCTCATGTCAAACTTCCTCATAAGTAGAAATATCCCTACTTAATATTCAAAATTGAACTGGATGACAGGCCAATGATTGTTTTGTTTGCACTTTACATAAATGATACCTCAGAAATCATTTTCATTCCTTTCTGGTGACATCAATCATGTTATCATTCCATCCAATCATACAGACCAGTTTTGAAATATTTGTATCAACAATTGTAAATTTGTGGGAGATTAACTGAATGGAGCAACACCAAAATATCTTCACTATCAGCATTGCGCCAATCTGCTGCATCGAAATCGAGAAATGACCGTGAAGCGGTTTCAGTTTCAGCGCGAGAGCTGAATATTCGGCTTTGAATGTTCTGCCTCTACCGTTTTCTCACTCACTTTGCCATTTGCAGCATTGCAACTTGAAAATAAAATGCCTGAAGATAAAAATTATTTACTAGGATTAGCATAAAGTAGTCTGATCTGTGCAATTGAAAATTCATGCCGTGCTCATTTTCATACTGACTTACCCACCTATTAAAGGGATTTGCACCAATTCCGTCCTTAAGGCAGATTATCAAGTTGGTGAAGGACAACATTCTTTTCCGTTCATTTATCTATCAGGAACATAGTTGTAGGATTATTTAAATAAGAGACCTGGAGCAATAGTATGGCAGTGGGGTGGGAAACAGAGCGTGAGCTTAGAAGGTGTAATAACTGAAGGGGAAATAGAGCACAAAATCAGAGAAAAACATCACCCTGTGTGCCCAAACGCAGTAGTTTGAAGTGTATTTGTTTCAATGCCAGAAGTATAGCGGGTAAGGCAGGTGAACTTAGAGCATTTATTAGTACCTGGAATTAATGGGCAGCATGGTAGCACAAGTGGAGAGCACTGTGGCTTCACAGCGCCAGAGTCCCAGGTTTGATTCCCCGCTGGGTCACTGTCTGTGTGGAGTATGCACGTTCTTCCCGTGTCTGCGTGGGTTTCCTCCGGATGCTCCGGTTTCCTCCCACAGTCCAAAGACGTGCAGGTTAGGTGGATTGGCCATGCTAAATTGCCCTTAGTGTCCAAAAAGGTTAGGAGGGGTTATTGGGTTACGGAGATAGGGTGGAAGTGAGGGCTTAAGTGGGTCGGTGCAGACTCGATGGGCCGAATGGCCTCCTTCTGCACTGTATGTTCTATGTTCTTAAGATGTTGTGGCTATCACAGAAACATGGTTAAAGGAAGGTCAGGATTGGCTGCTGAATGTTGGAGGATATAGATGCTTCAGGAGAGAGAGAGAGAGGGATATAAAAGGGGTGGGGGAGTATCATTACTAGTTAAGTAGAATATTATAGCCGTACTGCGGGAGGACACCTTGGAGGGCTCATACAATGAAGCAATCTGGGTAGAGCTCAGGAACAGGAAGGGAGCAATCACAATGTTGGGGGTTTATTACAGGCCCCCCAACTGCCAGCAAGAGATAGAGGAGCAAATAAGTAGAGAGATTTTGGATAGGTGCAAAAATAACAAGAGTTGTTGTGATAGGGGATTTTCATTTCCGTGATATTGACTGGGACTCACTTAGTGCCAGGGGTTTGGATGACAGAGTTTGTAAGGTGTATCACGGAAGCCATCTTGATGCAATATGTAGATATGTGATCCAACTAGCGAATGGGCAGTACTGGGTCTGATATTGGAAATGAGCCCGGACAGGTGGTTGAGGTTTCAGCTGGAGAACATTTTGGGAGTAGTTACCACAATTCCATAAGCTTTAGGGTACTTTTGGACAGGGATGAGGGTAACCCTCGCCTTAAGGTGCTAAACTGGGGAAAGACAAATTACGATGACATTAGACAGGAATTGAAGAATTTGGATTGGGTGCGGCCG
The DNA here is from genome assembly GCF_902713615.1 of Scyliorhinus canicula. Taxonomy (NCBI): domain Eukaryota; kingdom Metazoa; phylum Chordata; class Chondrichthyes; order Carcharhiniformes; family Scyliorhinidae; genus Scyliorhinus; species Scyliorhinus canicula. The sequence goes on along the minus strand of NC_052157.1, from coordinate 49,737,598 downwards.
TTGGATAGTAAATCAACATTGGAGATGTGGGAGTCTTTCAAGCGACAGTTGATTAAGATTCAGTAAAGTCACGTTCCTGTGAAAATGAAGGATAAGTATGGGAAGTTTAGGGAGCCTTGGATAACGAGGGGTATTGTGAACCTCGTCAAAAAGAAAAAGGAGACTTTTGTACGATATAGAAGGGTGGGGACAGTCAACCCTCGAGGAGTATAAAGAAAGTAGGAAGGCACTGAAGCGAGAAATTAGGAGGGCTAGGAGGGTTCAGGAAAAGTCATAGAATTTCATAGAATAGGGGGGGGGTGCATTATTGTAGTGTTTATTCTGTAACTTTATAGTGTGTTAATTTGCGTTGTTGTTAAAATGCTGGGTTGTTCATGGGGATGGGGCGAATGTATATGATTGTTAATATTATTGTTATTTTCGGTATTTTACTAAGGTGCGTTATTGTTGTATAAAATCAAAATTTCTCAATAAAAATTATTTAAAAAAAAAAAAGAATTTCATAGAATTTACAGTGCGGAAGGAGGCCATTCGGCCCATCGAATCTGCACTGGTCCTCGGAAAGAGCACCCTACCCAAGCCCATGCCTCCATCCTATCCCCACACCTCCACCCTATCCCTGGAACCCCACCTACCCATTGTTGGACACTAGGGGCAATTTAGCCTAGCCAATCCTCCTAACCTGCACATCTTTGGACTGTGGGAGGGAACCGGAGGAAACCCACGCAGACACGGGGAGAACGTGCAGATTCCGCACAGTGAACCAAGCCGGAAATTGAACCTGGGACCCTGGAGCTGTGCTAACCGCAGTGCTACCGTTTTACCCAAGTCCTTGGCAAGTAGGATTAAGGTGAATCCAAAGCTTTTTATTCATATGTAAAAAGCAAGAGGGTTGCCTGGGAAACGATTGGACCACTTAAGGATAGTGGGGGGAATCTATGTGTTGAGCCAGAGGAAATGGGAGAGGTACTAAATGAGTACTTTGCATCAGTGTTCACCAAAGAAAGGGACTTTGTGGAAGATGATTCTTGCGTATGGTGTGTGGACAGTCTGGATCATGTTAACATAGAAAAGGAGGAAGTAATGGGTCTTTTAAAAGCTATTAATGGAGATAAGTCCCCTGGGCTGGATGGGACATATCCCAGAATACTGAAGGAAGCAAGGGAGGAAATTGCTGGGCCTTGACCAACATCTTTGCATCCTCATTGGCTACAGATGAGATCCCAGAGGACTGGAGAATAGCTAATGTGGTACCGCTGTTTAAGAAAGGTAGCAGGGATAATCCTGGAAACTATAGGCCGGTGAGCCTCATATCGGTAGTAGGTAAATTATTGGAGAAAATTCTCAGGGACAGGAATTATACCCATTTGGAAACAAATGGACTCATAAACAATAGACAGCATGGTTTTTGTGAAGGGGAGATCGTGCCTCACTAGCTTGATCATGTTTTTTGAGGAGTTGGCAAACATGATTGATGAGGGGAAGGCGATGAATGTTGTTTAATGGACTTCAGTAAAGCCTTTGACAAGGCAAAAGGTAGCAGTAGAAGGGCGTTTTTCTGACTCTAAGGTTGTGACTAGTGGTGTTCCACAGGGATCTGTGCTTGGGCCTCTGTTGTTTGTCGTGTACATAAACAATTTGGAGGAAATGTAGCCAGCCTGATTAGTAAATTCCTGGGTGACACCAAGGTTGGTGGAGTGGCAGATAATCTTGAGGATTGTCAGATGATACAGCAGGACATAGATAAATTGGAGACTTTGGCAGAGTTTAATCCGGAAGAATCTGATGGAATGCATTTTGGTAGGTCTAACATGGAGGGGAAATATACAGTAAATGGCAAAACTCTTCAGAATATAGAAAGTCAGAGAGACCTTTGAAGGTGGCAACACAAATAGACATGGTAGTCAAGAAAGCAAATAGAATGCTTGCTTCATTGGACGGGGCATTGAGTATAAAAACTAGCAGGTCATGCTACTGTTGTATAGTACCTTGGTGAGGCTACACTTGGTTGCCACACTACCAGGAGGATTTGGAGGCTTTGGAGAGGGTGCAGAGGAGGTTTACAAGGATGTTGCTATGTCTGGAGGGTGTTAGCTATGTGGAGAGGCTGAATAGAATCAGACTGTTTTCATTAGAAAGACGGAGGTTGAGGGGTGACCTGATAAAGGTCTACAAGATTATGAGGGGCGTGGATAGAGTGGATGGGCAGGCACTCTTTCCCAGGGTGGAGGGTTCAATCACCAGGGGGCATAGGTTTAAGGTCCTTGGGACAATGTTTAGAGGAGGCATGCGAGGCAGGTTTTTTACGCAGAGGGTGGTGAGTGCCAGGGGAGGTTGTGGAAGCAGATACATTAACGGCGATCAAAAAGCATCTTGACAAACACATGCATAGGGTGAGTATAGAGGGATACAGCACAAGGAAATGCTGAGGGCTTTGGCTAAGTTTGGTCTCATGACTGGTAGAGGCTTGGAGGGCTGAAGGGTCTGTTCCTGTGCTGTATTGTTCTTTGTTCAATCGCACCATCAGACTTCTGGAACATCCTTTGCTCAAAATCAACTGCACCAGCTCCCATTACAATTCACAGAAGCCACCTTCAGTTATTGCCAAAAACCTTTGAGAGATGGCGTCACACCAGCCGCATGCACTCTTATCACAAACTACCTTCAGTCAGTCTGAATCTGCAATGCACCTAATGAAATCAAGCCCACTATTTTTAGTAAAGAGGTAGTGAGATGTACCTGGAAGGTGTGAACCAGCAAGTGGAAGTCTAACTAATGGAGGGCTGATAGTATGATTTCAAGAAGGGACCTCATTCGGCTAATCTGAAATAGAGTTGAATTTTAGGAAGCTGTCTGCAGTAAGCCCCAGACCAGGAGGTAAAGTATAGCAATGAATAGAAAACAACATTCAAATGCAGCAAAGAGAAGCTATGATGGAAACTTCATAGATGGAAAGCGATAGTTGTTGGTGTCAGCCTTCGCACGTTCTTAATATCATATTTTCTTGTTTTTATCTTTTAAATTATGAATTTATGTAATTATAAGTAAAATCTCCAAATCACATCAGTATGAGAAAGCCTACAAGTGTCTGTTAAACTATGAAAATAGCCTTAGAGGAACGACATGAGTGAAGGCTAAGGTGCTAGGCCAGTAGGTGATGGATGCAGTTCAGTATAGAAATATAAAATAAATATCACAAAATCAGCAAAGTAAGCATGAGCTACTTCAATCAGTAAATTGGAAAGTACAGATAAGGTGCAGGGAGACACAGCACATATTTAACAATGTGTTCCTCAGACAAAATCTATGCCACTCTGGTTATTTAATCAAAGGAAAGGTCTAGTCCTGTTTTTTATATTCCTTCAGAGGATGTGGAAGTTGCTGGATAGACAGTTTTTAATATCCTTTTTGTGTTTGAGAATGTGGCGGTGAGTTGTCTTCTAACAGCCAATCGGGTGCACATACACCCACAGTGCTGTTAGGGAGGGAGTTCCGGGGGTTTGACCCAGCAACAGTGAAGGAGCAACAATATATTTCTAAGTCAGGATGATGTGTGATTTGGAGAGGAACTTGCAAGTGGTGGTGTCCCCATGCATCTGTTGCCCTTGTGCTCCTAGATGGTAGAGATCATGGGTTGGTAGGTAGTACTGCAGCAACTTGGTGAGTTACTGCAGTGCTTCTTGTAGATGGTACATAGGGGGCAGCACGGTAGCATGGTGGTTAGCATAAATGCTTCACAGCTCCAGGGTCCCAGGTTCAATTCCCGGCTGGGTCACTGTCTGTGCGGAGTTTGCACGTCCTCCCCGTGTGTGCGTGGGTTTCCTCCGGGTGCTCCGGTTTCCTCCCACAGTCCAAAGATGTGCGGGTTAGGTGGATTGGCTATGCTAAATTGCCCGTAGTGTACTAAAAAGTAAGGTTAAGGGGGGTGTTGTTGGGTTACGGGTGGATACGTGGGTTTGAGTAGGGTGATCATTGCTCGGCACAACATCGAGGGCCGAAGGGCCTGTTCTGTGCTGTACTGTTCTATGTTCTATACTACTGCTACTGTGTATCAGTGTAGGAGGGAATTAATGCTTGGATGGGGCACCAACCAAGCCAGTTGCTTTGTTCTGGATGGTTCTTGAGTGTTGTTGGAGCTGCACTCATCTAGTCAAGCAGAGAGTATTTCATCACACTCCTGACTTGTGCCTTGTAGATTGAGGACAGGCTTTGGGGAGTCAGGAGGCGAGTTACTCACCACTGAATCCCCAGCCTCTGACCTACTTTTATAGCCACAGTATTTATATGGCTAGTCCAGCTCAATTTCTGATCAATAGTAATCCTTCACGGTTTTGCTCTCCCCAACTCCCTACCATTAACTGAGTAAAGGTAACTGTCTAACTGTTTTTTAAAAGACAAAATTCATAATTTAAAAGATAAAAGATTTAAAATTCATCATTTAAAAGATTCAGCAATAGGAATGCCATTGAATGTCATGGGGAGATGCCGGCGTTGGACTGGGGTCAACACAGTAAGAAGTCTTACAACACCAGGTTGAAGTCCAACAGGTTTGTTTCAAATCATTAGCTTTCGGAGCACTGCTCCTTCCTCAGGTGAACCAATGTCTTGTGCAACTTCACCTGAGGAAGGGGCAGTGCTCCGAAAGCTAGTGATTTGAAATAAACCTGTTGGACTTTAACCTGGTGTTGTAAGATGTTTTAATGGGAAGATGGTTAGAGTCATAGAGCCCTAGATGTTTTCAGCATAGAAACAGGCCCTTCGGCCCAGCTTGTCCATGCCGCCTAGTTTCTATCACTAAGCTAGTCCCACTTGCCCGCATTTGGCTGATATCCCTCTATATCCACCATGCCCATGTAACTGTCTAACTGTTTTTTAAAAGACAAAATCGGCCCCGCCTCTACCATTGCCTCTGGCAGCTCGTTCCAGATGCTCACCACCCTCTGTGTGAAGAAATTTCCTCTCTGGTCTCTTTTGTATCTCTCACTTTAATCCTATGCCCTCTAGTTCTAGACTCCTCTACCTTTGGGAAAAGATGTCGACTGTCTACTTATCTATGCCCCTCATTATTTTATAGACCTCTATAAGATCACCCCTAAGCCTCCTACGCTCCAGGAAAAAAAAGTCCCAGCCTATCCAGCCTCTCCTTATAATTCAGACCATCAATCCTGGTAGCATCCTCATAAATCTCTTCTGCACTCTTTTTAGTTGAACAATATCCTTCCTATAATAGGGTGACCAGGACCGAACACAGCATTGCATGTATGGTCTTACCAATGTCTTGTACAACTTCAACAAGACATCCCAACTCCTCTATTCAATATTCTGATCAATAAAACCTCGCATGCTGAATGCCTTCTTCACCATCCTGTCCACCTTGCTACTCCATCTTCAAGGAGCTATGCACCTGTACTCCTAGATCTCTTTTCTCAGACTATATTACAGCATTGAATCAGTCACCAAACTGAAGATTTCCTTCACGGCTTTGCTCTCCCCAACCCCCTACCATTAACTGAGTAAAGGTTACATCTTCCCTCGTCAGTTGGCCATTGCCTGCTACACGTGCAGTGCAAGTGTTACTTGACATTGGTCAGCCCAAAACTGAACATTATGCAGGTCTTGCTACATATTGGCACTAGTTGTTTCAGTATCTGAGGAGTAGCGATTGGTGCTGAACATCAGCAAATATCGACACTTCTGACCTTATGGTGGAAGGAAGATCATTGATGAAGCAGCTGAAAATAGTTGGGTCGAATACACTACCCTGAGGAACTCCTGCAGTGATATCCTGGGGCTGTGATGATTGACTTCCAACCATCACAACTATCTGTGAGCACTTTGGAAACAGTGACCACAATTCGGTGACCTTTACGTTAGTGATGGAAAGGGATAAGTATACCCCGCAGGGCAAGAGTTATAGCTGGGGGAAGGGCAATTATGATGCCATTAGACATGACTTAGGATTTGTTGGTTGGAGAAGTAGGCTGCAAGGGTTGGGCACACTGGATATGTGGAGCTTGTTCAAGGAACAGCTATTGCATGTTCGTGATAAGTACGTACCAGTCAGGCAGGGAGGAAGGGGTCGAGCGAGGGAACCGTGGTTTACCAAAGAAGTGGAATCTCTTGTTAAGAGGAAGAAGGAGGCCTATGTGAAGATGAGGCATGAAGTTTCAGTTGGGGCGCTTGATAGTTACAAGGAAGCGAGGAAGGATCTAAAGAGAGAGCTGAGACGAGCAAGGAGGGGACATGAGAAGTCTTTGGCAGGTAGGATCAAGGAAAACCCAAAAGCTTTCTATAGGTATGTCAGGAATAAAAGAATGACTAGGGTAAGAGTAGGGCCAGTCAAGGACAGTGGTGGGAAGTTGTGTGTGGAGGCTGAGGAGAGAAGCGAGATACTAAATGAATACTTTTTGTCAGTATTCACTCAAGAAAAAGATAATATTGTGGAGGAGAATGCTGAGACCCAGGCTATTAGAATAGATGGCATTGAGGTGCGTAGGGAAGAAGTGTTGGCAATTCTGGACAAGGTGAAAATAGATAAGTCCCCGGGGCCGGATGGGATTTATCCTAGGATTCTCTGGGAAGCCAGGGAAGAGATTGCTGAGCCTTTGGCTTTGATTTTTAGGTCATCATTGGCTACAGGAATAGTGCCAGAGGACTGGAGGATAGCAAATGTGGTCCCTTTGTTCAAGAAGGGGAGTAGAGATAACCCCGGTAACTATAGGCCGGTGAGCCTAACGTCTGTGGTGGGTAAGGTCTTGGAGAGGATTATAAAAGATACGATTTATAATCATCTAGATAGGAATAATATGATTAGGGATAGTCAGCATGGTTTTGTGAAGGGTAGGTCATGCCTCACAAACCTTATCGAGTTCTTTGAGAAGGTGACTGAACAGGTAGACGAGGGTAGAGCAGTTGATGTGGTGTATATGGATTTCAGTAAAGCGTTTGATAAGGTTCCCCATGGTCGGCTATTGCAGAAAATACGGAGGCTGGGGATTGAGGGTGATTTAGAGATGTGGATCAGAAATTGGCTAGTTGAAAGAAGACAGAGAGTGGTAGTTGATGGGAAATGTTCAGAATGGAGTTCAGTTACGAGTGGCGTACCACAAGGATCTGTTCTGGGGCCGTTGCTGTTTGTCATTTTTATAAATGACCTAGAGGAGGGCGCAGAAGGATGGGTGAGTAAATTTGCAGACGACACTAAAGTCGGTGGAGTTGTAGACAGTGCGGAAGGATGTTGCAGGTTACAGAGGGACATAGATAAGCTGCAGAGCTGGGCTGAGAGGTGGCAAATGGAGTTTAATGTGGAGAAGTGTGAGGTGATTCACTTTGGAACGAATAACAGGAATGCGGAATATTTGGCTAATGGTAAAATTCTTGGTAGTGTGGATGAGCAGAGGGATCTCGGTGTCCATGTACATAGATCCCTGAAAGTTGCCACCCAGGTTGATAGGGTAGTGAAGAAGGCCTATGGTGTGTTGGCCTTTATTGGTAGAGGGATTGAGTTCCGGAGCCATGAGGTCATGTTGCAGTTGTACAAAACTCTAGTACGGCCGCATTTGGAGTATTGCGTACAGTTCTGGTCGCCTCATTATAGGAAGGACGTGGAAGCTTTGGAACGGGTGCAGAGGAGATTTACCAGGATGTTGCCTGGTATGGAGGGAAAATCTTATGAGGAAAGGCTGATGGACTTGAGGTTGTTTTCGTTAGAGAGAAGAAGGTTAAGAGGTGACTTAATAGAGGCAACAAAATGATCAGAGGGTTAGATAGGGTGGACAGCGAGAGCCTTCTCCCGCGGATGGAGGTGGCTAGCACGAGGGGACATAGCCTTAAATTGAGGGGTAATAGATATAGGACAGAGGTCAGAGGTGGGTTTTTTACGCAAAGAGTGGTGAGGCCGTGGAATGCCCTACCTGCAACAGTAGTGAACTCGCCAACATTGAGGGCATTTAAAAATTTATTGGATAAGCATATGGATGATAAGGGCATAGTGTAGGTTAGATGGCCTTTAGTTTTTTTTCCATGTCGGTGCAACATTGAGGGCCGAAGGGCCTGTACTGCGCTGTATCGTTCTATGTTCTATGTTCTATGTTCCTTTGTACCCGGTATGACTCCAACCAGTGGGGAGATTCCCCCGGATTCCTGTTGACTTCAATTTTGCAAAACCTCTTTGACATCATCTCATGTAGCCAAATTATGTCAAGGGCAGTCACTCTCAACTCAACTCTGGACCATTATTGGACCAAGTTTGTAAAGAGTTCAGGAGGTAAAGGGTGCAGGGAAGGAACAATTAGGATGACCGTGCGTGTTTAAAATTAAAGTTATGAGGGAAGATTTGAAAAATTGGATATTTTTGGAAGAGGACACGGTAGCTCAGTGGTTAGCACTGTTGCTTCAAGCTCCAGGGTCCCAGGTTCGATTCCCGGCTTGGGTCACTGTCTGTGTGGAGTTTGCATGTCTCCCTGTGTCTGCGTGGGTTTCCTCCAGGTGCTCCGGTTTCCTCCCACAAATCCCGAAAGACGTGCTTGTTAGGTAATATCGACATTCTGAATTCTACCTCTGTGAACCCGAACAGGTGCCGAAATGTGGCGACTCGGGGCTTTTCACAGTAACTTCATTGCAGTGTTAATGTAAGCCTACTTGTGACAATAAAGATTATTAAAAAATAAAGGACAGATTCTCTTCACAATTCCTATTTGAGGAGGCAGCATAAACCTTTGACCCGCATCGTTACTTTCCTGGGGTTATTGCAAACAGAACCTGCCTTGGACACAAAGCAGGAGAATAATACCAGCAGATTTTGCCATAGTACGCTGTGACAGCACCTCCAGCAGGGAAAAATCATCTTGTACAAAAATAGTTCAGAATTTCCAGCCTTGCCTGAGTAATCAATGACTCTGTGATCAGTTACAGCAAGCAAGGTAAACATGTCAAATTAAAACCATTCTACCATCTGGCCAGCCCTGAAGATACAAATCACCCTGAGCCTCAGCATTATTAAGAAATACATCAGATGACTGCTTTTGTCACTTTGCGATGAATTGCAAGGCTAGCTTGTGCTTGACTGAGTTGTTTTACACCCAACATCACTCCCAGCAGGAGATCGCAAAAACAGCATTAGGTGACATTGAGATGCGGATGGATGGCTCAGTGCTGGATATTCCCCACCAGGGAGTCAGGATTTACTGTGGAGAAACATCTGCCCTGAAACCCCTATCAGATGATCCACTGAAATTGGAAGATATTGAAGGCAATTGATTTAGGCAAAATGTCAAATTTGGGGAAGATTTCAAATACCAGGCAACACATCAAAGCTCAGCAAATTTTTAGGAGTGAGGGAACACGGGAGGGATTTTACTGAAAGGATAATCGTCCCTGAAATTGTGCAGAGTTTCTCCTGCTCTCTCGCTGTAACCAGTGAAACATCAACCTTTCTGAATTTGCGGCGGTTAAAGAATAAATTATTGTGGAAGGTGAGCAAAGTGTGCAGGAGACAAGCAGACGCATTTCTGATGTCGGAAGTGATTCAGAAGTAACCCAAGAAATCTGGTCCATGCAATCAATCTCTTTGGACAATTGAAGATGTTTCCCCATCAGTGTGTGTTGTTTCACCATCCGCATGTGTCGTTTCCCCATCAACGTATCTCCTTTCCCCATCGGCATGTGTCCTTTCCCCATCAGTGTGTGTCATTTCCCCATCAGTGTGTGTCATTTCCCATCAGGGTGTGTCATTTCCCCATCAGCATGTGTCGTTTCCCCATCAGCGTGTGTCATTTCCCCATCAGCGTGTGTCGTTTTCCCATCAGCGTGTGTTGTTTCCTCATCAGTGTGTGTCGTTTCCCCATCAGCGTGTGTCATTTCCCAATCAGCGTGTGTCGTTTCCCCATCAGCGTGTGTCATTTCCCCATCAGTGTGTCATTTCCCCATCAGCGTGTGTCGTTTCCCCATCAGTGTGTCATTTCCCCATCAGCGTGTGTTGTTTCCCCATCAGTGTGTGTTCTTTCCCCATCAGTGTGTCGTTCCCCATCAGTGTGTGTCCTTTCCCCATCAGCGTGTGTCGTTTCCCCATCAGCATGTGTCGTTTCCCCATCAGCTTGTGTCGTTTCCCCATCAGCATGTGTCGTTTCCTCACCAGGGTGTGTTATTTCCACATCGGCGTGTCTCCTTTCCCCATCAGTCTGTGTCATTTCCCCATCAGTGTGTCGTTTACAAATCAGTGTGTATCGTTTCCCCATCAGCGTGTGTTGTTTCCCCATCAGTCTGTGTCATTTCCCCATCAGTGTGTTGTTTCCCCATCAGTGTGTGTCATTTACCAATCAGTGTGTATCGGGTTCCAGGGGCCTAGGCTGTGAGATGGAAAATCAAGACCTATCCATCATTGCTGTGCATCTGTATATAACTGCCTTTGATGACTGTTAACAAACTCCCTTTGTTGTTACTGGAAGTCCCCAATGTTTTGGCTCAAGCCACCACAATCTCAATAACTATAGAGGCAACCTGGTGCCTTCAATGTAATAGCGCATTCATGACTGTTTAACTTCGATGTGTTTCAATCATTGGTTTCCCTGCAATAACCCATTGTACCAATCGTGGTATTTTCCCCAATGTGATAACTAGAAAACAGGAGGAAACCCCCACCTGTAGCTGCCAAGTTCAGAGATGGGAACTCCCAAACTCCCCTAAAAGAAGCTCATCCCCTCATAGAGCTTGTGCCTTCGTGTGTCCAAAGGATATAGTGATAGATTTGGCTGAATGAGTAATTTATTACCTTAAATAAATATAGGACACCCAAGCGCCTGGCCAAATCCATCCCATAGCAGTTGGTTTACTGAAATGGGCCTGAGGAAGGGGTGACACTGAGAGTGGTCATTTTGATGGTCAGGAATTTATTGGCTAATAAGGCACCTAGATTGGAACTATGCCTTTATCCACCCCCACCAGTCAATTACTAGTCAGTGACAGAAAGAGAACCTTTGGAAGCTGATGGTCACTCATGTCTTTCTTTCAATGTTCCTGCAGAATATCCTAGTCGTTAAGGCAGCCTTCAAGAGATAGGTTCATCAGCTGAGTGGGGGCGGGTGCAGTTGGCAGTGATCACTTCGATTTTCCTTGCCCGTGTGATTCTATGCCTCTGCACCCCCTCCAGTGCAATCACATCCTTCCTGTAATGTGGCGACCAGAACTGCACACAGTACTCCAGCTGTGGCCTCACCAATGTTCTATATAACTCCAACATAGAATCATAGAATTTACAGTGCAGAAGGAGGCCATTCAAAGAACAAAGAAAACTACAGCACAAGAACAGGCCCTTCGGCCCTCCCAGCCTGCGCCGATCCAGATCCTTTATCTAAACCTGTCTCCTATTTTCCAAGGTCTACTTCCCTCTGTTGCCGCTTGTTCATATACCTGTCTAGATGCCTCTTAAATGATGCTACCTCCGCAGGTAAAGCGTTCCAGGCACCCACCACCCTCTGCATAAAAAACTTTCCACGCACATCTCCCTTAAACTTTCCCCCTCTCACCTTGAAATCGTGACCCCTTGTAACTGACACCCCCACTCTTGGAAAACGCTTGTTGCTATCCACCCTGTCCATACCTCTCATAATTTTGTATATCTCAATCAGGTCCCCCCCTTAACCTCCGTCTTTCCAACGAAAACAATCCTAATCTACTCAACCTTTCTTCATAGCTAGCACCCTCCATACCAGGCAACATCCTGGTGAACCTCCTCTGCCCATCCCTCCCTGCTCATCGAGTCTGCACCGGCCCTTACAAAGATCACCCTACTGAAACCCACGTATCTACCCTATCCCCGTAACCCAATAACGGCCACTTAATATTTTTTTTTTTTACACTAAGGGCAATTTAGCACGGCCAATCCACCTAACCAGCACATCTTTGGACTGTGGGAGGTTACCAGAGCACCCGGAGGAAACCCACGCACACACGGGGAGGACGTGCAGACTCCACACAGACAGTGACCCAGCCGGGAATCGAACCTGGGACCCTGGAGCTGTGAAGCACCTGTGCTAAACACTATGCTACCATGCTGCCCACCCAACATGACCTTCTTACTTTTGTAATCTATGCCTCGATTGATATGTCTTTTTCACCACCGTTTTATCCTGCCCTTCTGCCTTCAGCGATCTATTTACAAACAAGCCAAGGTCTCTTTCTTGCACACATATTTGCTCCTCAGTTTCCCGCTGACTACCTGGGGGTCCAAAATAAACACCTAGCAATGTGGCTGTTCCTTTTTTATTCCTAAGCTCTACCCACAAAGCCTCATTTACGCCACATCCAAGATGTCATCTCTCCTTATTGCTGTAATTGACTCCTTAACTAATGGTGCAATGCCTTCCCCTCTTTTGCCCCTCCCCTGTCCCTCCTGAAGATCCTGTATTCCAGGATGTTAAGCTGCCAATCCTGCCCCTCCCTCAACCACGTCTTTGTGATGGCTACTATATCATAACTCCATGTGTCAACCCTCGCTCATAACTCATCCATTTTACCTGTAATACTCTGGGCATTAAAATAGAGGCCATTCAGCTTTGTCTTACTCTCCTGAAACGTACGACCATTGTATCCCTCTGACTTGATTGCTTTTCTGTGTTATGCTGCGTCCCTATTCTGTTAACAGTCTGCGTCCCCTCCCCTTGTCAGATTAGTTTAAACTCCTCCCAACTCGTCCCAGGCCCTGGGTGGTACCCTGGCACCCGAATGCCACCCAGGCTCCCTGGCAGGTGCACTGCCTGGTGGCATCTTGCCCACACTTGGCATCAGGACCAGAGGTGCCCTGCCCTTTATGAGGTGGGGTGTGAGGGCCTCTATGACTCTCTTAAAAGTGATTTGGGTGTTAACGGGGGGTCCAGAGGCCACGGTGGGAGGTCTCAAGAACATTTAAAAATGGCACCCCGATCTCTTCCTGCAGTGGCGAGAAGAGTTAGTTACTGCAGGAAATGGGACTGAGTGTGACCTTGGCAGGGTATTCCTCGCTGAGGCCCCAAAATGAAGCAGAGTCCTGTTGGATAACGGGGTGATTCTTTTTTTTAATAAATTTAGATTACCCAATTATTTTTTCCAATTAAGGGGCAATTTAGCCTACTCTGCACATTTTTGGGTTGTGGGGGCGAAACCCACGCAGACCCGGGGAGAATGTGCAAACTCCACACGGACAGTGACCCAGAGCCGGGATCGAACCTGGGACCTCAGCGCCGTGAGGCAGCTGTGCTAACCACTAGGCCACCCTGCTGCCCAACGGGGTCATTCTTGGCCGTGCTGGAATCAAGGAACACCAAGCTAAACACGCTCGACATGGGACTCCATTTCATTTCAGTTAAATTGGGTCCCATGAATTTTTCCAGGCTGTTGCTTGAGACTGTAGAACAACTCTCCTAATGTTGGCACAAGACCCTAGATGTTAATGCAGCGGACTTTGAGAGGTCGACGTGGGCTGGGTATGTCTGGCATAAATCTGATTTTGATGCTTAGGTTGATAGCAATTCTGGTTTTATTCTTGTGGTAATTGTTTTGTAAGCAGTTCAATATAACTGAGTGGTTTTCCCAGCCATTTCAAAGAGTATTTAATAATCAGTGACTTGCTGTGGGTCTGGAGTCACATGTCGGCCAGACCAGGTAAAGACGGCAGATTTCCTTCCCGCAAGAGCATTAATGAAGCAGTTGAATTTTGAGGGCAATCTGACGTGTCATGGCCACCATTATTGTTGCTGCCTTTTAATTTATTCCCAATATATTTAACAAGTTTAATTAAAATACCATGGATTTGAATTTACATCTCTGGATTATTGGTCGAGGCCTGTAGATTATTTGTCCAATAACATTATCACGTGCTACCATAACTTTATTCGACCATTATTGCATCACTATTGTGGGACTTGCTTTTTCACACATCGGATGCTGTGTTCCCTACATTTGGACGGTAGCTACACTTCAAACATACTTCACTGCCTGTGAAGTGCTTCGGACAACCTACAAATTAAATTCTAAATAAATATATTTGCCGCGCTTCAATTTTTGCAACAAAGACAAATCCAGCCCAGATCAGAGGGGCCAAATAGCCTGTTCATGAGCAGTAACTTTCTACAATTATATGATCTCTGCTCTGGTAATATTTAAGCTATATATAGTTATTGACCACATTAATGTTATGCCACAGATGTACCTCCTTAATCTCAGACCACACACAGAGTGTAAAACAGCTCCATTCACCCTTCAGGAAACACAGCAACTTGATAAAATCCTATACAAATTTCTATTAGTTAAGTAGGAGGGACAATTTTCTGGTTTGCAGTGATCTGGTTTGAGTGGAATAGTCTGATAAATAAGCTGGTTCATTTCAGTCGATTATTTTGAAGTGAAAATGGCTCTTTCGTTCCCTGATCTCAGCAGGTTGTCTGAAGGGCATCATCTTGTCTGGGAGCAGTGGGATATCAGTCAATACTGGAGCAGCTGCTACTCAATGAGACAGCAGCGATGTTACAGATTTGCCGTTTCTTTCTTTGGTTGCAGCCAAGAGCTTTATTTATATAGCAAAGAGCTATTTACATACTCCAAGTATCAGCCGCAGCTGAAATAGCACTCGCATCATTGAGACTAAGTCCACTCTACTCATGGAGCTGCACCCTCCCCTCAGCAGCAGGATCCATGGTTTGTGCCATTTTATAACTTTGTCATCCCAATCCCATCACGCCCTCCAACTCCCACAGTATTTTCATCATTTGTGAGATGTGTAGCAGGCAAGGTATGTGCCTGCTGCCTCCCTTAGCAGGTGTGAAGGCAGCGAGGAATACATGCAGGTAGCAAAGCAATCTGTTTAAAAGCCACGCCTCAAACCACTGGTACATCGGCGTATTTCAATTCAGGGTTGTTAGATCCTCTAGCTCTCAAATCTCACTCCCCTTCAGGTCCACTCCCATTGCCTGTATAAGTCCACCTCCCCATGTATCCTCTATATCCATTCTCCCAGTATCCAACTAATGAAGCATTGTCAAGTCTGAAAAGTCTTTGAAATACACTCAAAATTGACACAAAAAGCAAAGAGGCCTTCAATATCTCCTTCAAAAATAATAGTTAATCTTTAAATCTCATAAAAGTGTCAATTAACAACAGTCATTCATTGTATCGGTGAATAAAGCTTTAATCTTCTTAACACCACGTAATCTTGTCCAAATAACCAATCTGGCATTGAAAAAACATATCAAAGAAACTATTTATTGCAAGATAATAAAGAGGTCAGTCAAACACAGCTAGCATTCCCCTTCACGCCGTGTAATTAGACCAACTGCTGAGCTGAATCATTGGTCATTCTTCGAATCCCGCCAAGCATTCATAATGAGGCCACCTGGAAATCAGATGCCTGGCCAACTGTTGAAACTGTTTCTATGGATACATGTTTACAAGGGAACATGGGAAATATGAAAGGGCTTGAATGGGACATTGGCAAAAACTTTTGAACTTATCTGTCAAAAGATTCCTGACTCTTCAGCAGGCTTCCCCTCAAAGTTCACGAACTAACTTAACCTGATGGGGCTCCAACAGCCTTCAGGAATCCATCTACGAAAATGCCAAAGGTGGGAAATTTGTTTTTCCAGATTTAAATGTCATCCTGACATCACTTTAAGTGAGTATCCAGGTGCAACCAACCATGACTTTCCCAAAGCAAACAAAATGGCGGGCGACAGGTGACGTTGGGGAAATTGAAAACTGCCGGCCCACACGTTTCCAGCCGAGCAGAGTCAGCTTTGCTCGGGGTTAGGCTCCTGTGCACAAAATCGAGACTGATGCTCCAATCCTATACTTCTCGGGTGGCATCTTTCAAATGAGACGTTAATCTGAGGCTTTGCTGCCCTTTCAGAATGATGTGAAAAAAAAATCCCATGGTCATTATTTTGAAGAAGAACATGTGGCTTCTTCCCAGTGCCCTGATCAATAACTATCCCACAACCGTGAATACTAACACTGGTCATTTTCACATTGTTGTCTGTGGGAACTTGCAGTGCGCAAATTGCCGGCCACATTCCGACACCTCAACAGTGACTACACTTCGAAAGTACTTAATTGGCTGTAACGTGCTTTGGGAGATCCTGGTAAAAGCGGCTGGATAAACCCAAGATGGTGGAAGCAGGTCCAATAGTGACGTTTAAGGGGCGTCTTGACAAATTCATGAGTAGGTTGGGAATAGAGCGATACGGACCCCGGATGTGTAGGAGGTTTCAGGTTAGATGGGCAGCATGGTAGGCATAGGCTTGGAGGGCCGTAGGACCTGTTCCTGCGCTATTCTTTTTTTTGTTGTTTGTTTTTTTTTAAATTAAGTCATTAGGACATTTCAAAGCCCTTCAAGTTGATTGGATGGCATTTAAATTGCAGTCACTATTATTTAAGCAAATACAGTTTGTGAACAGCAAGATGTCATGGTTCAAGTTCCAGTCTGAATGAATTCTTGGGTTGTCTGGCATCAGCCATTCACAGAAGTGGTCTTTGTGCTTTAAGTTCACAGATGTTGACCGTCAGTGCTCGAAATCCAGCATAGCATGGGGAGGAAATCGGAGCACCCGGAGGAAACCATGGCCCCTGGAGCTGTGAAGCAGCAGTGCGATCACCACTCTGCCATCATGCAGCCATCTCTTTTTACCTGGATAAATGGGAGGCACGGTGACAATGGTTAGCACTGCTGCCTATTAGTGCCAAGAACCCAGGTTTGATTCTGACCTCAGGTGGCCATCTGTGTGGAGTTTGCACATTCTCCCCGTGTCTGTGTGGGTTTCCTCTGGGTGTACCGATTTCCTCCCACAGTCCAAAGATGTGCAGATTAGGTGGATTGGCCATGATAAATTGCCCCAAAGTATCCAAAAGTTGGATGTCTTTCGAAGGGTCAGTGCAGACTCGATGAGCTGAATGTCCTCCTCCTGCACTATATGGATTCTATGATTCATGTTTTTGGCATATGCATCTCTTCAATCTGTAGGTTGCCCAAGTTACGAAAAAGTTTGATTTAATCGTAAACCCTATTTCTTTACAGTAAGGTGTAACATGGAGAGAAATAAATACGGAGCGAGTCTTTTCATTCAGTTGGCATATTTTAAATTTGCACAATGGTATAAAGTAGCGAACACGCAATCCCCCACTTCAAAGGTTCATCCTATTTTGTTGAAACAGAGCAATCACTCTATGTGGTGTCTTACAGCCCAGAGCAGAGCCACTCTCCCTGCACCCTCCCCATTGTCTTTCGGAATCTTTTTCAACCACCTCTCTTTTCCAAAAGCTCGTCTGATTCCTGGTGTTTGTGCTGTGTTCTTAAAAGCCTCTTTTCCTGCGTCAGAAAGCCTATTCCTCTCTCCCAGAATGGGAAAGGTCAAAGAGTTTGACAGCAAAAATGGCTTATTGATCAGCCTCTGAAGGAAGCAACTTCCGATCAGCATGTTATTTGCCCTCTTTTCAACAGAGAGCTGCTTATGCTTTAATTTGTGAAAAGCCAACATTGCTCTCAAAAACTTGACATCAATCATAGCTCTTCGCCCCCACTCCTTCTCAGGGAAATGATAAAAACAATCTTGAAAGGTGCAGCCACCAGGAGTAAATGAGGTGAATGGATAGTGAGCCAGAATGCCTCTTTAGTTCAGTCTACAGGCTGTGGTTTAAGGTGACCTTCAGGATTTCAACCCTCGTCAGCCTGCTTTTGCCTCTCAAAGAAAACTAGTTTTGATTGCTGTGCCGATATCCCTGTATAGGTTCAGTTGGAAGAGGGACATGTTGGTAGACGGTAATTGGTTGGAGCGCAATATTTGGGCCTGTTGGAATCAGACAGGGTCGATTAGAGATCGTAGCCGGAGGTTGCTGGATCTAATCAAAACACCCTCACTTTCTCTCTCAGATTGTTGCATGTAAACTTGAGACAAAAGCTTTATGAGCTCATGGTTTTTGAGTGCTGTAGTCACAGATGTGTTAATGTAGTGTTTGTCCCAAATACGTTATATGCAACAAATAAACTCGTGCAGCTTGTAAATGCCTTTAATCCTCTGAGGAACTTTGTGGTGTAATTTCCAAGTATCCAACAGTGAGCACTTCATATTTCTCATAAGGGATCACTTTTTATTGCCTCAGAAAGAGAGAATGCTGGAAGTACTCAGCGGGTCTGGCAGCATCTGTAGGAGAAGAAACAAAATTAACAGGCAGTAGAGAGGGCAGCTCACCAGTGGCCAACGACAGGATCTTCTGGTCCCTACGTTGCCAAAGGGGTTTACCACTGAACACGCCCCTCAAGGCTGCAAAGCCTGCAGCGGGGGTGCAGAGTCGGCAGGAGCGTAAGACCCCGCCAACATGAAAAGCCAGAAAATCCCATCCACCATTTCAAGTCCGTTTTGACTCCTCATCATAACTAAAAGAGAGGGGAAATGTGTTGGATATTATACTGTAGCTGGGAGAGATTGCAACAAAGATGGAGCAACCTTAGGAACATGAGATGAATGGCCTGGTGTGAGAGGGTTTTTGCATTGAGGCAACAAATGTATGGGATATAAAGAAAAGAGGATTAAGATGGAGGAGGAAGATCACAGTCCATCGTCGCTGAACTCAAAATTGAATCCTGAGGGCTGTAATGTGTCACATTTTATTGTCTGTCTGTTTAGTTTACTCAACATGTAGTTTAAATAATCCAGTGCTCTTGCTATTATCAAGGTGACATGGACTGGATGAATGAGCTGAATTAATCTGAAATGACAGAAGAAAGGAATCAACCTGGGTTACTGATCATCTGTCCACTGTCATTAACTCATCTCACACACACTGTTCGTCTCATTAGGACAGGTTTTACTACTTCACCAACTTGACAGCACAGTTATCAGGATACGTCGGTGACCTCTGTGCCATAATTCCCATTCAGCATCCCCACTGCAATAGTCCCAGCACCAGGATCTGTAACATTTTCACAGTAACTTCCCAAGTCGGTTCCCTAATTTAATCCATCAGTTTCTATCATACAGAAAGACAGAGCAGTAAAGATACATTGCATTCTGTATGAGCTCTTTTAAAATGATCTTTTGTTCAATTACATTACCTGGGCCAGAATTCACCGGCGGTTTGCTGGTGGCAGGATTCTCTGATCCTGCCGGCAGCGCACCCCCGCCCGTGAGTTTCCCGGTAGCGCGGAGTGGCTTCAGTGGGCATTCAGGAGCAGAGAATCCCACTGCCTACGAATGGTGGGCCGCTGAGAAACACACGACTGGGATTCTGTCGAATACCACATGTTTTCAAATTATGTTTCACTCATTAATTTTGTAATTCTTATGTGTGTTTGTTTATATATATATATATATAGATTATATAGGCAAGTGACTTCTGATGAAAAGTTATTGACCTGAAACTTTAACAGTTTCTCTCTTTACAGAAGCTACCTGACCTGCTGAGTATTTCCAGCATTCTCTGTTTTTATTTCAGATTTCCTACAACTGAATGATGTTCAGCATGAATAACTAATTGATATTTCCCCTCTGTCTGTGGTGGTGTGTTTTTCAGTGTTCTTCCACATGTGGCAAAGGCCTGCAATCGCGAGTGGTTCAGTGCATGCACAGAGTCACCGGCCGCCATGGCAACGAATGTCCATCATTACTTAAACCAGCAGCTTACAAACAATGTCATCAGAAGCCCTGCAACCAAAGTATCAACATCAACACAATCACCTCCCCCCGGCTTGGTGAGTTTCACTACACCTGTTGTGCCACAATGAGGGATTGGAGATGATGCGGTTAAGTTATGAGCCAGAATCCTGACAGATCATTAGGGGAATGGTAGATTAACACTGATACAAAACACAAATGTAACCTGATCTTCATTCTGGAACTAGATAGCAAGATATAGACTGCATTCAGGAGTCATTAGGAATTAGGAACAGAAATAGACAGTTCAGCCCTTTGAGCCTGCTCCACCATTCAATCAGATCATGGCTAATCTCTTCTTGGTCTCAAATCCACCTCCCTGCCTGTTCCCCATATCCTTTTATCAAAAATCTAACTATTTCCTTCTTGAAACCATTTACTGATTCAGACTTTGCCACACTGTGGAGCAGCGAGTTTCACAGATTCACCGCCCTCTGCGAGAAGTAGTGCCTCCTCATCTCAGTTTTAAATCTACCGTCACTCAACCTATTTCTGTGACCTCTCGTTCTAGATTGTCCCACAAGGGGAACATTTGGTCTACATTTACTTTCTCAATTCCTTTTAGTATTTTATATAACTCGATCAGATCCCCTCTCATTCCTCTAAATTCCAGTGAGTATAAGTCCAAACTGTTTAATCTCTCCTCATACGTCAACCCTTTCATCCCGGAAACAATCTGGTGAACCTCCTCTGAACTGTCTCCAATGCCACCACATCCTTCCTCAAATAAAGAGACCAAAACTGGACACAATACTCCAGATGTGGTCTCACCAACACCCTATACAATTGCAACAACATTTCTCTACTTTTATACTTCATTCCTTTTGTAATAAACGCTAAAATTCCATTTGCATTTTAATTACATTCTTTACCTGCGTACAGACTTTCTACAATTCATGAGCAAAGACACCCAGATTCCGCTACCCAGATGCACTTTGAACCTGCTTTCCATTAGATAATAATTTGCTTTTCCATTTTCTTCAGCCAAAATGGATAACCTCACACTTATCCACATTAAACTCCATCTGTCAAATTCTGGCCCATTCTCCAAACCTATCTATATCCGTCTGTAAACCCTTTATCTTCTCTTCACTGCCCCTGCTTTCCCACCTATTTTAGTATCATCTGCATATTTTGCTGTGTTACACTCTGTCCTTGCTTGCAGATCATTTATATAGATTGTAAACAGTTGAGGTACGAGGACTGACCCCTGCGGCTCCCCACAGAGAGCTATGTCTATATTTTAATGCAAACTGTTATCAGGATGGGTCTGGGTATGAATAAATGCAGACTGCGATTAGGTCTGGCTAGGTCTGTGTATATATAAATACAGATTGTGAATGGGATGGGCTTGTGTGCATATTTTAATGCAGGTTGTAATCGGGAAGGGTCTCGGTATGAATAAATGCAGACTGTGATTAGGTCTGTGTACATATAAATATAGACTGTGAACGGGATGGGTTTGTGTAAATTATAACACAGATTGTAATCAGGATGGATCTGGGTATAAATAAATGCAGACTGTGGTTAGGTCTGGCTGGGTCCGTGTCTATATAAATACAGACTGTGAACGGGATGGGTTTGTGTTTATTGTAACACAGATTGTAATCAGGAAGGGTCTGTGTATGAATAAATGCAGACTGTGATCAGAGTTTACCAGGTCTGTTATATTTAGATCAGACCACCAAATGGCTGTGGGATAATTGGAACTTTCAAGACAGATCAACAGATTTTGTTATTCATTAAGGGTCTCGAGGGATATCAAGCAAAGGTGGGTAAATGGAGTTGAGGTGCAGATAAGCTAGTGCTCAGTGTTGGACAGTTTGATGAAGTTAGAGACTGGAAGCCATTGTTGTCGATTCAGAGCACCTGGTAACAGCCTGTCTTGATCTGTCAGCTGCCTTGACGTACAAGTGCCCGGGAGATCGGTGGACGGTGTACTGCAGGGTGATCCGAGAGAAGAACCTGTGTCAGGATATGCGATGGTACCAGCGCTGCTGCCAGACCTGCAGAGACTTCTACGCAAACAAACTTCACCCCGGCAGCTAATCACAGGTTTTACTGCAGCGCGAGATAAGCTAAGAGGAGCTTTACTTTGTCTGATCCTGAGCAGCACTGGGAGTTATACAATTTCTAAAACTGGAAGAGAACAGTGCTGGGACATGCTGTGGGCTCCACAACACTGTTACCCACACTCTTGCACAAGATCTCTGCAGTTTTGGATCATATCGTGTAAACTGCTGCTACAGCGTCAGAAGCCAAAGCAGTGACCTTCTCAAGAACCGCTGCCTGTGAACACTCTGTGATTCTGCATTTACCCATTACTGCAACTTGAGCAGCCTGACTTTAATCAGTGGGGAAGAAGAGGTTAAACAGCAGCCTCTTTTTCCGCCCCCCTAAAAACAAAGGTGCTTTGAATCCCTGACTGCATGTTTTAGAGGAGTTAATATTATGGGCTTGAATTGAAGAAAATGAAGGACAATGTAGGAGCTGGAGAGGCATCACTTCAATGGACAGCTCAGGTGGAGATGTGTTTAGAATACCAATCCACTCCTGCCACCCTGGACCATATGACTAACATAACGAGCCTCTTCATCCAGAGTATTGATCAAACCACTTGCTTCAGGAAATTATTTTTTAACTTGATAACTTCATTTATAGCAACATGAATATTTACGGTTTTTAGCAAAGGCAAACTTGAATGATCCTGTTTAACCTTTTCACGACTGTTCTACCCCATTCTTCCTATTTGGTAGCATTAATCCTGTTAGTCACTGAATGGGACCACAACAGCCCAGTTGAGAAAAAGCAGATGCAGTACATCTGACAGTACCACTTTGGCAGTGATCGGAGCAATGTTCCTGTTAGCAGAAGCAGTGAACAAGCTCTCTTCTGTTTACCCACCTTTTTGGACAATTCACTTGTGAACTAGGTTGAGTATACAGAGATTGGGTACACTTTCAAACAAGGGTACAATCTTTGAGTGCTAACAGCCAGATGCTGGATTTTCCTCTTTTATGATTACATCACTGATGTGAGCTGGCCCTACCCCTGCATGGACATCAAGGTAACCTTAGTTCCCTCACACATATACACCAACTGGAGCACTCTGGGGGGGGGGGGGGGGGGGGGGGGAGGGGGGGTAACAACATGGCATTACCGACAAACTTAACAATTAGGTAACATTCCCATTAATTGGGGCCCAGATTGAGAGAAATGGCTCCCTGAGCATGGAATGATAGTTATGCCAATGGTATCATTTCTTCATTGAGAAGAAATGCAGATTTTGACCCAGTTGGCTATTCCTACACTCCCAGGTGAACGTTTATGCTCTTAAACCTCATATGAGCATAAGTAAAACAATCGCAATGTATTTACTTCTTGCGCTTGTCACTCTCTGCATATGGGTGTGTGGACTCATTGAGGCCACAGGTGGACATCAGCTAATTCAGAGCCTCACTTTATGGAGATCCATGTCATCGAAACAATGCCAAAGCTAGCCTCGGTTCAATTTTCCAATATAAGCTTCATCCCCCTGTTTTGTTTGGGCAACAGGAGAGCCTATCCTCCTGTTGTTTGATTAGGGGGTCATACAATTGGCTTTGCAGCAGTTTTTAAAAGACTGTAATCCGCGTTAAAATGTTCCTTACGCCACACCTTTCAAACTCACACCTTTCAAACTCACAACCACCGCCATCTAGAAGGACAAGGGCAGCAGATACCTGGGAACACCACCACCTGGAAGTTCCTCTCCTAGCCGCCCACCACCCCGACTATATATAGCGCCGTTCCTTCACTGTCGCTGGGTCAAAATCCTGGGGTTTCCTCCCTATTTGCACTGTGGGCGTATCTAAACCTTAGGGGCTCCAGTGGTTCAAGAAGGCAGCTCACCACCTTCTCTAAGGCAATCACGGATGGGCAATAAACACTGGCCTAGCCAGTGATGCCCACATATTGTAAATGACATTTTAAAAAGGAGTAAATTTTGGTGGAATGGAAAAGCTGTTATTCACAAAGTCAGAGGAATGTGTCGCATT
Organism: Scyliorhinus canicula; assembly: GCF_902713615.1. Lineage (NCBI taxonomy): Eukaryota > Metazoa > Chordata > Chondrichthyes > Carcharhiniformes > Scyliorhinidae > Scyliorhinus > Scyliorhinus canicula. Next base: position 49,713,891 of record NC_052157.1, on the reverse strand, counting down.
CTTTCCAGTCAACGCAGTTCACCAGCTTTCACGTACTTGTTTGTAAATGAGGAGCAAGATGAAGGAGAGTGCTTCACACTGCTGCACACATTTTGAGCAAGGCCCATCAAGTTGGAAATACGCCAATCTGCTGGAAGTATCAGTTTGTGTGTTCCCCCTTGAGGCAAGGGACGTGTGTCTATGGCCTCGGGATGCAAAGGGACATCCTCTGTTTGGATGCCTGACAGAGCGGCATTGATTCTGAATGGCGACCGTAGGGAAGTTACATCGAATTCACAGCATAGAAACTGCTCTGTGCCAATGTTTATGCTCCATTGGAACTTCCTCTCATCCAACAGCATATCATAGAATCCCTGCAGGTTAGTGCAGAAGGAGGCCATTCGGCCCATCGAGTCTGCACCGACCCTCTGAAAGAGCACCCTACCTGGGTCCAATCCCCCACTCCGTCCTCGTATCCCCACCTAGAGGCAATTTAGCATGGCCAAATGACCTAACTTTCAAATTGTTGGACTGGGAGGAAACCGGAGCACCCAGAGGAAACCACACAGGCACGGAGAGATAATGCAAATTCTACATGGACAGTCACCCGAGATTTGAAGTGAAGCCGGGTCCCTGGCACTGTGAGGCAGCAGTGCTAATCATTGTGTCAGCATGCCGCCGCCCAATATCCTTCTACTCCTTTCTCCCTCACATGTTTACCTCGCTTCCCCTTAAACGTATCCATGCTATTTACCTCAATTACTCTTTGAGTTATTCACCTCAACTATTTGTAGTAGCAAGCTCCACAATCTAAAATAAATTTTCCTGAATTTCTTATGGAATTTATTAGTAATCTCTATTATTAATTCCCCTAGCTCTGGACTTCCCAATTCTATTTGCTATGACTAAATATTCTCTCCATGGGAGGGTATGGGAAGTGGTTGAGTTGCCCATTTCCCCCATTCTTACCACTGACAATTCCGACCCTCTGGTATTTGTTAGCTGCCATTGCAGCAAGAAGCAAGGTTTTGAACCTGCCTCACTGATAATTCGTAATATCTACAGGCAGAGTTAGTCTGACACATCCCAGTAAGTGCACTGGAGCCTGTAGGTGTGGGTGTGAGGGTACCTGTGGGTGGGCACAGCCTGCCAATGTTGTCGCCTGGCCAAGCTGCTGTCAATTCTCTTGCATCTCCTCTTTTTTACTCCAAGTGAATTCCTATTCCCTTTGTGTAATTGTGAACACTCCAAAATTAGTGGAAATGACAAGACTTTGGCACAAACCCTTTGAGCAACAAAGTGTCACGAGGGCACATGGAAAAAGAAACCGACAAAAAGAAATATTGAAAACAGCAATGTGTTTGTTCACAACCTTAACTAAAAGCACTTGACACAGCTGTGCCCTCCCAACCAAAAGATGTCTCGTTTTAATTCCAAAACCAACTCTGGGAAATTGCATGAATGTCTCAATGACATTATCAGAACTTCAATTGAATATTGCAACTCTCGAACTACTGGACTGAGAACTGGATCAGAAAATTAAGTGGGCCACTACAAATTCAGATACAATAGAATTGGTCTGTTAAACCCGCCTTGTGCCTGTTCACCGGCACTCCTTAGTGTGAGCCTGTGTGTGAAACAGGTTCTAAAACTCAGTGAATGATGAGGCAAGATTTAATGCCTAAAGCAGGGATTCAGGAAATTTGGTATCATCTTGGAAGCCACACAAGGTCACATTACCAGATACACGCACACTCATCACAAACACACTCATTCCATAGCCCCATACTCATTCCTTTTCCACAACTGTTACAACCATGTGAAGAGGGGAAAAAAATTGACTTCCCTCATTTACCGCTCCAGGTCTGGTAGTGACGGGGTTTAGTTGTGTATTTAATAAGGATGTACTTTCCTTATACTGTAAAAGATCCACGGTGCACACTTTCAGATTATTAGGAATAAGTCAGACAGGCTTTCTGAGTTTAAATCAAAGAATAGCCACATTAATACTGTAGCTACCAGGGCAGGTCAAAGGCAAGGAATCCTACGGCGAGTAACTCACTTCCTGATCCCCCCCCGCAAAGCCTGTCCACCATCTACAAAGCACAAGTCAGGAATACTCTCCACTTGCCTGGATGAGTACAGCTCCAACAACACTCGAGAAGCTTGACATCACCCAGAACAAAGCAGCCCGCTTGATTGCTCCTCCTTTCACAAACATTCAAACCCTCCACCACTGACGAATAGTGGCAAACATGTGTATCATCTACAAGGTGCACTGCAGTGACTCACCAAGGCTCCTTAGACAGTACCTTCCAAATCCATGACCACAACCACCTAGAAGAACAAGAGCAACAGATACCTGGGAACACCCCCCCCCCCCCTAACCTGGAGGTTCCCCTCCAAGTCACTCACCACCCCGACTTGGAAATATATTGCCGTTCCTTCACTGTCGCTGGGGCAAAATCCTGGAACTCCCTCCCTAACCGCATAGTGGGTGTACCTACACCTGAAAGATTGCAGCAGTTCAAGAAGGCACCTCATCATCACCTTCTGAAGGGCAACTAAGGATGGGCAATAAATGTTGCCGAACCAGCGACGCCCACATCCCGTAAATGAATAGAAAATAAATAAATAATGAGATAAGTGTATTGACCCTACTTCCCGAATGAAAAAAAAGTAAATCCTAACCCTCGTTTATACATCACACACATTCCCTGGGTTCCATACACACATTAATAAAGCTTGTGGAATGGAATGGATTTCCACGTTTTATCTCCAAAACATCTCAATTTGTAATCGATTTTCTATTCTCTGGATGGTTACTCTGCAATATTCGTGCACAGTACCTCCAAGAGACAGAAAGAGAGGGGGTTCTTTGCAGCCTTTCAGTATATCCTTCCGATCTCTGCTCTCTCACTTGGTGAACAGTTCAAGGCCTTGCTGGCTGAATATTCCAGAGGAATTTGAATACCACGTCTGCAAGAGTTATTGCATTGGAGAGCATGTATCTTTTTGGTGTCTCATCTCAGAAATCTTTAAAAAGTAATAGTGTAATAGTCAACAAGAGATGGCGTCTTTCATGTTCCCCTGAGTGTTTGAGTCTTCCTTTTCATCCCACTTGCGTGGAATGCAAGTTGTGTATTATGGCCGGCTAGACGTCCTCTCATTGTCTTAATAAGATTACAGTTTATTGGTGTAAAGAAAATCCAGCCAGAAAAGGAGATTTCTAAATTGTAACCTTTTTTTGAGTAAACACACCCTCATAACACCACTTACACACTTACTTACCTGTCCTCCCACATACATCATACATGAGGTTAGTTGTGGTTTTAATTCTTCTCTTTAAAAATGTATTTTAATTAGTATAAATTAAGAATAAGCAGGTAATTTTTTTGATTGCCCACTGCCCACTGAGCTTCGTACATCAGGGGCACCTATCAGAAAGATGTGCCAGGACCAGACAATCATAAAGCTGTGCTGGTAGACACAATAAGACAGAGCAGGTGCCTCAAGGGCCCTTCTGCTCATCGACCTGCTGGAGTTTCACATGTAGCACAGCTCTATGAAAATAGCGTCTGGATCTTGAACAGTGGCCCAACTTAACCACTAAACATACACTTAGTCTCTAGCAAGTGACAGTAGTGAAAAGGTTATACTGTTTCTGTGGGTGGCAGACCTTGTAATCTGCGAGGTATATTTTTTGGTGTTTATTTTATTGGTGCTATTTTGTCTGCAGTCTTTACTTGTTTTATTTCAGTTTTACACAGTAAGCAGCGTACTATTCCAAATGTACTGTTAAGTGCAAGTTGCGCAAGTGACTGCCACTATTATTCTACAAGGTGCTATCCTATTGAAACAATATTTTTTGTCAGAAGGTGCTTGTTATTACCATAATGTGATACTGAGATATATTCATCATGACAAGCTTTTTATTTACAAAATGGAACGTCATTGGCAGTTTTGCCAACACACATATTGTATTGATGGTCTGCAGTATATTTATGTTTTTCTTGAGTCAGATAAAGAATGCAGAAAGTGCTTGAGAATTTGCAATAAAGCTAATGAACCCAGGCAGCCAGTCCTCCCATTAGCGGAAGAATATTTTGCAGAATGATTTGTATTAAATTTATTTTCATCAATCAAGTGTCCCGTCATGCTTTAATTGGGTGTCTGAGTTTGAATTTCTGTTCTGCCATTATGTGGATAATATTGTGGGAGAATCATTGGGTGAAAAATGACTAGATCCATCTAGTTTCAACTTCTACCTTCCTGATAGTCACCTGATTATATGACCATGGAGTTTTTGATGAATCATGGCAATCAATCTATAAATTAGTCTGCAGCAAAGTCAGAAATGAGAAGAGCAAATCCTAGTGGTGACGAACTTCAGAGCTCATTGATCAAGAAATCATCTGGTCTTTTCCAACATGTTGCACTCGCCTTATATCAAGTCACAAATTATTCAAACACTGTGTTTCGAAATGTTAGTTGACTATGATGGATTGGGGAACATTACTTAAAGAGATGACGGTGGATAGGCAATGGCAAACATTCAAAGAGCGCACGGGTGAACTGCAGCAATTGTCCATTCCAGTCTGGCGCAAAAGTAAAACAGGAAAAGTGGCCAAACCATAGCTTACAAGAGAAATTGGAGACACTATTAGATCAAAGAAGAGGCATACAAATTGTCCAGAAAAAACAGCAGACGGGAAGATTGAGTGCAGTTTAAATTTCAGCAAAGGAGGACAAAGCCATTCATTAAGAAGGGGAAAATAGAATACGAGAGGAAGCTTGTGGGGAACATTAAAGCTGACTGTAAACACTTCTACGTGATGAGAAAAAATTTTTTGAAGACAAATATAGGTCTCTTACAGACAGAAACAGGGAAATTTATAACGGTGAACAAAGAAATAGCTGACCAACTGAGTACATACTTTGGTTTGTCTTCACAAATGAGGGCACAAGTAAAATACCAGAAATGTTGGGGAACAGAAGGTTTAGTGAGAGGGAGGAACTGAAGGAGTAGAGAAATGGTGTTGGAGAAATTGATGGGATTGAAGGCCGACAACGCCCCAGGGCCAGAAAATCGACATCCCAGAGTACTTAATGAAGTAGCCCTGGAAATTGTGGTTGCATTGGTGGTCATCTTTCAAGATTTAAAAGACTCTAGAACAATTAGTACAGATTGGGGCGAAGCTAATGTAACCCTACTATTTATAAAGGGAGGTAGAGAGAAAATGAAATTATAGACCGTCAGCCTGACGTCCATCGTGGGGAAAATGCTAGAGTCCATTATTTCATAGCTGAACACTTGGAAAACAGTGGCAGGATTGAACAGAGTCAGTATGGATTTACAAAGGGAAAATCATGCTTGACAAGTTACTGGAATTCTTTGAGGATTGAACTGGTAGAGTTGATGAGGGGGAACCAGTGGATGTGCTTTATTTGGACTTTCAGAAGGTTTTCAACAAAGTCCCATATTAGAGATTAGTGTGTAAAATTAAAACAGATGGGTTTGGGGTTAGTGTATTGAGATGGATAGAAAACTGATTGGCAGACAGGACACAAAGAGTAGGAATAAATGGGTCTTTTTCCAAATGGCAGGCAGTGACTAGTGGATACCGCAAGGATCAGTACTAGGACCCCAGCTACTAGGACCCCAGCTATTCATAATATATATATTAATAATTTAGATGAGGGAACTAAATGTAATATATCAAATTTGCAGATGACACAAAGCTAGATATGAGGAGGATGCTTCAGTGTGAATTGGACAAGTTGATTGGAAAAATGTATGGCATATGCAGTATAATGTGGATAAATGTGAGGTTGTCCACTTTGTAATGAAAACAGGAAGGCTGGTTATTATCTGCATGGCAACAACACCTGGGTATCCTCGTACACCAGTTACAGAAGGTAAGCATGCAGGTACAGCAGACGGTGAAGAGGGAAAAATGGTATGTTGGCCTTCATAGCGAGAGGATTCAAGTGCACGAGCAGGAATGTCTTGCTGCAGTCAAACAGATCTGGTGAGACCATACCTGGAATATTGTGTGCAGTTTTGGTCTCCTTACCTGAGGAAGAATGTTCTTGCTCTGGAGGGAGTGCTCAAAACCTGGAGAGAATTGAAAAACCTAATTCCCTCCAACATATTTTGGATTTGCAATTTTCACCCCCCCCCCCCCCCCCCCCCCCCCCGGGGTTGGGACAGACATGATGGACCAAATAGCCTATTTCTGCACTGTAGTGACTCTATGGAAATGACAGGATGGAGGATCTGCTGGTGATAGAGTGATTTATTCCCAAGTGATTGTCCCAGTGGTGACCTGTCTTACTTAATCCCTCTGCTTATCCGTGTTCGCTAGATGCCGGCAGTTTGTTACTCTTCCTAATTCTCCCAAAGATCCACAGCTGAGGTTGATGCCTTTCATACCCTGTTTCCGGAGATGACTTTGGCAGGTGTCCCCTGGGGGCGAGGGGGGTGCTGGAACTTGAGGGTGCCGGCATACCTTTGAGTGCACTAGTGTTGCAGTGCTGCCCTCCTTCGTGTGCGGGGCTGGAGGCAGGCCATTCACAACGAGGGAGTTGCTAGTTAGGCTGGACACCCCCTTGGATGGAGGACCCCAGGCTGCATTCCTGCTGATCCGCTTCCCTTTGGGTGCTCCTCCATGGGATAGAAGGTCAACTGGAGTGAATTCCAGAAGCCCCGCCATCCTCTGGCACAGATGCTCATGGATTCCCGTTAGTGCCTGCAGTGCTGTCAGTTGAAGCACGGCACCATGAAACTGAAACTCATGCCCTCAGCCATGGAAGTCTTGACTGAATCATGGAGTGGTCATCTCCTGCCATGGAGTTCACCTCCTGCACCAAGGTCTCCTTTCTGGATGCCACCCTCCATGTTGGCCTCATTGCGTTGGAGTGAAGGCACCATCTCCTCGGACAGAAGGCAATGAGACTCCTCCAGCCGGCTTCGCAGTCCGAGGGGAGATGCTGTCATCCCTTCCTGATGCTTGCGACTCTGCCTTTTCAGTTGTCTGGCATCCTTCTGAGTGCTGGATCCCTGGGACGTCCTTGCCTCCACCAGCTGTGGATCTTCAATTGTGAGGTGCTCATGGGTGAGTGACCCAGAAGCCTGCCTACTACTACTTGGTGGAGGGTATGGGTGATAGATGATCTCAAAGAAGCCTCCCTCAGATCTGTTCTGGTCTGTGGTTTGCAGGGTAAGGGAGATGGCATGAGTTCACCATAGGGAATAAATGATGGAGATGTTTACTCACATGAGGCTTGAGGAATGATTGTTACTCCTGAGGGTTCTCACTTTTGCTTGCTGCTCCCACATCGCTTTCAGCACAGGCATGGCCATGCTCCTCCCTGGCCAGCTCAAGGGTTCTTTCCTCCTGTGGGGTGAGTGTGTGGAACTTCCACATCACTCTGGGTGGCTGTACCTTCTCACGCCGGTTGTACCCTATTTTGTCCTGCAGGCATACGGATGGGAGAAGAGTGTAAGAAGGAGCCCCACCAGTTCAGATGGTTGAGTGTCATGTGTGGGACTTGAGCAGGAGTAGGAATGTGAGAAACTGAGTTGAGATTGGGGGGCACTAAAGTGGTTGGCTGGTTGGGGAATTGGGGGGAGGGGAAGAGGGCCTCATGACAGGCGGTAAGGAAAAGTCGCCATAGTCCCAGGTGACCACTAGCTGCTTTCCCCTTTGAGGGGGAGAGCTGACTGGTGGCTGGTGGTGATTTAACCTGAGTATCACTGCACATCAGGCGAGGGGCAAGGTCATGAAGGCGGGGCCTTCATGAATAACCTCAGCAGGTACGGGAATTGAACCCGCGTTGCTGACCCATCACAAACCAGCTGTCCAGCCAAGTGAGCTAAACCAGCCGCGTGACAGGTGGACAACCCATGCGGTGACTGGGTGAGCGATCACCTTATAGGTGCAAGGGGTAGGTGAGGGGGTGCAGTGGGTGACTGCAGGTGGCAGACTTACCCTGGCCACGCGAAGAAGGTCATTCATTTTTTGACAGCACCGCAGCACTCTTCTGCAGGTAACTGACACTGACCAAAGCTGCAATGACCTCCCAGGCGGGGGTAGTCACCTTGTTGGGGGTCCGTCTCCTGGAGTGTGGGTACAGGACATCCTGCTTCTGCTGGACTCCATCCAGAAGTCTGGTCAGGGCTCCCTCCAGGAATGTTGGGTCAGGCTTACTGGCTGCCATTTTCTCAGTTGGATCAGGATCAAGTGCCGGGGAGGCATTTATATGGAGCTCCCCAGTGATTAAATTTCCTTGGGGCGAGCGAATCAGCGGGAATCCGCCGAGAATGCAGTGGGATTCACATGCAGGAAAACAGTTTGGCTTGAGTGGCTCAAAATTCGGTGCGAAATTCGGCCTGCGTTGTCAGCGAGATTCACACCGTTTTTCTCACCAGAACTGACACTTTGCCATTTTTCGGTAAGATTCCGCCCAATATTGAGTCAGTTAGGATTATATTCACTGGAGTTTAGAAGAATGAGGGTGGATCTCATAGAAACCTATGAAATTCTAACAGGACTAGACAGGGTAGACACAGGAAGGATATTCCCAATGGTAGGTGTGTCCAGAACCAAGGGTCACAGTCCGAGGATACATTTAGGACAGAGATGAGGAGACATTTCTTCACCCAAACAGTGGTGAACCTGTGGAATTCTCTAAAAAGCAGTTAAGGCCAAAACATTGTACGTTTTCAAGAAGGAGTAGAACTGGGCGAAAGCGATCAAAGGATATGACGGGAAAAGTTGGAACAGGTTACTGAGTTGGATGATCATTAATGAATGGTGGAGCAGGCTCGAAAGGCCAACTTCTGCTCATATTTTCTACATTTACCATAGAATCATAGAATTTCTACAGTGCAGAAGGAGGCCATTCGGCCCATTGAGTCTGCACCAACCCTCATAAAGAGAACCCTACCCAGGCCCACTCCCGCATCCTATCCCCGTGACCCAATGAACCTACACATCTTTGAACACTGAGGGGCAATTTAACATGGCCAATCCACCTAACCTGTACATCTTTGGACTGTGGGAGGGAACAGGAGCACCAGAAAAAGTGCAAACTCCACACAGATAGTCACCCAAGGCTGGAATTGAACCCACATCCCTGGCGCTGTGAAGCAGCAGTGTTAACCATTGTGCCACCATGTCGCTCCTTTCTATGAAAGAAATATACAATTTGCATTGGAATAAATCAGCATTATCTGTTCCTACCATTGCCATAGGAAAAGTGTTCCATAGATTGATCACTCTCACTGAAATATTGGGCTGAATATAAAGGCCAGAGTAATGGTCCTGACTCCTGACCAGAAAGCTGATGGAGCCAGTGGCCAGGATGCCCAACGAGGTTGAATGACAATCAGGCATTTCCTGTCCATGGGGATCCTTGGGCCTTTGGAGGCGAACATCCCGCCGTGAAGAGCTGCCGGCCAATCAAAGACCGGGTAGCTCTTTGGTCCCGGCAGCACCAACTTCCCGCCTGATTAAACAGCACCCCACACCCAACCTCATAAACACCCCACACCCAACCTCATAAACTCCCCACTCCCTACCTCATAAACTCCTCACGCCCAACCTCATAAACACCACACACCCAACCTCATAAACTCCCCACTCCCTACCTCATAAACTCCCCACTCCCTACCTCATAAACTCCCCACACCCAACCTCATAAACACCCCACACCCAACCTCATAAACTCCCCACTCCCTACCTCATAAACTCCCCACTCCCTACCTCATAAACACCCCACACCCAACCTCATAAACTCCCCACACCCAACCTCATAAACACCCCACACCCAACCTCATAAACTCCCCACACCCAACCTCATAAACACCCCACACGCAACCTCATAAACTCCTCACACCCAACCTCATAAACTCCCCACTCCCTACCTCATAAACACCCCACACCCAACCTCATAAACACCCCACACCCAACCTCATAAACTCCCCACTCCCTACCTCATAAACTCCCCACTCCCTACCTCATAAACACCCCACACCCAACCTCATAAACTCCCCACACCCAACCTCATAAACACCCCACACGCAACCTCATAAACTCCTCACACCCAACCTCATAAACTCCCCACACCCAACCTCATAAACACCCCACACCCAACCTCATAAACTCCTCACACCCAACCTCATAAACTCCCCACTCCCTACCTCATAAACTCCCCACTCCCTACCTCATAAACACCCCACACCCAACCTCATAAACTCCCCACACCCAACCTCATAAGCACCCCACACCCAACCTCCTAACCACCCCACACCCAACCTCATAAACACCCCACACCCAACCTCATAAACTCCCACTCCCTACCTCATAAACTCCCCACACCCAACCTCATAAACACCCCACACCCAACCTCATAAACTCCTCACACCCAAACTCATAAACTCCCCACTCCCTACCTCATAAACTCCCCACACCCAACCTCATAAACACCCCACACCCAACCTCATAAACTCCTCACACCCAACCTCATAAACTCCCCACTCTCTACCTCATAAACTCCCCACTCCCTACCTCATAAACACCCCACACCCAACCGCATAAACTCCCCACACCCAACCTCATAAACTCCCCACACCCAACCTCATAAGCACCCCACACCCAACCTCCTAACCACCCCACACCCAACCTCATAAACTCCTCACACCCAACCTCATAAGCTCCCCACACCCAACCTCATAAACTCCCCACACCCAACCTTATAACCACCCCACACCCAACCTCATAAACTCCCCACACCCAACCTCATAAACTCCCCACACCCAACCTCCTAACCACCCCACACCCAACCTCATAAACTCCCCACACCCAACCTCATAAACTCCCCACACCCAACCTCATAAACTCCCTACACCCAACCTCCTAACCACCCCACACCCAACCTTATAAACCACCCACTCTCTACCTCATAAACTCCCCACACCCTACCTCCTAACCACCCCACACCCAACCTTATAACCCCCCCACTCCCTACCTCATAAACTCCCCACTCCTAACCTCATAAACTCCCTACTCCCAACCTCCTAACCACCCCACACTCTACTTTATAAACTCCCCCCACCAACCTCATAAACCCCCCACTCCCTACCTCATAAACTCCCAACATCCTACCTCATAAACTCCCAACACCCTACCTCATAAACTCCGCACTCCTAACCCGCCACCCCAATTTCCTAACCACCCCTCACTCTACCTCATATACCCCCCACTCCCTACCACATAAACCCCCACTCACTACCTCATAAACCCCCCACTCTTTACCTCATAAACTCCTCACACCCTACCTCATGAATCCCTCACACCCTACCTCATAAACACCCCACTCCTGAACCCCCCCACCCCAATCTCCTAACCACCCCACACCCTACCTCATAACCCCCCACTCCTAAACCTCCCCACCCCAATCTCCTAACCACCCCACACCCTACCTCAGAAACTCCTAACCCCCCCCACCCCATCTCATAAACCCCCCACTCCTAACCCCCCCACCCCAATCTCCTAATGCCCTGACCTCCTAACCCACCCATCCCCAACCTCCGAACCCCCCCAACCCAATCACCTAATGCCACGACCTCCTAACGCTCCCATCCTCCTAACCTGCCCACACCCAACCTCCTAACCCGCCTACCCCCAACCTCCTAACATTCCCAATCCTCAACCCTTTGAACTCCACAACCTTGTAACCCATCAGCTCCCAATTTCCTAACCCACACAACCGTCTAACCCCCCCACCCCAACCTCCTTTCCCCCACCTCGTACCTCCTAACCCACCCCAATCTCATCAGCCCCAACCTGCTAACCTGCCCCCAACCTCCTAGGCTTCCCTGGGATGGGTTGCATTGTTTCTGCCAATTAGATTTGAATTTGCCTTCTCCAAGTGCAGTCCATATCCCCTGGTTTTCCTATTCTGGACAAGATGAAACAACTTGTCATCTTCCATATTATCCAGTCCGTTTTCCATCTGTTCAAATTCCTCTTTGGCCTTGCGCTCCTCAAACCACCCCACCTCTATCCTATGGGTGCCACAGTGGTTAGCACTGCTGCCTCATAGCGCCAGGGACCGGGGTTCAATTCCGGCCTTGGGTGACTGTGTGGAGTTTGCACCTTCTCCCTGTGTCTGCTTGGGTTTCCTCAGGATGCTCCAGTTACTTCCCAATGCCTAATGAAGTGCAGGTTAGATGGATTGGCCATGATAAAATTGGCCCTTAGTGTCTAGGGATATGAAGGTTAGGTGGGGTTACGGAGATAGAGCAGGAGAGTGGATCTAGGTAGGGAGATCTATCAGAGGGTTAGTGCAGACCCAATGGGCCAAATTGTTTCCTCCTGCACTGCAGGGATTCTATGGATTCCATCCCACATGTCTGTCATTTTCTTCAGTCATCCGACCTTCTGAGAACTCTGCATTCCTCCAATTCTGGACCCTTATGTATCCTTAACTTTTTTCCCTCCGTGCCTTCAGCTGCTTCAGCCGTAGGCTCTGGAATTCCCGCCTCAAACCATTCCACTTTCTCTGTTTCTTTAAGGTCACACTTTCAAATCTACCTCTTCGACCAAGCATAGATTGCTTAGTGTTGCGCGTTCCGGTCAAATATCTTAGGTCAGTTCTGCTACATTAAAGCTGCTATAGAAATGCAAGTTGTTGCTGTTGATCACCAATGGAGGGGCCAACATCACTTCCTTCCTGGAGAGTGGAAAGAAAATGCCTGATGCGAAACAGACAAAAGCAGGAGAACCATGGCAGAGAGTGAGTGAGGACGGAGGGAGCTGGTCCATGGACAAGTCAGAGTCAGCACAAGCTGAACATGGAAATTCAGAAGTGATGATCATGCCACAGAGTGACGGATTGCTGATAAACAGGTTAGATTTTCACCAAGTCAGGATGACTAAAGAGCCCTTTAAAAAGGGCAGGCGGGACCAGATTCTGGTATTCACAACACCATTTCAGGAGTTTCCAATTTCTGGGGGTGCTTTTTAAGATTACAGGCTGGTTCAGGTCAAAAGCCAAACCCCTGCACTCTTGACCCCCCAGTTCTTTTGCGGGGATAGTCCGCCACTTTTTTCATGGAGTTGGACCAGGATTTTAAAGAGGCTTGGTTCACAGTCCCTCTGAGATGATGTCTTGAACCCTGGTCTGTAAAATGGGACTTTTAAAAAGGAAGTTCAAAAGGTTGCAAGTCTTGCCTCGGTATGTCCCCCCCCCCCCCTCCCACAACCCCCTCCCAGCCAAGCTGTGGCACTTCCTTGCCCATTGACCCTCTATACTCAGTATAAAACCAATGAGCCCTATAGTGATGGGAGGACGTTTTTATGTTTTAAATCACTCATTCATATATTTCTGCTATGTTAAACCCGTTCACTACAATCATGCAGACTTTTGAAATTTTCCGTAGCCAGAACTGCAAGCACTTGAAACCTCTTAACCTTGTGTAAATGGACATTGTGCAATTGGCAGCAGAGATCAGAGAGCCAGAGATGTCAATCAAGCAATGTTTTACATTGGCTTGGTTGTTTCAATGGACTAATCAATTTCTGGGCTTTCAGTCGAACCTCATTTTGTATTCTTCCTTGAAAGCCCAGACAACCGTTAAAGTATAAAAACATCTGGTCATGGAAGTGCCACAGCTTTGCATGCAGGTGGGTGGAGGGGAATTATTTGGCATGGGGGCATGAGGGCTTATTTAGGGGAATACCTTGGTGGAGGGGCATGAGTAGCTATTGGGTGGGTGGAGGGGATGAGACGGCATGGATGAGACGTGACGGCTGGAGGAATTTCTGTTTTTATTGTAACTGGGACAAAGCCCCTCAGCACCGAAGCGAGCCTTTTAAACAGTCCACCTTACACCCGTCAGCCCTGTGGCTGCCTCCGAACGTTTTACAGAGTCAGTGGGTGCAGCTACTTCTGCTTTCACCATCAACCCCCCCACCGCCACAATGAAAACTCCCCTCCTTGTGGGAACGTCCTCCCGAGTCGGGCAGGCCGAGCCGGGAAATTTCTGGATTCCGACTCCTGGCCCTTGAGGATGAAAATCCAGGCCTCTGTTTGTTTAATTTAGTTGGGGGTTTGTAGAAACTAGGAGGTCTTTGTAGGAGGTTTGGAGGAACCAGGAGGTCACCACGGTAGCACACGTGGCTAGCTATGTGGCTTCACAGCGCCAGGGTCCCAGGTTCGATTCCCCGCTGGGTCACTGTCTATGCAGAGTCTGCACGTTCTCCCCGTGTCGGAGTAGGTTTCCTCCCACAGTCCAAGACGTGCAGGTTAGGTGGATTGGCCATGCTAAAATTGTCCTTAGTGTCCAAAAATGTTATGAGGGGTTATTGGATTATAGGGATAGGGTGGAAGTGAGGGCTGAAGTGGGTCGGTGCAGACTCGATGGGCCGAATGGCCTCCTGCACTGTATGTTCTATGTACCTATGTACAATGAGCATAGTTTGTCACTTTTGTTGATCACTTTGTTGGTCGTTGATAGCAATTGCCGCTAGCAATTCCATTGTTTTAGATGACTTGCATAATATTTCTGTGTCTTTAATATCTTTCATTATTTTAGGCGTCAATCTCTTCGGGTTTTGTAAGTCAATGTCTCAGTATCTGGGGTTGCACGGTAGCACAGTGGTTTGCACTGTTGCTTCACAGCGCCAGGGTCCCAGGTTCGATTCCCACTTGGGTCACTGTCGGACCGGAGAATCATGCCAATGTGTTCCTTATTAGGAGCATAGGGAGCAACTACATGCCGAGCACTGAGTGAATAGAGGACCTGGAACACACATGAGCACAGCAGTCTCAGACACAGCACAGAACCATAATAACGCATCACCTCAGTGTGAAAATGCTGTGTAAAAGAAGAGGAGAGCGAAGCAGCTGCTCAAGCATTGGCTTAGAGCTGTTATCAGGAGAACATAGAGGATAGATTTTATGAGGGCGAGACTTTGATCTCTTGAGAAGAGCGCAAGGCTGCTGGTCTCCGTGGCTACCTCGAGTTATATCTGCTTGGTTTGGCTCACAAGAGCTCTTCCTCCACTTGGAGGCAGGACTCCAGCTCTCCACTTCACACAGCCTTGATCTGGGCCTCAAGGCACGGTAGCACAGTGGTTAGCACTGTTGCTTCACAGCGCCAGGATCCCAGGTTCAATTCACGGCTTGGGTCACTGTCTGTACGAAGTCTTCGCGTTCTCCCTGTGTCTGCGTGGGTTTCCTCCGGGTGCTCCGGTTTCCTCCCACAAGTCCCGTAAGTCGTGCTTGTTAGGTAAATTGGACATTCTGAATTCTCCCTCTGTGTATCCGAACAGGCGCCGGAATGTGCTGACTGGGAGCTTTTCACAGTAACTTCATTGCAGCGTTAAAGTAAGCGTACTTGTGACAATAACGATTATTATTATTATCTTTAATGTATGTTTCCTTATTTTTTCCAGCATTCAGAATCAATGGGGGCGATTTTAAGTGCCTATTAGCCCTCAGCGAGAAAGGCACTAAATCCGGAGAGAATCGGTAAACACGTTTCTTTCTGGCAAGATCATAATTTCTGATTTTCAACCCCCTTCAGCAGTGGGGTGGCGCGAAACACACCATGGAAACCCAGAACCTCATTTTTATACGCTAGCATGTCATTAACGAGCACTCACACCGAGACTTCCCTCTTCACTGATTATTCAGTGGGCATGGTCACTGTACCGTCCTTGTGGAGGCAAAGTTCCGTCTTTATACTGAGGACACCCTTTATCCCCCATTATGTGGCACTTCTACTAAATGTGCCAAAGCGATAGATTCAAAGAGAAGGATTTGTGATGAAACACCTGACCAATGGGGGGGGGTTCCCATGCCAGCCAGTGTCTGAGGGCACCAGTCAGAGCCTAATAACTCTGCATTTGTTGATGGGCTCATTATCGGCAGAGCAACATCAGACTTTGGTCCCCTTCAAGCGGGAAAATAGATGGTCTGAACGTTGGGGCGCGTGTGCATGAGGAATGAGTGGCGACTAGGGGAGGAGGGAGAGAGGCAGAGGCAGAAGATCCTGGGTTTTATTCTTGTGAGAAATGGCGCAACCAGCAGATTTCTCGACCCAGGGCTGATGGAAAGTCAGCCAGCAACAGCAAGGTGAGACACAAGGCATGAGGGGCCTGGCAAAAGACACGAGCCAAGGTGAGATAGTCAGTCAGCAGCCATCGAGCAGTGGGGCGAGCAGGTGAGGGGCTCGACTCAACCAAGACAGGGCTGAGGGCAGATCAGCCAACAACAGCGAGGTGCCGAATCAAACCTTTTTTTCTAAATTTAAAGTACCCAATTATTTTTTCCAATTAAGGGGCAATTTAGCATGGCCAATCCACCTACCCTGCGCATCTTTGGGTTGTGGGGGTGAAACCCACACAGACACGGGCAGAATCTGCAAACTCCACACGGACAGTGACCCAGGGCCGGGATTCGAACACAGGTCCTCAGCACCGTAGGCAGCAATGCTAACCACTGTGCCATCGTGCTGCCCCCGAATCGAACCTTAACAGGAGCAGGAAATGTCAAGCGAGATTGGACGTTGTCTTGAGGACACCAGGTAAGCGGGTTTAATGAAATTATGAGAAAGGGAGAGTGTGGCGGATGGGGGAGATGTTGGGTGGGTGGGTGGTCATCTCCAACAAGAGAGAATCTAACCATCTCCCATTATCGTTGCTGAATCCTTGCCTGGAGGTAACCATTGACACGAAACTGAACTGGACTATCCATATAAATACTGTGGCTACAAGAGCAGGTCAGGAGCTGGGAATTCTGCAGTGAGTAACTCACCTCCTGGCTTCCCAAAGCCTGTCCACCGTCTATAAAGCACAATTCGGGAGTGTGAGGGAATAGTCTCCACTTGCCTGGATGCATGCAACTCCAACACATTCAAGAAGCTTAACACTATCCAGGACAAAGACAAAGGAAACATATAGAAAGGATGGATTAAGATACATTTCTATTTGCTTAACTAATTATACCATTTTAAAACATAATTGCTGGATTTTTAACAAAGCTGTTCATTAGCTGCTGGTTCCAAATATGACAAAGCCATTGGAATTCCAGAGTTTGTAATTACAGAGTAAAACCTGAGATCCTGCCAGCCCTTCCACTCCACTTTAATAGCAGTCAAATATTTAGACTTTTCAAATCAGAGGTTTCAACTTACGCCTGAATGAATTTCAAGTGTTTATGGACATACAAAATGCCAACATTGGCACAGGCACAGTGAGACAAGCAATGCTCTCCTATTCTGCACCCTCTGTGATGAATGTAACACGGTAATTCACACTATATCTTGTAAGCGCAGTGGCGTTATCCGACCACTAGGGGGAGTAGCTCTGGGAATGCTCAGGAGCTTGTACAGGGTTCCACCCTTGGCTCCGCCAACAACTCCTCCCCCTAGTGCTGCTGTATAACTATCCTTGTCCAGAGTCAGCCTGCAGTTCACTGAGAGTTCATCAACGGGTAACAGGCTGGCTCTGTAGTAAGTCGATTAAAGCCTATATTCACATCGGAAACACGTGTCTGGTGAATTGATGGTTCCATCAATTTAATCAACTTAAGAACAGTCAAGATCGTTCATGGAATCAGCCCTCAAGCCTGGACGCCTGGAACTCGACCCGCAGGATGCAGAGGCTAAAGAAATCTTCTCCCACTGGCTGCGGTGCTTCAAGGCCTACCTGGCAGAAGCGAGCACAGCCGAAACGACAGAGGAACAGAAGTTAAGTCAACTGCACGCGAGGGTGAGCCACAGAATCTCTACGCAACTAAACTCGGCCGGTTCATATACTGCAGCGCTAGCGGTACTCGATAGGATATATGTAAGGCCCATTAACAAAGTTTACGCATGCCATGTGTTCACGACTCGCCGCCAGTGGCCTACTGAATCACTCGCCGAATTTTTAAGGGAACTCAATAATCTATCAAATGACTGTAACTATCAAGCGGTTACCGCGGCTGAACATAGAGAACTTGCTGTACGCGATGTTTTGTAGCGGGCCTCAGGTCTAATTATGTGCGCCAACGACTGTTGGGAAAGGTGGCTCAAGCCTTAGAAACGACTGTGGAAGGTGCGACCACGACGGAGCTCTCCTTCCGCAGCCTCACCTCGTTCCCCGCGGACCCCGCGACCCAATCATGGGCCCCCAACCAGCGACTCCCTCAGGTCTGTGCTACGCGGCCGCTCAGCCACCATGTTGCCCCAGCCAGCCACTATGCTGCTCCAGCCTGCCATTTCTGCGGCCAGAATCAGCACCCGCGGCAGCACTGCCCGGCCCGCAACGTGACCTGCAGCAGCTGCGGGCAGAAAGGCCATTACGCAAGAGTGTGCCTCACTAAAAGGGACCCAGTTTCCAACTACCCAGTTGCACGAAGTAATCGTTCCCCTCACCCGCAGGACGCGGAGCCCAAAACGCTGCGGCCTATGCCCTGACTCCGCCCCCTCCAGCCACGTGCGATCCATGGGGGTCGCCATCTTGGCAAACCTCCACCACGCGGCCGGCCACATGCGACTCATGGGGGCTGCCATCTTGGACGCCATCTTCCTCGCCGCCCGCCACGTGCGATCCACGGGCCCGACCTGCATCTCCACGCTCGGACAACTCATCGGAAGAATACGACTATGAACTCAGAGGGCAGTCATCACGGGGCCACTCCAGCACAGCTGTTTGAGCCGCCGACTACCCGCAACTCAGCGCAGTCACTCTGGACCAATCACGCCCGAAGCATCTGCGAAATTCGATGGCAGAGGTCCAAGTCAACGGGTACAAAACGCCATGCCTCTTCGACTAAGGGGGCACTGAGAGCTTCATACATCCAGACCTGGTAAGACGCTGTTCGCTCCCCGTTTTCCCTGTGCAGCAAACTATCTCGCTCGCTTCAGGCTCCCATTCGGTCCAGATCCAGGGGCGCAACGCTGCGACACTCACAATCCGAGGCGCTAGCTACTCAAAATTCAAACTCTACGTTTTGCCCGACCTCTGCGCGCCACTCTTATTAGGCCTAGACTTTCAATGTAACCTCAAGAGCCTCACCCTCAGCTTCGGCGGGCCCCTGCCCCCACTCTATCTGCAGCCTCACTACGCTGCAATTCCCCCCCCCCTCCTCTCTTCGCCAATCTCACAAAGGACTGCAAACCCGGAGCAACTCGTAGCAGCCGGTATAGCCTGCAGGATAGGGTATTTATCAGATCAGAGGTCCGAAGGCATCTCAGTGAGGGGATTATAGAGGCCAGCAATAATCCCTGGAAAGCTCAGGTGGTGGTCATTAAGACCGGGGGGAAATTCCGCATGGTTGCCGACTGTAGTCAAACCATAAATAGATTTACGCTCCTCGACACGTATCTTCTCCCCAGGATTGCAGACATGGTAAACCAGATCGCCCAGTACCTGCTCATTTCCACGGTGGATCTGAAGTCTGCATACCACCAGCTCCCAATCCGCCCGGAGGACCGCCCCTACACGGCATTCGAGGCCGATGGCCGCCTCTTCCATTTCCTCCGGGTCCCTTTTGGCGTCACTAATGGGGTCTCGGTGTTCCAACGAGCAATGGACCGAATGGTGGACCAGTACGGGCTGCGGGCCACGTTTCCGTACTTGGACAATGTCACCACCTGCGGCTATGACCAGCAGGACCACGACGCCAACCTCCACTGTTTTCTCCAGATGGCACAGAAACGGAATCTCACGAACAACAAGGAGAAATGCGTTTTCCGCACAACCAGACTAGCCATCCTCGGCTATGTCATGGAAAACGGAGTCCTGGGCCCAGACCCGGACCGTATGCGCCCCCTCTTAGAACTCCCTCTCCCCCATTGCCCCAAGGCCCTCAAACGGTGCTTGGGTTTCTTTTCCTACTACGCCCAGTGGGTCCCTCAAATATGCGGACAAAGCCCGCCCACTCTTTAGGGCCACACGATTTCCCCTGTCAGCTGAGACACGCCAGGCCTTGAACTACATCAAGGAGGACATCGCCAAAGCGGTCATGCGGGCGGTGGATGAATCCACTCCATTTCAGGTAGAGAGCGACGCCTCAGAGGTAGCCACGTTAAATCAGGCAGGGAGACCAGTTGCATTTTTCTCCCGTACCCTCTCCGCTTCAGAATTCCGACACTCCTCAGTCGAGAAAGATGCACAAGCCATTGTGGAGGCTATCCGTTACTGGAGGCACTACCTCGCAGGTAGGAGGTTCACCCTCATCACCGACCAAAGATCGGTTGCCTTCATGTTCGACAACTCGCAAAGGGGCAAAATTAAAAACGACAAAATTCTGAGGTGGAGGATCGAACTCTCCACCTACAATTACAAAATTAAGTATCGACCCGGGAAGCTCAACGAGCCTCCGGATTCCCTATCCCGCAGGACATGCGCCAGCACGCAGATTGACCGATTGAATGTCATCCACAATGACCTCTGCCACCCGGGGGTCACCCGGCTCGCCCACTATATCAGGGCCCGAAACCTGCCTTTCTCCAACGAGGAGGTAAAAGCGGTCACCAGGGACTGCCCGATCTGTGCGGAGTGCAAACCGCACTTCTATAGACCAGACAGGGCCAACCTGGTCAAAGCTTCTAGGCCCTTTGAACGCCTCGCGATTGATTTCAAATGGCCACTCCCCTCAACTAACAGGAACGTTTACTTTCTAAACGTCGGAGACGAGTTCTCCCGTTTCCCATTCGCTATCCCGTGCCCCGATATGACCTCCCACACAGTCATTAGGGTCCTGCATAGCATCTTCACCCTGTTCGGTTTCCCCAGCTATGTACACAGCGACCGGGGTTCGTCCTTCATGAGCGACGAGCTGCGTCAGTACCTGCTCGACAAGGGCATTGCCTCGAGCAGGACTACGAGCTACAACCCCAGGGGGAACGGGCAGATAGAGAGGGAGAACGCGACGGTCTGGAAGACCGTCCTACTGACCCTCCGGTCTAGAAAGCTCCAAGTCTCCCAGTGGCAGGAAGTCCTCCCAGACGCGCTTCACACTATTAGGTCCCTTTTGTGCATAGCGACCAATCAGACCCCTCACGAGAGGCTCTTCATTTTTTCCAGGGGCACTACCACAGGGGTCTCACTTCCGGCATGGCTGAGGACACCGGGCCCCGTACTTCTGAGGAAACACGTCAGGGCACACAAAACCAACCCCCTTATTGAAAAGGTGCACCTGCTCCACTCCAACCCCCAGTACGCATTTGTCGAGTTCCCTGGCGGCCGTCAGGACACGGTATCCCTCCGGGATCTGGCACCCGCCGGATCCAGCGCCCCCTCTACGCCCACAGAAGGACCTCTCACCCTACACCCCATGATGCCGCCCCCTCGCGCTCCCGAGCCCACGAGCTCGCTCCACCAGTTCCGCGCACCCGCGCCGGACAGCCCCCAGTGACCCCAGTCCCCGGTCGAACCAGGAGAGTATGAAGCTCGGATACAACCCTCCCTGGAGTCCGCCATCCTACCCCAGCACACAACACCCATCCAGCCACCACAAGAGGCTGCAACCCCGGTGCTCCGCAGATCACAGGGGACAATTCGACCACCGGACAGACTGACCAGCACCCCCGACGGACTTGATTTTTTGCAGGGGGTGAATGTGGTGAATGTAACATGGCAATTCACACTAGGGCAGCAGGGTAGCATGGTGGTTAGCATAAATGCTTCACAGCTCCAGGGTCCCAGGTTCGATTCCCGGCTGGGTCACTGTCTGTGTGGAGTCTGCACGTCCTCCCCCTGTGTGCGTGGGTTTCCTCCGGGTGCTCCGGTTTCCTCCCACAGTCCAAAGATGTGCGGGTTAGGTGGATTGGCCATGCTAAATTGCCCGTAGTGTCCTAATAAATGTAAGGTTAAGGGGGGGGTTGTTGGGTTAGGGGTATAGGGTGGATATGTGGGTTTGAGTAGGGTGATCATGGCTCGGCACAACATTGAGGGCCGAAGGACCTGTTCTGTGCTGTACTGTTCTATGTTCTATGTTCTATATCTTGTAAGTGCAGTAGTGTTATCCGACCACTAGGGGGAGTAGCTCTGGGAATGCTCAGGAGCTTGTACAGGGGTCCACCCTTGGCTCCGCCCATGACTCCTCCCCCTAGTGCTGCTGTATAAATACCCTTGTCCAGAGTCAGCTTGCAGTTCACTGAGAGTTCATCAACAGGTAACAGGCTGGCTCTGTAGTAAGTCGATTAAAGCCTATATTCATATCGGAAAACACGTGTCTGGTGAATTGATGGTTCCATCATTACAGCAATGCACATTACTGGAAAATGCGTCAGTTATATTTCAGGATAGTGCTGACCTGGCAGTGAGAGATTTACCCACATCAGCCACCATGCTGCTTTACTCAATTTGTCATGGTGACAATCCTGATTCTTTTGTCGCCAGTCTGGGCTGAATAAAATTTGAGATGGATTTGCAGGTATCAATTATTGTTTATTTTAACCAGCTAGCTGGGTGACTCACTCTATTGGGAGAGCAGGACACCACCAGTCTCCTGCCTCTTCAACAGCCAGAGTGCAGGACAAAGGAACAAAACATCTCATTTCATATACATTCAAGTTGCATCAAGTTTCACATACATACGACCAAATAAGGCAACGGTGCAAATGCAAAGCTCCTATCGGCTTTCCCACATTCCTTAACCTGGCCTGAGGCCCCTTTTCCCAGTATCCCTGGCAACAAAGAAATGGTCTTAGTGGCTGCCCATCCCCCTCTTCCTGCCTTGAATCCCAGTTGATGTTTAAAAGTCCACTAACCTAACTCCTTATTCTACTGCAGTAAAATGTTACTCCTAACTTGGCCTAACTACCCATTATGCCTTTCTGTTCATTTCCTCAATAGTATCACCAAAATTGCATCACAGAAGGAAGCCATTCCACCCATTGCATCCATTCCAATATTAGTTCCGGTAGGCTTCTAAATCCTGGAAAACTTTGGAAAGTGATGAAAGTATGATAGAGCATTTAGTTTACATATAGGACTATAGGAACAGGAGCAGGCCTGCTCTGTCATTCAATGAGATAATTTACCTCAATGCCACTTTCCCATGCTATCTACATATCCCATGATGTCGTTAATCCCCAGAATCTATTAATTTCAGATTTCAATAGGCTCAATAATTGAGCTTCCACACCTGCCATGCGAGGTTCTTGAACGGCGATAGATGGTTAGAACCACACCGTCAGGAACTCGGACGGTTGGGAGTGGACTGACCCCTCCACCCTGGGAAAGAGTGCCTGCCCATTCACTCTATCCATGCACCTTATAGTCTTGTCCTCTATCAGGTCACCCCCTCAACCTCCATGGTTCGAATGAAAACGGTCCGAGTCTATTCATCTCTCCGCATAGCTAACACCCTCCAGAATAGGCAACATCCTGGTAAACCTCCTCTGCACCCTCTCCAAAGCCTCCACATCCTTCTGGTAGTGTGGTGACCAGAATTGTACGCAATATTCCAAGCGCGGCCTTACCAAGGTTCTATACAACTGTAGCATGACTTGCCAGTTTTTATATTCGATGCCCTGTCCAATGAAGGCAAGAATTCCATATTCTTTCTTGACTACCTTGTCCACTTGTGTTGCCACTTTCAATGGTCCATGGACCTGTACGCCCAGATCTCTCTGACTTTCTATATTCCTAAGAGTTTTGCCATTTACTGTATATTTCCCCTCTATGTTAGACATACCAAAATGCATTACCTGACATTTGTCCGGATTAAAGTCCATTGTGCCATTTCTCTGCCCAAGTCTCCAAACTATCCAGGATACCTGCTGTATCCTCTGATAATCCTCAACACTATCTGCCACTCCACCAACCTTGGTGTCATCTGTGAACTTACTAATCAGACCAGCTACATTTTCCTCCAAATAATTCATGTATACTACAAACAACAGAGACCCCGGCACCAACCCCTGTGGAACACCACTAGCCACAACATTCCATTCAAAAAAACACCCTTCTACCCGTGCCCTTTGCTTTCTGTGACTGAGCCAGTTCTGTATCCATCTTACCACCTCATCGCTGAACTGTGTGACTTCACCTTTTGTACCAGTCTGCCATGAGGCACCTTGTCAAAGGCTTTACTGAAGTCCATGTAAACAACATCCACCGCCCTCCCCTCATCAATCATCTTTGTCACCTCATCAAAAAACCCGATCCCCTTCGCAAAACCATGCCATCTATCACTAATGAGTCCATTTGTTTCCAAATGGGTATAAATCCTGTCCCTGAGAATTCTCTCCTATAATTTACCTACTATCGACGTGAGGCTCATCGGCCTATGGTTTCCTGGATTATCCCTGCTACCTTTCATAAACAGCAGTACTACATTATTTAATGGTGGAACAGACTCAAGGGGTCAAATGGCTTACTTCTGCTGCAATTTATGTATTCTTCTAATGGGGTGTGGGTCTCACTGGGCCAGCATTGATTGCCCATCCCTAATTTCTATTAAGAGTCAGTTGAGAGTCAACTGCATTACTGCAGATCTGGGGTCACATGTAGCCCAGACTGGGTAAGGACAGCAGATTTCCTTCCTTAAAGAACATGAATGAACCAGGTTAAATTTTACGTCAACCGACGATGGTCGAATCGTTGGACGTTTATTTCCAGATTTTTAATGAATTCAAATTTCACCGTCTGCCGTGGTGGGTCCCCAGAGCATTTACCTGTCTCTGAATTACTAGTCCAATGACAACACTAATGTGTCACCTACTCCCCCTATTTTGCCCAATGTTGGCTAAAATTCAAATCCTAAATTTCGGGGACTGTATCACTTTAATAAACAGGGAAGAAGAGCCATGACTGTGGAATTATGACACAGGAATCTCAAAGTGATGCATGACCACTCTGAAAGGTGATCATGAACCCATCAGTGCTTGAGCCACCATCTGTTGTAAAATCCATAGCATCCCTACAGTGCAGAAGGAGGACATTTGGCCCATCGAGTCTGCACCAACCCTCAGAAAGAGCACCCAACCTAGGTCCATTCCCATAATCCCAAATTGATCACGACCAATCCACTGAATTTACAGATATTTGGACTGTGGGAGGAAACCAGAGAACGAGGAGGAAACCCACGCAGACACGGGGAGAAAGTGCAAACTCCATACAGTCACCCAAGGCTGGAATTTAATCCGGCTCCTTGGCATTGTGCTAACCACTGTGCCACCATGTCACTCATGAACACTCATACGTACTGCCCGTCATGTTGCCTCAGAGTAAGTAAAGACAGGCTGTTCACCCCTCCTGCTACATGGCATTGGGGAGCATGGTCAAGCGCCTTGCTGGGCACCTACCTGAGATTGCAGTCTCTGCAGTTCTACAGCGGTAGATGTTGTTACTGAGATATGCCACACAGACGATTGCTCTGGTGGAGAAGCCAGAGAAGCAGTAGAGATGAGCCAACTGAGATGTTCACAGAACCCTCAGCCTCCCATCCATCTGTATCTCCACAGCCCTGAGTTGGCTTTTACTCAGAGCTCCTGGGTATAACAGCCCTCCCTTCCAGCTACAACTGTGCCACCAGTGCGAGCGGCCTGTTATGGGCAGGCAGTTCCTCACATCCTTCTTGAAGATCGGTGCTCATACTATGAACATACTAACATACGTATATTTGAACATACAAACTTGGACCAGGGACAGGCCATTCGCCCTATCGAGCCTGCTTCACCATTTGATAAGATCATGGCTATTCTGATTGTGGTCTCAACGTGACATTCCTGTCTACCCCCGATACCCTTTGTCTCCTTTGGCAATCAAAGATCCATCTAACTCAGCCTTCCGAACATTCAATGAATGTGTGTTTGGGCAGCGTTTAACTACGGTGCCCAGACCTTTGACCTCACTACGTAAATGCGGGGAGGATCAATCAGTTCCCACCCTCCATGTCTTCGGGGAGATATTCAACTGTGCACAATTAATGAGCTTCCGAATGCAGAATTGGACACAACTTCCCGCCATTTGCACCAGCGGGAAACGTACCGCGGAACCCGCCTATCACCGCAATTAGCTTCAATATTTGAAAATTCCACACAGATACTACCTGACCTGCTGAGTATTTCCAGCGTTTACTTTTTAAAAAATAAATTTAGAGTACCCAATTATTTTTTTCCAATTAAGGGGCAATTTTAGCATGGCCAATCCACCTACCCTGCACATCTTTGGGTTGTGGGGGTGAAACCCACGCAGACACGAGGAGAATGTGCAAACTCCACAGGGACAGTGCCCCAGGACCGGGATTCGAACCCGGGTCCTCAGCAATGCTAACCACTGTGCCACCTTGCTGCCCCTTTCCAGCGTTTTCTGTTGTCATTTCAGATCCCCGGAGGATGCCTAGAAAAACAAAAACCCAAATATTTCTGGCCCATACATGTGGTTGGCAGAACATGCACCCAGCCATGGGATAGAATCTGTAGGTGAGGGAAATGGGGCAGAACCACAGCATCTTGAAAGCAACTCCAAATTTCACCTGCAATGTCAACACAAAAGCATTTCAAATCCACGGGTCCAGGGGATGAAATTTCTCAGCTATGACCTCGTGCCATCTTCCTACCTTTACCACATACATACCCTTTTATATTCTTCCTTCTTACACACCTCTTCAATTCGCTTAGAAATAATTTCAACATCCAGCGTCGGCTTCGGATGCTGAAAATCCGAAGCGCAGATGTTGGGATGAACTCAGCAGGTCAGGAAATACCTGTGGAGAGACGGCTGGGGGAATTGATGTTTTAGGAATTGACCTTTGATCAAACTCGCTCCTGACAGAGAGAGTCAGTGATTCAAATAAAGAACAAATAGGAAACCCAGACACAAAATGCTGAAAGAGTTTTTGCAAAGATTCTATATCTGAAACATTAACTCGGTTTCTTCCTGCCCTGCCGCCTCCTAACCTGCTGAACATTTCCAGCATTTTTTTTCTTTGTGTTTTCCTTTAAATTATGTGGGAGGCCGTTGAATTTTAACTGAATTGAAGTGTAGCTACCGGAATGTTATCAACTATGTGTTTCTTTTTGAAGGGTTTCCTCTGCTCTCCTTAGGCAGTGACTGTGGAAAGGACTGAGCAGCCCCAAGGAGATTTTGGGTCGATGTCGGCCTCTGGTGTCAATCACATCGAGAGACTTCATTGGAAACGTGCGGAGATGAGATCCAGGAAGTGCACAACCCCCCCCAAACAATCTATCTACTCGACCCTTCGAGCACCACCTGCCTCAGATGTGACCAAATCTGCAGATCACATATTGGTCTTATCAACCATTTCAAACTCCATCAAACCAGAGTGGAAGGAAGTCATCCTTGACCCCAAGGTGTGGTGGTATGCCTATGGACTATATCATAGTTGGATGGTTTGTGACCTCCAACCAGCAGGTGGTGGTACAAGCACACCATGTGGCCTCCAGACCAAGGTCAGGTGACCTGGGACCCGGATATAAAGGGAAACACGCCCGACCATCTTCAGAAGAAGATTGAGAGGGTAATAAGATGTACATGTAATTGATCAGTGCTAGATGTAAGTTCCAGAGGAGTAGCAAGACTCCATGATAATGTGCTCGGCATCAGCTTTCCATCTTACTACACGAGATACAATAAAGGGATTCTGGTTCAGACATATCAAAGTGTTTGGTGACTTATTTCATAAAGTGCAAGGGACAAAACATAACGCAAGGGACAGCCTAAAAGTAGAGAGTACTGTATGGTGAATCAGCCCCGATATAATCAACCCTGTCTTTAAAAAGAATCATTCTAATTCCCCTGACACTCTTCCAACAATAACCATCAATCTGTGCTTCTTGTCACTGGGGCAGGACCAGAACATGTGGGTGTGGTTGACTGGGCTTCCTTGGCACCGTTCGCGTATGTCCTCCACCTCGGGGGAGAACCTGCTCATTTGAGATCTGGTTAGGTGCATTCTATGCACCACCTTCAGTTGTGTTCGGCTCAGCCCTGCACACGTGGAGGTGAAGTTTGCCCTGTTCAGCGCTTCGATCCATAGTCCTCCCCCTATCTCCATGCCTAGTTCCTTCACACATGTTTTCCTTGTCTCATCCAGGGTGAGCCTACCTCCTCCAACAGTCTCCCATACATGGCCACACAGTCCTCCCCCTCCCCCCCCTCCCCCCCGGAAACATACAGTTGGCCCCTCCCCTGGGTCGGTTGTACCCAGCAGTTTTTCTATTAGCGAGTGTACTGGTATCTGGGGCTCCATCCTTGTTTCTTTGCAGGGGGAGTTTTTGACCTGAATCTCTCTCAGGTCATTTCCTCTCGGGAGCTGGAATTTAGTTGTGAGTTCCCCAGGGTTGCTCCTATATCGTCCGTGTACATGTCCCTAACCATCAAAGACCCTCGTCCTGTCTCCTCCTTTTGAAGGAGGTGTCCATTATTGTGGGAGTGAACCTGCGGTAGTTGAAAATCGGGGCTATAGTGGACATTTCGGTCTGACCGAAGTGCTGCCTCATTTGGTACCACTTTCGGAGCGTGGCTACCACTGGGCTATTCGAGTATCTGGCATGGGAGTGCGGTTGAGGCCAGCAACCGGAGGCATCTCCCTTTGCAGGAACTCTCCTCCATCCTCACTCACTCTGCTCCCGGTTCCTTGACCCATCCCCGTACTCTTTCTGCTGTGGCCACTCAGTGGTAGAACTGGATGTTCGGGAGGGCCAGGCCTCCCACATTCCTCCTTCTCTGCAGGACCTTCTTTTGGATTCTCCGGGAGAGTGGGAGTGAGCCCCACCTCTGCAGCTCCTTTTTGACTTCCCCCACCAGACTCGTCAGGTTCTATTTGTGGATCCGTGTCCAGTCGTGGACTATTTGGATTCCCAGGCAGCGTAAGGTAGCGGAGGTAGTCTGGGCCGGTTTGAACGGCAGTACCCGTACCCCCCCCCAACTCTGTCCCTCCCCTGTTCACCGGGAAGACCTCACTCTTGCTCAGGTTAAGCTTGTAATCTGAGAAGGCTCCCAAATCCTTTAGGAGTTACATTATCCCTTCCATGCTGGTCCGGGGGTTCGAGATATAGAGGAGTAGGTCATCTGTCTAGAGTGAAACTCTACATGCTCTCTGTCTCCCATTTGGATACCTCTCCACCCTTTTGCCACTCGGAGGGCGATTGCTCGTGGCTCGATTGCCAGGACAAACAGTAGCGAGAATAGAGAGCATTCCCTGCCTTGTCTCTCTCTGTAGCCGGAATACTCGAGGTGGTGTTTGTCCATGGAGCATTGTATAGTAGTTTCACCCAGTAGGTGAACCCTGGTCCAAACCCAAATCGCTCCAGTACCTTTGGAAATACTTCCATTCGATTCTGTTGAAGGCCTTTTCTGCGTCCAGTGAGATGAACATTTGAAAAATGAAATGAAAATGAAAATCGCTTATTGTCACGAGTAGGCTTCAATGAAGTTACTGTGAAAAGCCCCTAGTCACCGCATTCCGGCGCCTGTTCGGGGAGGCTGGTACGGGAATTGAATCGTGCTGCTGGCCTGCCTTGGTCTGCTTTAAAAGCCAGCGATTTAGCCCAGTGTGCTAAACCAGCCCTAATGTTTCTGTCCCCGGATTAAGTCATCACCTTGTTCATCAGGCTGTCTAATGTTCGCTGTTAGCTGCCTGCCCTGGACAAAGCCCATCTGATCTTCCACAACTACCTCTGACACACAGCTCTCCAGCCGCCTCACCAGGGCCGGGCCTATGCCAGGGTCTTGGTGTCCGCATTTAGGAATGAGATGGGTCTGTAGGACCAGCACTCCATCAGGATATCGATGATATTGAGGTTTGGGTCAGCGTTGGTGTCAGGGTGGTCCTTACTAGCGACTGCGAACATCTCCTGCAAGTGCGGGGCCAGTGCTGCCGCAAATGTTTTGCATAAGTCGGCCGGGAATTCACCCAGTCCCGGCGCCATCCCTGCCTGCATGGAGTTGATACTCTCCATCACTTCCCTCAGTTCTAGGGGTGATTCTAAGCCCCATCTTCATCTTCCCCCATGACCGGCATGTCCAGTCCATTGAGGAACTGCATCATGTTTGAGTCCCCCTCCGGGGGCTCAGAGGTGTACAGCCCTTGGTAGAATGTTACAAAGGCCTCATTGATCTGTTCCTGTGCTGTGACTAGCGTGCTGCTCCTGTCTTTAACCTGAGCTATTTCCCTCGTGCCTGCCTGTTTTCTCAGCTGGGGAGCCAGCAGGCAGCTGGTTTTGTCTCCATGTTTGTAAAAAGCCCCCCCGTGTCTGGCGCAGCTCGTGCACTGCTTTACCAGTGGAGAGCAGGGCAAAGTCCATTTGTACCCTGGTATACAATCGGCGAGCTATTGCCTGGCCGCCCTCTCGTTCCTGTCTTTATGCACCTCGAATGCACTAATTTCCCCCCTGATCACCACCTTTAATGGCTCCCAAAATGTGGAGGGTGAGACCTCCCCGTTCTGGTGTTTGTTAACAGACCCGTCCATGGCCTGTGATATCCAATCGCAAAATGCCTTCTCGGCAAGGAGGGCCGTGTCCAGCTTCCATGGGGGCTTTGAGCCCATCTCCAACCTCACATCCACATACTGTGGAGCTTACCATTGCAGAGTACTCCGCTCCTACCATCCCTGGAAGCACCAATTTCCCCACTACAGAGAAATCGATCCCCACTACAGAGAAATTGATCCTAGTATCGACCCCATATTTGTTAGTTTTTCCGATTAGTGGCGGGATCTGTCGGTCCGTGGGTCCTGCACGCAGTTGACGTCTGTCCATAATGAGTCGGTGGGACTCTATGTCAGGAATTTCTGCCATGGTTTTTTTCCTTGAATTCCGTGTCATCCCTGTTGGGAGCGTACACGTTTGCAAGGACCACTGGTGCGTCCTCCAGGACACTGCTAACCATGACATGCCGTCCCCCTGGGTCTGTAACGGTCTTTGCCATCATGAAGGCTGTCTTCTTGTTCAGAAGTATGGCTACCCCACTCGCCCTCGTCCCGCAACACGATCGATACATCTAACCCACCCAGCTTTGTCTTCCCCGCAGTCGGTCCTTCTCCCTCAGGTGTGCCTCCTGGAGGATGATAACATCGGCCCTCAGGCCTTCAGGTGGGCAAAGATTCTGGATCTTTTCATTGGGCCGTTCAGTACCCTGAAGTTCAAGGTGACTATCCTGATGGGGGGGGGGGTTCTGCTCTCCCCTCCTGCTGGGTCAACTGTATGCCCCTACACTCTGGGGTTTCCCCTTGCCGAGGAGGCAGCCATGATGGCCACCATTGCCATTTACTTCATGTGGCTGTATCCCTGCACTCCGGGGTTCCCCTTTGTTAGGAGGTCTGCCAAGATGGTGGTTCATGGTGTTGTTGTTTTCACTGCCACCCTGTGCCATGTGTCGTAGCCAGCATTCTACCCACCCACCCCCTCCCTCCTAAACCCCCCCATCTTCTGCCAGGCATTTCCTCCTGTTGGGAACAAACTCCACATGGACAGTGACCCAGAGCCGGGATCGAACCTGGGACCTCGGCGCCGTGAGACTGCATTGCTTCCACTGCGCCGCCGTGCTGCTCTTTGTTTCTACTGCTGCTGTTGCTGCTGCCTTCCTAGCCCGTGTCTGTGCACGAACCCGTCCGCCTCAGCCAGTGCGGTGAAGTATTATTCCTTCCCCTGGAACGTTACCCACAGTTTGCCGGGTACAGCACCCCACTCTTGTAAAGGGGCGCATTGGCTGCATTAAATTCAACCCGCCACTTGGCCAGGTCTGTTTCAATGTCCTGGTTCTTTCGGATCGAGTGGCCTTCCCACTGGCAGGACCGTGTGTGTCTTGCCCAGTTCAGAATCTTCTCCTGATGATGGTACCAGTGAAGTTTCGCCATGTCAATCCTTGGCTGTTTTCCCGCTTTAGGCTTTGGCTTGAGTGACCTGTGGGCTCTGCCCCTCTCCAGCGGTTTGGAAAAGCTCTCTCTCCCGGCCAGCTTGCCCAGCATCTGGGTCACATATTCTGTGGGGCTCCTGCCCTTGATACCCTCTGGTAGCTACACAATACATTTTTAAAATTAATTTAAGGGATGTGGGCACTGCTGGTTAGGCCAGCATTTACTGCCCATCCCTAGTTGCCCTTCAGAAGATGGTGGCGAATTGCCTTCTTGAATCTCTCCAGACCTTCAGGTGCAGGTACACCCACTGTGCTGTTAGGGAGGGAATTCCAGGATGTGGCCCAGCGATAGTGAAGGAACGGCAATATATTTCCAAGTCGGGGTGGTGAATGATATTGAGGGGAACCTCCAAGTAGTAGGGTTCTCAGTCATCTGGTGCTCTTGTCCTTCTAGATAGTACTGGTCGTGGATTTGGAAGGTGCTGTCTAAGGAGCCTTGGTGAGTTACTGCAGTACATCTTGTAGGTGGCACGCACGGCTGCCGCTGTTTGTCGGTGGTGGAGGATTTGAATGTTTGTGGAGGTTTTGGCGGCGCGACCAATTCTTTTGGTCCTCGATCTTCTCCTTCAATGCATCTTGCGTCGCCATCAAGCTAGCCATTTCCGTCCACAAGGAGGTGATTCGGTCACACTGGTCAGTTACCGCTTTCCCCAGTTCCCTGATTAACGACTCTTTTGCGTCCAGCGCTGCTCAGGGCGTGATTCTCTGGCCTCGTTACTCTCTCACTCGATAACACAAAGCCAGTGAATAGCAGGAGAGGCCAAAAATGAGAAATTTGCCATGTGGCAAACGGTGTGCGATGTAACCAGTCTGATCCTGTAGGCCAAATCAGGGTTTTGCTGTAACGCGGCTGGAAATCAATTATCACCACTTAACCCCCATTTCCATGCATTTAACAGGAGCCAACCAAAATCCAACAGCCTCCTGTGATTCAGCAAGTGCTCACAGTGGTGCCAAACAGTACTCCTTTTGAAAAATGTGAACCTGGCGGATAGACTTCTGCAGGAGTCGAGGAGGTGAGTAGCCATCTTTGCTCATCCGGGGGCAAAGAACCCGGGGGCGGTGGGGGGGGGGGGGGGGTGGTACCCTCGGCTGGACGACACCCTCAGAAGGGGCAGGCAGCCATTGTGGGGGGGGGGGAGGGGAGGCAATGGGGGGCCAGCATGGCACCCCTGGATCATCTGTACCTGTTCTGGTGGCAACCCTTGCCCCTGTCCGTCTGCCCCACTGACCACCCATAATGCCAACCATGTGCCCAGGCCTCTGGCCATGTGGCTGAAGGCTATCACTGATAGAGAATTGGCAATTGCGGATAAATGAGCACTTCATACAACCCAAGTGGATTTCCGTGCGTGGGTGGGCCATGTAGCATGTGGCAGCCATTTCCCAGCATTCTAATCAGAACACGATGCCTGGACAATGTGCCTGAACACTGCGGGAAGCAACACAACACATACAGCAGCCAACATCTGAACACACAGGGGATGGGACAGAGCTCCGGGGCGTGTCCATGGCCGAAGGTTGGATGAGTGCCACTGGAGGGGGGGGGGGGGGGGGGGGGGGGGGGGGAGGTATGGAGAGATGGGCAAAGGGTTTGGAGGTCAAGCTGCATTGCGGACGAAAATGACAGAGGCGTTATATTGGTTGTGGTGAAGGGTTTTTAATGTGTCACCGGTGTGCAACAGTGCCCCACTCGCCCGACGGTGATGCCCCACTCCCCCACCAACCCCTCAGCCCCCACCCCCTACCTATCCTCCCGCCCTCTCCCCGCTCCCCAGGTTCCCTCAGTAATTCTCAACGTGCTTACCATCCTTGCCCACCCGCTATGTCTAGGTGTGACATTCTGCCGAGGCCCTCAGCCAAGGCCGTCACCGACTGGGCGATGCCTTGGACGCCTTCATTCATGCTGGCCACATTGTGTGCCAGGCAGGCCAACCCCAGGGGCTAGCTGCCGTCCAGACAGGGTTTGGGTTTCTGGAACAGACAGTCCCATCGATTGTGGAGATGCAATCGCAGAGCCAGGGTCTACATGAGGGGTTGTGGGCTAGCATCCAGCACCTGCAAGTGCATGTTGGAGGAGTCCAACTGCATGCAGGAGCAGGAAGTGCCGACCATGTGTGCCATCCAGGCCAACACTGCATGGTTGGCGCCACCGGTGGTGGCATTGTGGGCGAAGAGTTTGGCTGTGGATCAGCATGTCCAAAGCCTGGGGCACTCTAGGTGCTGGCTGAGGCCCAGGACAGGGCTGCTCTCTCACAGGCAGCCATGTCCCAGAGCCACTTACACATTGCGTGGCTCAGTCACAGCGGGCCATGGCTGAGAACGTCAGTGGCATTGGCCAGATGCTGGCCGCCTTGGCGCAGACATAGAGGGAGGTGGCCCAGTCCCAGAGGGAGATGGAACAGTCACTGGCTGACGTGTCACAGACCTAGAAGGTGGTGGCACAGTCACCTCGTGATGTGGCGCATCCCAGATGGAGATGGAACACTCCCTGCGCACCATGGCCACGACCATGCAGGCCCTGACTGAGACGAGAGCGGGCCTCCAGGACTGGCAGCATCAGATGGTGGGGGTGCCTCAGGGGATAGCTCCGCTCACACCCCCATCCCATAGAGTAGCCCAGGGACCATCGGGTACCCCGAGGGAGGAGGAGGTGGTGGGGCTTGTGCCCGCAGGGGAGGTCCCGGATCACCGCAGCACCTCAGACTCCCACCCTCCTGTCCCTGCTGCATTTGGTGGGCAGCGGGCAGAACAGGGTGCCACCACACCACCTGGGACACCCAAGCAGTAGTTGTGTCCTTCCAGACCCAGTCGGCCGAGAAGACGACCGCCAACGTGGACTCAGGTCGCAGGGCGGGAAACGCAACAGGCCGCCTCCACTCCTGATGTACCACCGGTTGATCCACTTAGACGCAATGTTACAGCCCATGAGGCCAGAAAGTTAGACACTAGTTAAGTTGGCATGGGTGCAGGACACAGCTTAGATATAGGGGCTAGGGCACAGATCTGTATATATTTGTTCACATTAAATACCTGTTACCACAGTTACAATCTGCGGTGGAATGGGCGGACGTTGTAGGTGGGTTGGGCTCCTCCCCCTCCTCCCCATGACCGTCCCTACCACCGCCACCCTCGGGATCTGATGGGACCGTGTGATGGAACGACCAGCTGGCATGCAGGGATTACCCAGGTGGATGGTGGAAAGTGCTACCGTAGGCAGGAGTCAGACATTGTCAAACGATATCGAGCAACAGAGTTCGTCGCAAAGGCGGGGTGTATTCATCCTCCATCCCATGGACCATACGCACTGTTACTGCAAACCCAGGGCCCGCATCTCCGTAGCGCGGGTGGTATGTATCACATGTGGTCCGTGCCCCCTCCTCTGCCTGTCGGTGAACCTGCAGGTGATCAGTGCGTCCGTGCAGGTTGGTCCTGGTGCACACGTTGTGTGGCCTCCTGTGCCTGCCTGGGCTCTATGTCCTGCCCATCCTCGCCCTGCCCCACATCCTCCTCATCGGAAGAGGCCTGTCGTTCATCCTCCTCCTCCAGCACGTCACTCCTCTACTGCGCAATGTTATGGAGGGTGCAACAGGCCATCACCATGTGGGCAACCCTCCCAGCGCTATGTTGGAGGGCCCCTCCAGAAAGGTCCAGACACCTGAAATGAAAAAAATGAAAATCGCTTATTGTCACGAGTAGGCTTCAATGAAGTTACTGTGAAAAGCCCTAGTCACCACATTCCGGCGCCTGTCCGGGGAGGCTGGCACGGGAATCGAACCGTGCTGCTGGCCTGCTTGGTCTGCTTTAAAAGCCAGTGATTTAGCCCAGTGAGCTAAACTAGCCCCTAAATGAAAAGCGCCTATACTTCCTCAGGAAACTAAGGAAATTCGGAATGTCCACATTAACCCTTACCAACCTTTACAGATGCGCTATAGAAAGCATCCTATCGGGCTGCATCACAGCCTGGTATGGCAACTGCTTGGCCCAGGACCACAAGGAACTTCAGAGAGTCGTGAATACCGCCCAGTTCATCACACGAACCTGCCTCCCATCCATTGATTCCATCTACACCTCCCGCTGCCGGGGGAAAGCGGGCAGCATAACTAAGGATCCCTCCCACCCGGCTTACTCACTTTTCCAACTTCTTCCATCGGGCAGGAGATTCAGAAGTCTGAGAACACGGACGAACAGACTCAAAAACAGCTTCTTCCCCACTGTCACCAGACTCCTAAATGACCCTCTTATTGGCTGACCTCATTAACACTACACCCTGTATGCTTCAACCGATGCCAATTGTATATCTTGTGTTGCCCTATTATGTATTCTCATGTATTTTCTTGAATTGTTTAACTCCCTTTTCTTCCATGTACTGAATGATCTGTTGAGCTGCTTGCAGAAAAATACTTTTCACTGTACCTCGGTACACGTGACAATAAACAAATCCAGTCCAATCCAATCCAAAATCGCTTATTGTCACGAGTAGGCTTCAATGAAGTTACTGTGAAAAGCCCCTAGTCGCCACATTCCGGCGCCTGTTCGGGGAGGCTGTTACGGGAATTGAACCGTGCTGCTGGCCTGCCTTGGTCTGCTTTCAAAGCCAGCGATTTAGCCCAATGTGCTAAACAGCCCCTGGTACCCCATCTTCAGGATGCCGAAGCACCGCTCAATCACGTCTCTGGTCGCGGCATAGGCGTCATTGTAGCGGGCCTCGGCATCGGCCTGTGGCCTTCGGATAGGCGTCATCAGCCACAGTGGTTAAACCCTGTTGCCCAGAAGCCAACGCCCCAGCTGGGGAAGGGGGTGGTTGCTTCTCGAAGAGACCGGGAACCCTTGAGTGTGCCAGGATGAAGGCATTGTGCAAACTGCCTGGCTATCGGGTGCAGGCGTACATGATGCACATCTGATGGTCACATATCAGCTTCACGTTCGTCACATTGAGCCCTTTTGGGTTTGTGTAGAAAGGCCTGTCATCTGTAGGTGCTCTTGGGTGATGTGGATCCCTTTGATCATCCCCTGGGCCCGGAGCATGTTGACAATGGCGACGAACCCCACTGCCTGGCCATCTGATGAGTTTAATCCACATTGAAATGGATGTATTGTGCCCACTCGACATATAGGACGGCCGTGATGGCAGAGATGCACCTGCACACCGAGCTCTGTGAGATCCCGGACAGGTCCCCACTCAGCCCCTGGAAAGAGTCCATAGAGTAAGGGTTCAGGGCGACCATCACCTTGATGGTCACCAGGACCGGGTATCCTCCCCCATACCCCGCAGTGCCAGGTACGCTGTGATCTGGCAGATATGTCACACTGTCTCCCTGCTGGGCCGGAGTCTTCGATGACATTTCTGGTCCGCCAGGTCCTCGAATGACAGGCTCTGCCAGTCCATACGGGGCCTCATGCGGCGCCTCCTTTACTCCTCCTCTTCCTCAGCCTGTTGGGTGGCCAGCTCTTCATCCTGAGCGGCTGCCTCCAGTTCCTCTGGGGCACGGTCTGCTGCTGCTGCTTCCTCTTCCTTGAGCAGCTCCAGCTTGTACAGTCGCAGGGCATCCCCCAGGGCTGCGGCGACTAGCAGGAATGCCACCATTGCTGGTTGTATTCCAATATCCATTGTGTGCAGGGGTTGAAAGGCCGATATGTTAGCATGCTGAATACCCTTGTGCCCAACAAGGCCCAACAGCAATATGATGCCCCCCGTCAGTGCCCTGCAGATGGTGCTGCCCTTTGAAGTGGTACACTCCGCAGCACCCTCCAGTACACCCCCCACTCCCCCCGAGAAGCTACTGTGGGCACTGTCCATGGGTAGGCGCCTAATGTCCTGCCGGTGGGTGGTGGCCGATGGGGTGGAGGGTAGAGGCTGGGGTGGTGGATTGGGGGAACCTATGTGGATGGTGTCACTCTGCAGAACCAGGGGTCAAAGCGGGTGGTCAATGGGGTATGCAGCAAGATGGCTGCCTTGAAGGCCGCGGCAATGCCTGGACACCACCCCAATCCCGTGGGTGGGGGGCCACCCTGGCTACACAGCTCATTCCCCCATCACCCTAACCCCCTCCAGCCCTGGAAGATATCCCCATCCCCAACACCAGCCAGCCCGGCCAGTGTCCAGCCTGGTAGCCCACAGTCACGCCTCTCTGTGTCTCAACCTTCTCTCATTTCCTCATCAGCCACAATGCTGGCTTCATGATTTTCAAAAGCAATAGCCGTCAGGAATTCAACCCATTGGAGGTGGAGAATGGTCGGGCCCGCTAATGATGTGCCAACAGTGTTTATCTGCAATGCATTGACGCCGCTGTCAAGGTGATGGAGAATTGTGATTTGACATGAAATCGGCGCCCGCCGCGATTTCGGCATCGGAACCGATTCTCCGCCCAATCGAGTTTCCCGATTCCGGTATCAGCCGATGGAGTATCCCGCCCACTGTCTCTATCTCCTTTGTTTTTGAAGTGATGTTGAATTGTGTCCAGGAGATTCATTTCCCAGAAGCCATGGTATCACCGTGCCACCAGAGACTAATTCTGAACCTTCTATTCCTCAGTCATCATTTCGCCTTCCTTTCTTGGAGAATTTACTCCTCCTCTTGGCTATAGAATTGCCCCACCTCTGTAACTAGAACCACATAAAGACTAGTATTCATCCACTTTCCCCGGGTCTCTCAGCGTTTACATTCCATGACAAACAAATGCACATTTCCTTCCAGAATAGAGAAGCCATAAATACAGTCACATTCTTTCGTCAACTTATTTTAACCCAAGCCCCACACTAAAGCTATTACAATCAACAATCATGACCACTTCCTGACATAATATCCGAAAATAAAAGGTCCCACTGGTACAGATCAATTAAAACAATACATGGTTTATTTAAATATAGTCTGAATTTAAGATGACACTATTTTCGCTATTCCTTCAAATTCACTGAAAAAACCCACCCCATTGTATTGTGGCCATTAAGAAATATACCATTGCTTCAGCCCGAGACTGGAAGGAGCTTTGATGTAAAACAGTAAAACAAATTTTGTTTCTTCACAAACAACTTTTTGAAGTATTCCAAATAGCAGAAATTCAAACTGAACTTTTTAATTTAAACTGTGGTTGCAGAATTAAATCCATAAATAATTCAGATTCTAAAAAAAAAAATCATAGCTATCAAAATCTTACAAGGCTGAAGGAGAAGTTGTTAAGTTTCAGTTGGGAAGTCCTTCAGGCAGACCCCATATGAAATAATTGCACCCCAGGAAGCATTTAGATCCCAAATGTTGTGCACTTTAAGGAATTGTCAAGGGCAGGGGCCACTTTCGGGTCCCAACCCTGCACTGACCGCCCTGCCAACTCTGGCCACAGCTCTGAGGTCACTCTGTCCAGTCGTTATCGATCCTCTGGGTGGCCGATGCCAGCAGCTCTGTTGGGGCTGAGAGGGTAAATATCACAGAGCGCCCAGGCCAGCAGCTGGCAAACCAACTCCGGCACAGTTGCCGACTTTAAAAAAATTTTTTTTATTCAAGTAAGGAATTTACACACCAACATATAAACAATCAATCAATAATAACATAAACAAAATTCAATCCTCTTAATTTGAGATATATTTATCTTCTTTCCATTGAAACATTTGCTTTTTTCCTCCCATCTTATCCCATTTCCCCTACCCCCCTCACTTTACCTGCTGGCAAAGAATGGATCTATAAATAGAGACAAGAATAGCTTCCAGTTGCTTACGCTGAGGGAAGGACCCATCTGTTGCTGAGAAGATCCCAGTGACATGTTCAATCAGTGCACAAATCACAGAATCATAGAATCCCTACCATGCAGAAGGAGGCCATTCGGTCCACTGAGTCGGCACCGACTCTCTAAAAGAGCACCTAGGCTCACTCCCCTGCCCTATTGCTGTAACCCCATAACCCCACCTAACCTTTTGGACACTACGGGACAATTTAGTTTGGCCAATCCACCTAACTTGCACGTCTTTGGACTGTGGGAGGAAACCGGAGCACCCGGAAGAAACCCACACAGACACGGGGAGAACGTGCAAACTGCACACAGACCGTCACCCGAGGCCGGAATTGAACCCGGGACTCTGACACTGTGAGGCAGCAGGGCTAACCACTGTTCCACCGACTGTTAATTAGCCGCTGCTGCTGAGCAGGTGATGACCAGTCTCTGGAAAGATCACCCAGAAGGAGGACACCGATTGACCCACTGATTCAACGCTACCTTATGCCCCAGTATCGTTCTGATGAAGCTGCACTCCATGCCTCTGAGTACATTGGTAGGAATCTTCGCAATCCCATAGGGGTGGTGTTGAATCAGTGGGTCAATGGGTGTCCTCCTTCTGGGTGATCTTTCTAGAAACTAGTCATCACCTGCTCAGCAATTAACTCAGTTACTCCTGCGTTGCCACACTCCGGCGTCTGTTCGCGTCCACCGCGGGAGAATTCAGAATGTCCAAATCACCAAACAAGCAGGTATTTCGGGACTTGTGGGAGGAAACTGGAACCCCCGTAGGAAACCCACGCAGACACGGGGAGAACTCAAAAGCCCAGGACTACGTGCTGCGGGGTGCACTAAGTCTTGGGGCAGCTGCACTGAGCCGCAATGGGGGAAGGTTGCCTTCAAAGACCTTTCAGCCATTGTAAACCGAGGGGAATGGGAATTGGACACAACCCACTCGGGTCTTATGACTCACGTTGAATGTACACAGTGAATGTTACAAGTATCATAATTGTATTGATGTACCTCAGAGTGCAGATGTATGTAGAAAACCAGAATATTATGTCACTTTGTGTAATGGTTATTTTGAAACACTTGTAATGTTCATTCAGATATTTTACGAATAAAGTATATCTTTCCAAATAAAATGGAGTTAAATCACAAAGCAGTCAAATTATTCTCCCAAAATGTGGTGCATTCTCAGATTCAACAGCAACTTCAAAGACTGGCTTTTGGCACATTATTGGGCAAATGTATCGAGGCCAACGGAGTTGAGGTGCGGATTATCCAAAATGTAACTAAACGGTTGAAGAAGTTCAAGGAGCTGAATGCGATCCTTTTGTTCTTATTGTTCTTAGGAGGCCTCTTTGCTGCAATTGTACAGGGTGTTGGTGAGACCTCACCTGGAATACTGTGTACCGTTTCGGTCCCCTTATCTAAAAAGGGATATAGTAACATTGGAGGCCATCCAATGGAAATTCACCAGGCTAATTGCGGGGAGGAGAGGGTTGTTCTGTCAGGAGAGACTGGGTCTGTATTCCTTTGAAGAGTGAGGGGTGACCTTATTCAAACATATAAGATCCTGAGGGGGCTTGACAGGGTAGATAGTGAGATGTTTTCACTAGTGGGAGAGTGTCGAACAAGGGGACATAGGTACAAGATAAAAGGCCGGTCATTTAAAACTGAGGTGTGTAGAAATGTCTTCTCGCGGCGGGTGGCAAATCTCTGACATTCTCTGCCCTGGAGGGTAGTGGAAGCCGGATCATTAGAAGTATTTAAAGTGGAGATGGATAAATGTTTGATAGATTGAGGAATAGAGAGCTATGGGGAAATGGAACAGAAAAGTTGAGGGTGACATGGACCAGCCATGATCGTTTTGAATGGCAGGGCTGGCTTGGGTGGCTTATTCCTGCTTCTAATTCTTGTGTTTCCTAACCCCAACAACCACCCATAATCACTCCAAAAGTTTTTACGTGTAAGACTGTGGAATTGTACGTTTCTACATATCAATGTCATTCACATTGATATTCATTGTGCCCAAAAGTGTATTTACAGTTTGACTGATGTTGTTGATATCTCCTGGGCAACTTGTAATGATCCTGAGGCATGCATGTTCAATAATGTGCTGATGAATGCTCGTGGACGTGCCATCCCTATGGATTGGAGTAAGCAGATGTCACAGTCTGCCATCCCTCAGTGGGGTGTGACTGGGCCAATAGGCATCATTCTGGGCCACAATAATGGGTACAAGTGCATTCAAACTTCCATCTCCTTCCACATTTCATCATCTTCTTCCAGTAATTTGACATGAGAGGCCGCTGGAATTCCCGAGTCCAGAATATTGATTTTAGTTGTGATCTTGCAACTCCCTTTCTTCGAGGATAAAAAACCCAACAATGAACAAACTGCCAAAAATGAAACAAACCGTGGAAAGTTCAGCTCCAGAAAAATCCAAAGAAAAACTTTATATATGCACATAAAACTAATACAGCTGTTTCCTATTCAGACACAGCCTTGCAGTCAGATCAGGACATAGTCTGACCCTGCGTGGCCCTTACATACAGGCAGTCTAAACAATATTCCCTGCGAGCAGCTCTGAATCACGCCAACACTAATTTCTATCATGTTGCTATTCAGAGTAAAACTCAAACTGAGCACTCAATTTTGCATCTCTGACCAATTGAAAATCTGCCACATTTGGTGTTGGCAATTCCTCCCTGGGCCTTGGTTACCCAGTACATCCAGGCCTCCCAGAAACTGCAAGTAGAAAGATAGTGTAAGATTTGCAGATATTCTTAATGAAATAGTTTAACTAGTTTATGGCCGGACCTAAAGATGCCCTTCAAATAGGAAACCCCAACAGCAGAGGTATCCCTGTCCTGAAACCATGGCGTTAGACCATGAAGAGTCACTATACTGGCCTCATCTCAGATCTTTCCCTTTCTTTGTCCCACCACCAATCATCACTCCATTTAATCACTAAGATTGAGCAAAACTCCAGATCTTGGGTAAAAGCAAATTATTGTGTCAATCTGACAGTCATCCAGACTCGAAACGGTCGCTCCCTTCTCTCTCCACAGATGTTGTCAGGTCTGCTGAGATTGTCCAGCATGTAATAATAATAATAATCCTTATTGTCAAAAGTAGGCTTACATTAACACAGCAATGAAATTACTGTGAAAAGCTCCTAGTCGCCACACTCTGGCGCCTGATAGGATACACTGAGGGAGAATTCAAAATGCCCAAATCACCTAACAGCAGGTCTTTCAGGACTTGTGGGAGGAAACCAGAGCAAACCCACGCAGACACGGGGAGAACATGCAGACTCCACACAGACAGTGACCCAAGCTGGGAATTGAACCTGGGACCCTGGTGTTGTGAAGCATTCATGCTAACCACCATGCTACAGTGCAGCCCTTTGGTTTTGATGTTTGGTTTTTACTCTAGATCTTAGGATGTTGGGACGATACAATTTTAGTGCCTATTCTGCGTCAGTCAAAAACATGTGCAGAAACTGACCAATTACAACACTATACAAATGTCAGTTTCCTCTTGCTGTGTGTCTCACTACTTCTTACAATTTGGACCATACTTGCAGTTAATTATAATAAGACAGGACATATATAGGGTTATCTAGAATGTGCAGCAGAGATACAGACCATTCAATCCATGCTGGGTTTCTGCTCCACGTGAGCCTCTCCTTCATCCTCCCCTCTCCTTTTATTCCTTTCTCCCTTATAAATGTTTCCCTTATATATCTCCATGCCATTTACCTCAAATTCTGTTTGTGGTAGCAAGTTCCACATTCTGATCACCCTTTGGGTAAAGACTTTTCTCCTGACTTCCCGGCTGGATATATTAGTAACCTATATTTATGGCTTTTTTTTTCCTTTTGTCCCTACGATTTTCCCATCAAATCTCTTCATAACCTCAAAGGTCTCTACACAAGGCCACCCCTCACCTCTTTCCTGGAGAAAAGCGACTCAGCTTGTCCAATCATGCATTTCCAAAACAGCCTTCACGACCTCAAAACACCCAAAAGCTACTTACAGCCAATGAAGTTTTTTTGATGTATATTCACTGCTGTGATGTAGGATTGAGGGCAACCGTTTTGCACAGTGCAATCCCTCCAATAATCAGAAAAAATATCATATAATCTGTTTCTGTAAAGTTTGGTGAGGGATAATTATTGCCCAGACAGATGTAGCAACACTCAGAGTGGATGTGTAATAACCCTCATAAGACCCAAGGGGACACACAAATTAATCTCACCATGGGACTCGTGGAATGTGAGCTCCCCTGCTGAGGGGCGGAGGCCCATCAGCTGTGGCTCGTAGACATCATCTCATCAAAGCCAACCTGGACTGGGCAAGATCAGTAATCCCGTTTGGGAACTTGGAGCTGCAAGATATGTTGTGGCCTTTACTTTTGTTGTTGAATCAAACTTCTTTTGGATCTACCTTCTCGGGCCTCCTGAATGTTTATACTGGCGACGAGGAAAACTACGGCTGCTGTCGAAGGTAGATGATGGGCTGAGCCACCTGGAGAAACTGGGCATCATTCACAGAGTGGACAGCATTAGTGGTCCTGG
Organism: Scyliorhinus canicula; assembly: GCF_902713615.1. NCBI lineage: Eukaryota > Metazoa > Chordata > Chondrichthyes > Carcharhiniformes > Scyliorhinidae > Scyliorhinus > Scyliorhinus canicula. Next base: position 49,669,723 of record NC_052157.1, on the reverse strand, counting down.
TGCTGAAGCCTGATGAGTCCAATCACCTGTGTGGTGAAGATAAAATGTCCATCTGCCTGGATAGGTACCCTATGTGACTCAGAGAGGACCTATCTGCAAAGTTAGCTGGGGGCTTTTCTGTCACAAAACTGGACATGAGCCATGGGTATCTCCAGTTGAAGTTAGACACAGCGCCTGGAAAATATTTCACCGCCAACACCCACAGGGGTATGTACGAATACACCTGGCTTCCATTTGAGGTGTCATCGGCATGTACAGTATTCCGCGGGTGATGAAAAACATCCTCCGAGGGCTCCCCAAGGTGGCTACTTACCTGGAAGACGTTCCCATTACAGGAACCACTGAGAAGCAACATCTGGGCAACCTTGAAGTGGTTCTTCGACTGTTTTCCGATGTGGGTGTTCGCCTGAAATGGGGGAAGTGCACCTTCCAGGTGAAAGAGGTCACATTTCTGGGATACTGCTTTAATAAGGTCGAGTTGTACCCAGTTGAGGAAAATGTCCGGGCCATCGAGGGAACTCTGACACCTAGAAACAGACATAGTTGAAGCCATTCCTCGGGCTTGTCAACTATTACGGGAAGTTTATCCCGAATCTGGCTATCTTGTTGGTGCCTCCTCACACACTCCTAAAAAAGAATCAGAAATGGGAATGGAAAGTGCCGCAAATGGAAGCATTTGCCAGGGTGAAGTGACAGCTGCTATCTTCAAACCTGTTGACAGATTATGGCAAGTCTACCCCGCTCGCCCTCACGTGTGACACCTCTCCATATGGCACTGGGGCAGTGCTGTCCCATCGGTGGGAAAGGCAAGTGAAAAGGAAGGTCTGGCCGTGATTTTTGCAGTTAAGGAATTTCATCAGGACATCTACAGACATCATTTTACTGTAATCATGGACCATATTCCCTGACTCAATCTATTCAATGACAATAAATTGATACCGCCGATGGCTTCAGACAAGATCCAATGGTGGGCTTTGCTGTTGGTGGAGTGCGATACACATTCAAGTATCATCAAGGTGCACAGATTGCACACACAGATGCAAATGAGGAATGGGATACGCTAGAATCTTTGATCAGAAAAACCAAAGGCTCTTAAGCATGGCATAGATCTTGCAATCAACTGAATATAATTCACAATAATGCACATCAAGAATATTATGTCAGGCAACGTGATCATTTTATTCAAGTAAAAGAGTTCTCGTTACACGCCGCCCGATCCAGCGCCTCGTGCAAATGGTGTCCTGCGGCAAAACGAGTCCGACGCCCTCCTTTGCCAGGGTCTTCGGTGGATTCCTTGGACTTTGGGGGGGGGAGGGATGTTATAACCTGCCTGCTTACCATTGGCTGGGGACTAATGACAATCCCACAATCCTATGGGAGTATGAGCTTCCCCAATGAGGAGGGCGGAGAAATCATTAGTAGACATCTGCATAAATAGAGCTGGCCAGTTTGGAACCAGTAGAGAGAGAGGAGTGAGCAGCAAGGGAAGTTGCTGCTGCTGTTGTATATATATGTTATTGTAAATAAATGTTATTTCTTTGTATCCTGAAAACTCGTGCTGGATTCTTCGTGGCCCTCACAAAAGAAGGCAACTGGTATGTTAGCCTTCATCATGAGCGGACCTCAGGACAGGAGTAAGGATGTCCTGTTGCAGTTATATCGAGTTATAAGAAAGGTATACTTGCCATTGAGAGAATGCAATGGTGATTCGCAAGTTAGTCTCTGAGATTTCCAAATTATTTTATGAGGACAGATTGAGGAAACTGGGACTGTATTCTCCAGAACTTCAAAGAATAAGGGTGACCTCATTGAAACTTACAAAATTCTCGTGGTGTGAGAGGACTCCGTTATTTTGCTGTTTGTTTTTGACTTCAGCGAGGAAGTACCCATCGAGTTCAGTTCGCCAATGCTGGAAGGCATTGTGGATCAGGACGCCATTTATAAAGGCAGCCCTGATCTTTCGAAATTACCCCCCCCCCCCCCCCCCCCCCCCCCACCCACCCCACCCTCCTCTGTGCTCCCACTGTGGCTTCAGGAGCCCTACTTCACCCAACTTACCTCTTTCGGGCACCTCAAGCACCCCCTCTCACCCCACCTCTTATGTGCAAGGCCCCCCCGTTCCCAGGCCCAACCACTGGCATTGCCAACCTTGCGCCTTGGTGCTGCCAGCCTGGCACCTTAGCAATGCCACCTGGGCAATCTGGCAGTGCCAGGGTGGAACTGCTGTGGTGCCAGGCTGGCAGTGCCAAGGTGCCCAGGTGCCACATGACTTTGTGAACAAGTACCAAATGGCATGCAGTTGATGCCTCGCTGGCATCCTGTACATACGGGCTTTTGGTGCCAATTCTGGGGGAGAGCTTCTCCCATTCTCCAGCTGCTGGCAAGTCAGTCAAGAAGACTGTAAAGGTGGGTCATTTTATTACAAGAAAGAGATGGCCAGAGACACAGATAGGCAGTATATCTACTGGCCAGGATCTCACATCTGAATCAGCTGGAGAGAGCTGCCAGGAAAGTCCATGGCAGGGCAGAGCAGTGCTAGTGTTCGCTCTGTACAGAGCTCCAGTTCCCCTGATGAACAGCCTACAAAGAAGAACTTAATTCGGGAATAAAGTAGTATAAAGATGATTCCTTGAGGTATAGTTTTGTCAATTGTGCCAATGCAAATAAGAATGCAAAGCCCATGTCTGTTATATGCAGGGAAGTACTGGCAAATGTGAGAAGTTTCAGATTTTGAAAGATAAGTGGTGAGTGAGAAATTCCTTTTGAGGTTGAGACCCCAGAGGCACTTATTAATTTACAGCTGACTCCAAATGAAAAGACTATGCTGCTGTACCTGACCCATGAGAGCACATTAAAAACACACCAAAAGCTGATGAGGTATAGCATCACTTCTTTGTTTTATACTCTGTGCCTCTCTTTATAAACCCAATAACTCTATAAGTCTTCTTAACTGTTTCAACTTGCCTGGCCACCTTCAGAGAATTATGCACTTGAACCCCAAGATCCCTCTGCTTGTATACTCCCCCCAAAGATGTACCATTGAGTCTATATTGTCTCCCCATGTTTCCTCTACCAAAATGCATTATCTCACATTGCTGCATTCAAGTTCATCTGCCAGGTATGTGCCCAGTTGGCCAACTTGTCAGTGTCCCTCTGAAGTCACTCAGTGTCATCCTCACAATTCACTTTTCTCTCTAGCGTAGTATCATCTGCAAATGTAGAGATTTTGCCCTCAACACCCACCTCTAAATTACTTCTATATATCAGAAAAAGCAAGGTTCCCAACACTGAGCCCTGGGACACCACTTTCAACTCATCTCCAGTCTGGAAATGTCCGTCTACACCTACCCTCTGCTTCCTATCTCTTAGCCAACTTCTAATCCATGTTTCCAAGGACAAATCAATCCCAAAGCAACCTGCCATGTGGCACCGAATCAAATGCTTTCTGAAAGTTCAAATATACAATATCCACAGCACTACCTTCATCTACTGCCTGTGTCACCTCATCAAAGAACTCAATTAAATTTGTCAGACATGTCCTGCCCTTGACAGAGCCATGTTGACTGTCTAGTATTAACTTATTCTTCACTAAGTTTATATTTATCTCATCCCATATTATGGCCTCCATCAGTTTTCCCATTATTGATGCCAAACTGACAGGTCTGCAATTTCCTGGGTTATCCTTTAACCCTTTCTAAAACTATGGTGTCACATTTACAATCCTCCAGTCCCCCAGGACTAATCCTGTGTTCAGAGTGGCCTGGAAAATTTCTGTCAATGGCTCCCCAATATATTCCCTTACCTCTATCAGCAATCTAGGATGCACCCCATCCAGGCCATGTGACTTCTCTACCTGGAGTGCTGCCAGCCTTGTTAGCACCTCTTCTTTATCTATCACTATACTGCACAGGTGCTCAACACCCACATTTTCTACTGGGCCATTGTCACCATTTTCTAATTTGGCAAAGACAGAAACAAAGTACCCTCCGTCTCAATGAGAAGTTCACCCTCCTTGTCCGTTATGGGCCTCACTAATCTTTTACCATTAGTATACTTCAAGAACATTTTGCTATTTGTTTTACCACAGCCTGCAAACCTTTCCTCATACTTCCTCTTAGCTTTCCTTAGTCCAGCCTGAGCCTCTCTTCTGCATTTAAGTTACTCTTTCTGATTTCTATTGTTATTATAATTCCAGCATGCATCGTATGCCTCTTTTATCTTCCTTATTTTATCACCAATATCCTTAGTCATCCAGGGTACTCTTTGGATACCTGTATTTATTTCTCATGGGTATGTATCTAGTTTGCACCCTATTCATCTCGACTTTGAAAGATTCCCATTTTTCATCCACTGTTTAATCCACCAAAATACGTTTCCTTTCAACCTGCTCCAATTTAACATTTAAACCCCTAAAATCTGCCCTTTTCCAGTCTGGGATTTTAATCCGTGACTGATTTTTACTCTTTCCAACTTAATATTGAATTGTATTATATTATGATCGCTATTTCCCAACTGCTCCCCCACTCTGATGTTCTCCACCTGCCCTGCCTCATTTCCTGACCAGATCCAGCACAGCTTCCTCCCTGGTAGGACTGAAAATGTACTGTTCCAGAAAGTTCTGCACACACAACAGGAATTTTTCCCCTTCCGTGTCCCACACTCTACCCATTTCCCAGTCTACCTTAGGTTAATTGAAATCCCCAACTATCACAATCCTACTTGCCCTGTAATTTTCCATAATCTGCCTACAAATACTCTCTTCCACTTCCTCCCCACTATTTGGAGGTTTATAGTAAGTACCAAACAAGGTCACCGCACCCTTCCTGTTTCTCACCTCCAACCTTATAAATTCTAATTCAGGAACTGTATCTCATTCAAGAGCTATGATACTGGGCTGCATTCTCCGCCCCCGACGCTGAAATCGCGTTTGGCGATGGGATGGAGAATCAGTTTTGACGCCGAAATCGGGAGCAGCGGCGTTTTTCTGATTCTCCGCCCCCTGGAAAGCAGCATACTCTCGGATTACGCCGTGCCAAGTATCCAGGGCCACAGGCCATTGCCATTACGCTGCTCCATCCCTGACCAGCCGAGTTCCCGACAGCGTGCGTTATGTGTGCTCACACCATCCGGGAACCTCGCTTGGTGGCTGGGGACTCAGTCCACTGCCGCCACAGTCTGGGAAGAGCCGATCCATGGACAGGGGTGGGCTTTATTCGGTGCAGGGGGCACTGTGGGCGGGCGGTCCGGGGTGCGTGAGCGGCTGAAGGGGGGCACTACTTTTGCAGTCCGGGTCCGCGGGCTGAGTCTGCCATGAAGAGCGGTGCGGCCGCTGCAGATCGCCGCCGTACGCCTGTGCGGCCACGGAACCGGAAATGTTCAGGACCGTATTGGCAGCTAGAGCTGCAAACTCTACACTGCCTTCCTGCTAGTTCCCAGCAAAATGGGGAATTGGTGGCCATTTTGCGCCAGTTTTCCCAGTGTAAAAGACCACCTTTTTCACGCCGGCGTGGGGACTTAGTCTCCCAAACCGAGAATCCAGCCACTGTCTTTGACCAGGACTGCTACACCTGCTCCCTTTTTACCCACCCTGTTTCTACTAAAGACCTTATAACCTGGGATGTTAGTTATCCAGTTTTGTTCTGGCTTGAGTCATGTTTCTGTCAATGTTACTATGTCTTACGCTGCCAGAGCAATTTCTGTCTCCAGTTCCCCAATTTTGTTCATTTACATGCATACAATTAACCCTCTCCTTATCTCTTTCTTGCTCTCTGGGAGGCGACCATTTCTTTGTTCACTGTCAACACTGACGACTTCTCTCACTTCCTTTTCCTTATTCGCCATCTTCTCTCTTTTGCCCTCACTGGTATTTCTAAGACTAAGCCCATTAGTCAACCCGACCCCCTGCCTTACAAGTTTAAATTTACCCCCATTACACTATTTACTCTCTCAGCCAGGACATTGGTTCCACTTCGGCTCAGATGAAATCCACCTCTTCTAAAGAGCTTTCTCCTTTCCCAAAACTGATACCATTGACCCAAAAATCTAAACCCCTCCCTTCTACACCATCCCTCAAGCCATACATTTACCCCTGATCTACCTTTGCCTAAATGGTGAAGCAGGTAGTATTTCTGAGATTACTACTCTGGACGTCCTCTGGACGTCCTACTCCCTAACTCCTGAAACTGGTCCGACAAGACCTCGAAACTGTCCCTCCCTATGTCGTTGGTTTCCACATGAACGACACCCTCTGGTTGTTCATCCACCCTTTCCAGACGTTTAATCCTTTTCTGTTTGGCAGGCTGTAACAAGTGGTGTTGCTCATGGATCAGTGCTGAGACCTCAACTTTTTACCATTCATATGAATGACATGGATGAAGGGACTGAAGGTATGGTTGCTAAATTAGCTGATGATACAAAGGTAGGTGGTAAAGTAAATTGTGAAAAGGATGTAAGGAGGCTACAAAGGGGTTTGGAGGGGTTAAGTGATCGGGTAAAGATCAGGCTGATGTAAAAATTGGCCATTTTGTCAGGAAGAATAAAAGAGCTCATTATCTAAAATGTGAGCTCTGAGATGCAGAGGGGTCTGGATGTCCTAGTGCATGAATCACAAAAGGCTAGTATACAGGTACAGCAAGCAATTAACAAAGCTGATGGAATGATATAATTCATTGCGAGGGAAATTAATACAAAAGAATGGAGGTTATGCTTCAGTTGTGCAGGGTACTGGTGAGACCACATCTGGAGTACAATGTACAGTATTGGTCTCCTTATTTAAGGAATGATGTCAATACACTGGAAGCTGTTCAGAGGATGTTTACTCGATGAATGGCTGGGTTGTGTTATGAGGAAAGGTTGTTCAGGCCAGGTTTGTATCCACTGCAGTTTAGATGAGTAAGAGGCAACTTGATTGCAAACTTTAAGATCTTGAGGGTTATGGACAGGGTGGATGTGAAGAGGATGTTTTCTCCTATGGGAGAATCTAGAACTACGGATCGCCATTTAACTGCTCAACCTTGCAGATGAGCACAACTCACTGATCCCAGCTCTTCAATCGAATCATCATCCAGGCCTTACAACACCTTAATCCACCTTCCCATTGGCGTTCAATCATTCCAGATGTGCATTTTAAGACCCTTAGCTGCTGTTCTGTCCACTCAGCATTTGACCCTGTGTGACCCTGATTAAACGGATACTCCTTTGTGCCAAAACGCCTCTCCATCATCACTATGTCACCTTCACTGGTGTGTGTCACACAAATGCAGCATTAGATCGACACTGTGCTGTGTGAAAGTTCCTTCCTGCATCTTGTGCTGCTCAATTATCTAAATGGTTTGTGTGCATAAGAAATGGAACAAAAAGCTCCTGATCACTTCTTTTTGTAGTTTGTGTCAAGTTGTACCATATCACAGAGCCTGGAGCAGCAATCCAAGCAATTCCTCAACATAAGGGTATTCACATTTGTGCTGATTTACCAAACCCAATCGAACAGAGGCATTAATGAGGAGAAAAATCAATTCTGTCGTGACAGTCAACAAATTATTTCGATAGATTGTTGAACTGGACCTTTGATCTATGACTGGGTCAGTCGCCCTTTGCTGCTGTACGAGCGGCCACAAGAATAAGCTTCACTCGCCCGTCTGTACATTAACGTCAGGCACAGTCATTGTAAAATGAAATTACCCCACTAAATCACATTTGCCAGGAAATTATCAGCATAAAATTTGTGACTTCTCCACTAACTGAAAGGGGAGCCTGATGTTTCCAAGATGACTTTGATATTTATGATTGTTTCCTTTTTGATCCTTCTGCAATGAATGTCTTTTTGAAAGAGGCTGGCTTGGCTAATAATGGCATTTCATTAATGTACCAGTGATTTACCCAGTGACCAATAGATCATTTTAGAAATAGCTGAAGAATATGTGGAAAGTCTGCATGAGTTCAGAAGATAAATGCCCATTACCGCTCATTGCTGGCATGAGATTGCCACATCTGCAGCACCGATGCAAGTCCCTGAGACTTTTGTTCTTTACGCAACTGCCTGATTTGGCAAATGTTGCCTACTGTACCTTAAATGAGGAATTCTTCAACTCCCTCCATCCCCCGTCCATTCCTGAAACATTGGAATACGAGTTGGCCATGTAGTCACTCAAACCTCTTTATTGATTAAATTAGATGTGCCTGACCTTTATCTCATCTTTAATTTCCTGCTTTTTTTCCATTTCGATTGCTTTCATTTCCCCCCCACAAAAAAGTTCCACTACTTCCAGCTCCAGTCCCAGTCGTAAAATCTCCAATTAACCCCCAGCATCCATGGCTCTTTTGAGGAGAGAGTTCCAGGTTCCGACTGTCTTTTGTGATTCCCGCTTAACTGGCTATCCCTAATTTGAATTAACTTAAACGTTATTATAAAATGTTTATAATGGATCTTTCTTTTCCATCCTTGGTGGGTTTTCTTTGCACTGTCTTGTGGGTTTTCGGTGACTTTGAGTTTCTATGAAGAGAGGTCACGTTCAATGTGTTGGTCATTAGCGAGGATTTCATGTGATGCATCAAAACTAATGGATTGCAAACCAGATGTGGCAATCTCCTCGCCAAAATTCCTCAAATGCACCTCCCTGCACATGAAGATCTGGAGCTGAATTTTGATTACCTTGGCTGTAGGTGACTGTCCGATCTGGAACTGCATTGATTGCTGACTCCTGCCCCCACCTTTGAAAAAAATCGCATAATATGTGTAGAGGACAATTAATGGCTGCTGGCAGGGGGCTGGACGACAGAATCCAGAAATAATGGGCACTGAGCTCCATTGGCCATGAAAGACCAGGGACAGAGAGGATAGTCTGTTAACCAGAAGTAGGTCACGGCCACCCAATTAAATGAAGGCAGCCCTGGCTCGTGACTATGATTGCTGTGACAGAAGGCATTCTTTGGACACTTAAGAATTTTGTGCTGAAGAATTTGAATTCTTGTGAACTATCGCAGTAGGTTAATAACTTGTTTGTATATATAGATGGCCTTTCTATCAGTTTGGAAGCATTCTGGACCTTTGCCAGTGAAGGAATGAGTTTGGATAGCAGCAGATCAATTCACCTGAGGAACAGCATGTATTCAGGGAGATATTGAACATCTGGCTTTTAACTCTCTTTGTCTCTCCACAGATGACCAAGAGAATAGAGCCAGGAGATAGAAAGAGCAGAAGACCAAGAATGGCTCCAGCATTGGACAATGACTCCTTGCGAGCCTGCCTCAGGCTGTAAGTGGCAGGCGGGAGGGAAGTCCTCATGCTTGCTGATGGGAAGAGGAGGCCGCCTAGACTGAGCAAAGCAGCCTGGACAAAGATGAATGCAAATTTCAGCAGCCTTGGGACTGTCCAGTGAACCTGGCTGCGGTGCCATGAAAGGCTCAATGACCTTGAGATCTGTGAGGGTGATGGACATATTCAGGAGATGAACATATAAGGAAGGATGAGATATGGGTCGATTAAGGTATTGTCATGCGTGTTATTCAAGTGTGTACAATGCAGACATGTCACTCTATATGGTCAGAGGGGTAACATTGTGGGGAGGGGACCAGAGGAACTGCAACACCTATTACAGTGAGAGCACATCACAGTAATACAAACAGCTGCCAGAGCCTGAGGTAGAGCAGGTCCTTGGCAGTTGGAAGACTTCTTGAGGTGACCTAGATGCTGACCCCCGGGCTGATGATGAGCCTCTGTCAGACGGCAGATACTGAATGTAGAATACGAGTGGCGTGGTAATATGGCGGTGATATCGGCACGTTTCCCACCATCCTGCACTTAATATCACACAGCTGGCCTCCTCTCCCTATTCCTCCTCACTCGAGGTAGTGCCTCCAACAAAATGTACATTTCCCATTTCAGACCCTGATTTGCAACTAAATGTTGCAATAATGATGCTTTACGACAGTAACAATTCTGTCATTGGATGGCAACACATGCAAGCCCACCCAACAGAGCCCTCCAATGCTATCATGTGTGGCCAGAGGAATTTTGGGCTCGGCTCTAGCCCCAAAGATACATCCCAACATTGCTGCAGTGAGATGTGGACTGTCTCCAAAAGATTCATAGATAAAGCAGCAGCCAGATACCTCATTCAATCCTGCCACCACCTGGAAAAGCACAGGTCCAGGTTTAATGGAGCTGGCACCAAGGGGAAGTGTGGGTAGTACACACTATGGGATTTCATTGAATTCTGCTTAATATTGAGTCATTGTGTATGTGACAAGATTTGAAAGCTACTTTCGCCAGGTGCCATGGATGGAAATACATATGGAAAGGGTCTGCAGATGATAGGCTGTTAGTGATGGATTAGTTATTAGTGAGAGACAAACGGCAGCCTTCCATCTCATCAGAAAATGGTTTGTGCCACGGTGGCTAATTGTTAAGCCTGTCTCCTGTGTTGTTTTCATGCCCTGCAGCAAATCTGGAGTCTCCTCTTCAGGGCCAAACCCTAGGATAAATGTATGGAGACCCTGGGCTGCCCAAATGTTAGGATCCCCCTCTTGACATCTCTAGTTGAGCGCAAAGGAATGTCAAGCTATGTTGAGTTACTGGAAAGATGACAGATTTAGATAACCATCCACCTTTGGGCTGCGCTCCAGATTTTTTGTTAGGGTTTATTCCCTTAGCCTTCAACTCTCCCAAGATGTCCACTCGGTAGTATGAGAGCTTGGAGAATGCTTACTGTATCAATGTGCCACAAATATTATCCTCTGTGTCTCTTCAAACCAGTGCTTCCCTTGCTGATCTTCAGGCTGAAATTTCACACAGGGTTTATTGGTCTAGCACTGGAGTTACAGCTGTTTTGTTTTTCTTCTTCAGTGTAGACATACTAATGAGACACACCAATGTAGACTGACTGACAGACATGGACTAATACATCATATCCTGTTGGGGTATATGATGACTGACAATAGTTTCTGATATGTACCCTTAGGCAGCGAGTTCCACACTCCCACCACCCTCTGGGTAAAAAGGTTTCCCCTCACATCCCCTCTAAACCTCCTGCCTCTTACCTTAAATCTATGCCCCTGCTCATTGATCCCCTGTCTACTCTATCTATGCCCCCCATAATGTTATACATCTCAATCATGTTCCCCCCTCAGACTCCGTATCAATGAAGAAATAAAAGAATGAATCATTCAGGCAGGGCAGGCTAATCCGACATGTTCTGGTAACCATTGATACCATTCAGCTTATCTGTTATGTACTGCTACACATTGCTTCGTCTCTGTTTCCTTTTAATCAGTAAAAGTTGACGAGTATTAATGGAATACCACATTGTTGACCGAGCATGCTGGTGACACCGCGTTTAATATTTAATGTACCTGAGCAATATAATTGATCAACTCTTGGAGCACGTGACTGGCATTCCGATAAATCTCCAACAGTCATGAATTCCCATGGCAACAGTGAAGAATTGCAATCAGCAGCAGCAGAGCCAATCAGGCCTTAACACCGAGGGAGAGGATCTGTCAAATCTTTTCTGTTATTTCTCGTTATTTATCTGGTCAGAGTTTCAGTCCGTTTCTGAATTAGAATTCCTTGCTGTTGAATACTTTATCATTTCTCTGACCTACAAGAGAACATTTTCACTGATGTTCTCAAATATTTTAAAAAATATATTGTTTAATAATATTTCAATATTATTATTCACCATCTTGCAATTGTCAAATCCTGCATTTGTCGACATCCTAATAATATTTAGCAAATCATCACATATTGCAATTCCCAGGGGCTGCTTGAGGCTGTCAGTTCTACTTGTTACTGTCCACATTAAGGTTTCAGTTAAGTGGTGAACAGTATTTATGTAATGCTCCTAATGCAATACAAAGTGCTTCACGTGGAGTCAGAAAGACAGGCCAAGTTGTAATCCTGATCCAAGAGAGTCAAACTGAGTTGTACTGAGCAGCTCATTATCTCCACCCCACTTCCCCCACTCCCAACCCCCATTTCCAGAGTTTAGAGACTGGAGCAAATAATCCACTCCTGTTAAGTGCCAAGGGGGTGCTGCGCTGCCAGAGCTGCCAGAGGTGCCGGGCGAGATGCTTCGTCCCGCAGCACCCTTTTTCAGGTGCAGAGCCCCCCCCCCCCGTGCCGGCAGCCGGATTTTCCATCCCGGCAGCCGGCCAATGGGGTTTCCCATTGTGGGAAGGCCCACACCATCGGTAAATACATGGGCGTGAGTGCGCTGCCGATGAAACGGAGGATCCTGACGACGGAGAATCTAGCTGGCCTTCTTTCAAGTGTGAGGTTAAACTGAGGCCCTCTCTGGCCTCTTAAGGTCTTGTAAAATATCTCAACAAACTCTTTTGAATCAACAGCTGAGGGACCTTGCTATGCGCCACTTTTCCTTCATTATGTTATGACACTTAGAAACTTCTAAAATTCTAACAGGATTAGACAGGGTTGATTCAGAAAGAACGTTCCCTTTGGAGGGGAGGTGGTGGGAGAGTGCAGAACTAGGGGTCATAGTTTGAGGATAAAGGGTAAACATTTTTGGACTGGAGAATTGCTAATGTTGTCCCTCTGTTTAAGAAGGGTAGCAGGGATAATCCAGGGAATTATTGACCTGTGAGCTTGACGTCAGTGGTAGGCAAACTGTTGGAGAAGATACTGAGGGATAAGATCTGTTCACATTTGGAAGAAAATAGACTTATCAGTGATAGGCAGCATGGTTTTGTGCAGGGAAGGTCATGGCTTACAAACCTAATAGAATTCTTTGAGGAAGTGACAAAGTTAATTGATGAGGGAAGGGCTGTAGATGTCATATACATGGACTTCAGTATGGCGTTTGATAGTTTCCCATGGCAGGTTGATGGAAAAAGTGAAGTCGTATGGGGTTCAGGGTGTACTAGCTATATGGATAAAGAACTGGCTGGGCAACAGGAGACAGAGAGTTTTGGTGGAAAGGAGTGTCTCAAAATGGAGAAAGGTGACTAGTGGTGTTCCACAGGGATCCATGCTCGGACCACTGTTGTTTGTGATATACATAAGTGATCTGGACGAAGGTATAGGTGGTCCGATTAGCAAGTTTGCAGATGAAACTAAGATTGGTGGAGTTGCAGATAGTGAGGAGGACTGTCAGAGAATACAGCAAAATATAGATAGATTGGAGAGTTGGGCAGAGAAATGGCAGATGGAGTTCAATCCAGGCAAATGCGAGGTGATGCATTTTGGATGATCTAATTCAAGAGCAGACTATCCGGCAATGGAAGGGTCCTGGGGAAAATTGATGTACCGAGAGATCTGGGAGTTCAGGTCCATTGTAACCTGAAGGTGGCAACGCAGGTCGATAGAGTGGTCAAGAAGGCATACAGCATGCTTGCCTTCATTGGACGGGGTATTGAGTACAAGAGTCGGCAGGTCATGTTACAGTTGCATATGACTTTGGTTCGGCCACATTTGGAATACTGCGTGCAGTTCTGGTCACCATATTACCAGAAGGATGTGGATGCTTTAGAGAGGGTGCAGAGGAGGTTCACCAGGATGTTACCTGGTATGGAGGGTGCTAGCTATGAAGAAAGGTTGAGTAGATTAAGATTGTTTTTGTTGGAAAGACGGAGGTTGAGGGGGGACCTGATTGAGGTCTACAAAATTATGAGAGGTATGGACAGGGTGGATAGCAACAAGCTTTCTCCAAGAGTGGGGGTGTCAATTACAAGGGGTCACGATTTCAAGGTGAGAGGGGGAAAGCTTAAGGGAGATGTGCGTTGGAAAGTTTTTTACGCAGAGGGTGGTGGTTGCCTGGAACGCTTTGCCAGCGGAGGTGGTAGAGGCAGGCACGATAGCATCATTTAAGATGCATCCAGACAGATATATGAACGGGCGGGGAACAGAGGGAAGTAGATTCTTGTAAAATAGGCGACAGGTTTAGATAAAGGATCTGGATCGGCGCAGACTAATTTTCTTGACTGAGGTGAGGAGACATTTCTTGACCCAGAGAGTGGTAAATCTGTGTAATTCACTACCACAGGAAATAGTTGAGGCTAAAACATTGTGTAATTTCAAGAAGGAATTAGATGTAGCTCTTGGGGATAAAGGGCTAAAGGGATGGGGTGGCACAGCTCCAAGGACCTGTGTTCAATTCCGGCCTCAGGTGGCTATGTGGAGTTTGAACTTTCTCACTGTATCTGCGTGAGTTTCCTCCGGGTCCAAAGGTATGCAGGTTAGGCAGATAGGCCATGCTAAATTGCCCCTTAGTGTCCAAAACAGGGGCTGTTTAGCACTGGGCTAAATCGCTGGCTTTGAAAGCAGACCAAGGCAGGCCAGCAGCGCGGGTTCAATTCCCGTAACAGCCTCCCCGAACAGGCGCCGGAATGTGGCGACTAGGGGCTTTTCACAGTAACTTCATTTGAAGCCTACTCGTGACAATAAGCGATTTTCATTTCATTTCATTTCAAACGTTAGGTAGGGTTACAGGGATAGGATGGAGGCGTGGGCTTAAGTAGGGTCCTCTTTCCAAGGGTTTAAAGAACCCCAAAGTATATCATGGAGTTCACCTGACCCACAACTTTTAATTGATTTTGGTTAAGGGGAGCACAAGGGCCCACTTTACAGGTGTGATGCAACAGAGATCTAAAAGTATTTTTCAACAAAACAATGTTCATTCTATAAATCCAGTCAACATTTTATAAAAACACAGTAAACAGTTTATCAACTACCAAAACACGTAACGCCACAGATACAATATTATATAGATAACCCTCAATAACTTCCCAAACAACATCTATAAGTTAAACCCTTTTTAAATACAGACAGCAGGTTTAAATTCTCTGCAGAAACAGGTATTACTTTGAAATCATCAAATGATCTGGAGACATTCTTTAGCTTGTAGAGAGAGAGATCATTACACAGCTGTTTGCTTTGAATACAGCTCTCCAACTCTGAAAGCAAAAGCAAAAACACACTGCAGCTCCCAGCTGAAAAACAAAAGTGAAAGACAGAAAGCCGAGCTCCACCCACACACTGGAATCACTGCAGCTATTTGATAAACACCCATTTCTTAAAGGTCCATCCACCTGACAGGGCCCAATGGCCTCCTTCGACATTGTAGGAATTCTATGATATGGGGAAAGTTGGGATCAGGCAATTGAACTTGATGATCAGCCATGATCATAATGAATGACGGAGCAGGCTCGAAGGGCCGAATGGCCTCATCATGCTTCTATTTTCTACGTGCGTTTCTATGTATCCTTGGCCAGACTCCTAGACGCTGGGCAGTGGGGGAGATACAGTTAGGGGCCAGTAATATTTTGTTAAAAGTACAGAAAGGTTGAGATTCAATTTTGGAATAAAGTCACAAAATTCCATGGGCAGGATTCTCCATTGCTGACGCAATCGGAAAAGCCGATTGGTCGAAGAATCGGTTTTGATGCCAGAATCGTGGCAGACACCAGGTTCGCACTCAATCGCAATTTTCTAGTGCCTCAACAGAGGCGTCAATGTTTCCCCTCCGCACATACCGTAAACATTGTTTGCAAATCATTCGTGGGCCTGACTCGGTATACTCCAGCTCCTCTGCGATACTCCGTCTCTACCGGAGGGAATCCCTGATGGTGAGGTTCACTTGTGCTGAGGAGGAGTGGGCCGTGGGTGTGGGGTGGCCCGCCATGGGACTGGGTGGTGTCCAGGCACGGATCACCATTGCTGCAGACTGAAAGGCAGACATCTTGCTGTGCATCCCACTGACCACCCACCTTGGCCCCTGGTTCTCAGAGTGCCACCAGCTGATGGTACCCCTGCCAGCAGGGGTGGTTGGCAGGGCCAGAGACCCCCATAATGCTGGGAACTGACGGGGCCAGGGGTGCAAGGACAGGGGGAGGGCGGAGGCATGCGGGGGCAGCATCAGCAGTGCCAACCTGGGCCACCGTGTAGTCCATTCGACATGGTTAGGCATGGGGTTACGTGCCATGCTAACATGACAACCTTCCACCCCCTGCAGACAATGGATATTGGAATTCAACCAGCAGTGGTGGCCTTCCTGCAAGTCGCTGGAGCCCTGGGGGAAGCACTGAGGGTTGATGAGCTGGAGCTGCTCGAGGAGGAGGAAGCTGCAGCATCAGAACACGCCCAAGAGGAACGGGAGACAGCTAATGATGATAGAGAGCCGGCTTCCCAATAGGCCCATGAGGACAAGGAGGAGGAGGTGCAAAGGAGGTGTGTACCGGCAGCACCTGTCATTCGAGGACCCGCCAGACCAGGCATGCCATTGAAGATTCAGCTGAGCAGGGTGACAGTGAGACGTATCTGCCAGATGATGGCAAGGCGTGGCACCACGGGGGTATGGGGGACGACAACCGCTCCTGGTGATCATCAAGGTGACGGTTGCCCTGAACTTCTACGCCACTGAATCCTTCCAGACGCCGAGTGGGTATCTGGCCAAGATCTCAAAGAGCTCGATGCACAAGTGCATCCGCGCCATCACAGAGGCCCTATATGCCCAGTCGCCACAATACAGCAATTTCAATGCGGACCGAGCCCACCAGGATACTCGGGCAGCGCGGTTCTCCGCCATTGCTGAGATGCCCCGGGTCCAGGGGGTGATTGACAGGATGCATGTCACCCTACGATCACCTGCAGATGACAGGCCAATCTTCATAAACCAAATGGGGTTCCACTCGATGAACGTGCAGCTGGTGTGTGTCACCATGAGCTGCACATCATGCACGGCTGTGCCCAATAACCGAGCAGTGTGCTCAATACCTTCATCCTGGCACACTCAACAGTTCATTGCCCCTTTGAGGCGCGCCCCTGGCTGAGGGAGTTGGCTCCGTCTGCGGTCGAGGCTGATGACGACTATCTGGAGGCAACAGACATACGCGAAGACCCGCTACAACAATGCCCCTGCAGCGACCAGGGACGTGATCGAATGGTGCTTTGACATCCTGAAGATGTGGTTCAGGTGCCTGGACCGCTCTGGAGGAGCGCTCCAGTATAGCACTGGGAGGGTTTCCCACATCATAGTGGCCTGCTGCATCCTCCACAACATCACAGGGGTGACATGCTGGAGGAGGAGGATGAAAGCCAGTCCTTATTCGATCAAGCATGAAAGGCTGCACAACATGTGTGCCAGGGCCAAAGCGTATCGGATGCTTTAATCACCTCCAGGTTCACCAATGGGAGGGGGGTGGGGGGACTGGCCAGGGGCATGGACACTGCATCCCATGTCGACACCACCCTCACCTTATCACCCCTCCTTCCTGCAACCCCCCTAAGTACCACACTACAGAATGCGAGCCCCGGGTTGGCAATAACAGTGGGTCTGGTCCATGGGATGGAGAATGATGACAACCCACTCTGAGATGAACTCTGGTGCTCCGTATCATTTGATAACGTCAGACACATGCCCATGGTAGCACTTTCCACCATTCCCGAGGAGATCCCTGCGTACGAGCTGGCCACGCCATCACATGGGCTCATTGAATCCCTGGGGCGGCATAGGTAGGATGGCCCGGGGGGATGGGGGGGTCAGATGGGACACTGGAGCGGTGAGCACTGGCTGAACCACAGTCACTGGGCCATTCCCACCCCCAGCGTGGCGGGCTGCTGGGATTCCCATCATGTGACCTGGGGCTCCTTTGATGGCATCTTCTTGGATGAAAGGACATGGACAGGCCGGGCTGCTGCTTGGGTGTCCCAGGTGGTGTGGTGCTGCCTGCTGGCCATGTGATGTGCCAGGGGTAGGAGGGAAATACGAGCTGTTCTAGCATCTCCCTTGCAGGAATCACCGGCACGGGCCCCATCATCTCCTCCTCCCCGGGGTGCGTGGTGGCCCCTGGGCTACTCCATGGGGCGGGGATGCAAGCAGAGTTAACTCCTGAGGCTCCCCCGCCCCCTGGTACTGCCAGTCCTAGAGGCCCACTCTCGTCTCAACCAGCATCTGCATGCTCGCAACCATGGAGCACAGGGAGTGGACCTCCTCAGTTTGGGACTGCCCCACAACACGCTGTGACTGGGCCACCTCCGTCTGTGTCTGTGCCACGTCGGCCAGTACCTGGGCAATGCCACCGATGCTCTCAGCCATGGCCTGCTTCCTGCTGTGACTGGGTCACGTTCTGGAGCACCGATGCAATTTCCAGGGGGCATTGGCACATGGCTGGCTGCCTGTGAGAGGACAGTCTTGTCCTGGGATATCCTGACCCATTGCTGAAACCTACGCCCCCAAGGCCTCCACAGCGGATGCCACCCATAAGATGTTGGCCTGGATGGCACGCATGGTCGGCACCAGGTCCTGCTCCTGCATGTGGTTGGACTCATCCAACTACACCTACAGATGCTGGATGCTCGCCGACAACTCATCATGTAGTCCCTGGCTCTGTGACTGCATCTCCACAATCAATAGGACCGTTCCAGAAGCCCGAAATGCATCGGATGGCAGCTAATCCCTAGGGTCGGCCCGAATTCTGACCATCCGCCCCCTCGGGGGTTCCTACGTCCACCTGCTTACCACAGCACGTGTCATGTCTGCACCAGATTGTGTCCCAAGAGCCTCTTCACTAACATGCCCAACCGAGGTGAGTGTCTCCGGGATTGTGGAGGGTGTTGGAGACGCTGTGACAGGAAGTCAGTGTCATCCTCGGACTCGTGCTCCGGGGTGTCTTGGGATATGGGTCAAGGGCTCCCGTCTGTTTCTGGTCGACATTCGGGGTTCTGGCTGCGCTGGGAGTGGGGGACACCAGAAGGGCCCACCCCATCATCAGCAGCTCCTGCAAGACACAAGACAAGGCGCACTATTGCATCGCGGGCCGGGGGCGGGGGAGCGGAAGTTTGGTGGTGCCGGGTGTGGGGGTGGTGTGGGGGTGGTGGTGGGTGTGGGTGTGGGGTGGTGTGGGGGTGGTGGTGGGTGTAGGTGTGGGGTGGTGTGGGGGTGGTGGTGGGTGTGGGTGTGGGGTGGTGTGGGGGTGGTGGTGGGTGAGGGGGTGGGGTGGTGTGGGGTTGGTGGTGGGTGTGGGTGTGGGGTTGGTGTGGTGGGGTGACACACGTGCCATGGGGAACCGCAACTTAGCGGGGTCTCACTTCCTCATCCGATGCCCTCCTCCACCCCGGCAACTGCCCTTTTTTTGTGTTCATCAACCAGATCCAGTGGCCTCTGCTGTGCTGCGGTGAGGGAACACAGGTCCGGCGGTCGCCCTCCAGTCATCTCACGTGTCTGGCGGTATGTGCGCGACCTCCTCCTGGTGGGGAAGGAACAGAAAACTGTTAGATAGTCCGATGCATTCAGCCCAGGGGGTAGGCAGCTGGTGGCTTTAGTGGCCAAAGCATCTGGCTATGGCAGCCGGCATGGGGAGCCAGCATGTGGTGGAGGTGCAGGGTCGGCCGCTCTCTGGGTGGAGGGGGGTTGGTGGCAGGGGTACAGTGCTGCCTACTCATCCTGGCTGCACTGAGGAGGTTGTGCAGTATTTTCCCCGCATTGCTGGCCGGTCCGGATGGTGCTGCCCATGGCGCTGACCACCTCTGTCACCTATACCCCAGCCTGGCGAATGGCGGTGACTGGCAGCCTCCTTCACATCCCGAGGTATAGGTCGCCCACCTCTCCTCCACTGCATGAGAAAAGGGTGTGAGGTCCTCAGCAACCCAATTGCAGGGTCTCCTCACTTGGTGGTGGTGGTGGGGGGGGGGGGGGGGGGGGGGGGGGGGGGGGGGGGGGGGCATGGTTATGGCCATGCCTGCAAGGGATGGGCATGTGAGGTACCCTCAAGCGCACTTAAAAAGCAGGGCAAGCTTTCAAAATGGCGCCCTGATCTTTGAGCAGCCGGTTCGCTGGTGAGTTCAGCTCCCATTACTGAAATAATTTCTAAGTGTGGGCTAGGCCTGAGAAAAACTCCCCAAGGCCCAACAAAATGACTAAGTCTGGGTGAATCCAGGTCTAGATCTCACCCGAAAAGCCAACAGGAAACACCCCGCCAAACTCTCCCAAGATAATACCAATATTTTGGTTGAATCACACCCTACATATCGATCTTATATTTTGATATTTAGGGTAAGTGTGAGATACTTGTGAATTAACAGACAAAATGTGGTTGATCACACCACACTGCAGCGTAAATGACAGATGGAATCAAGACAGAATCCATGGATTCCTCAAGAATATACCCAGAAGTCAATAAACACCAGGTCGAACAATCTCATTGACACTCTGTCTCACGAGGGATTCCAAGCTTCCCCATTGAAGCTCTCTTCTTAGAATTTTGTTAAATAATTGCTCGGACTGCTTTTGCAATGGCCCACCCCACAGGGTTTCAATCTTGCCATCCGAGATTCCTTCTTCCTGGACTCCGAGTACATGCACCACCAGTTTACAAGCACACTTTCAGATTTATGGCTGTGTCATACAGAACACAAGGTGGGTACAGTTGGGGAGGGGCTGCAGTTAAGGAGGGTGCAGTTGGGGAGTGTGAAGTGGTAGGGAGTGCAGTTGGAGGATGCAGTAGAGGTGGGGATGCAGTCGAGGGGTGTGCAGATGGGGGGTGCAGTCAGGGGTGTGAGCAGTCGAGGGGTGTGCTGTCAGTGGGGTTGCAGTTAGGGGGGTGAAGTGAGGGGGAACTGCAGTCAGGGAGTTGTAATCGCAAGGGGGTTCAGTTAGGGGGTGGGCTGTGTGTCGTCTGGTGGTGGTGTGATGGAGTCCTGCGGAAGGGATGGGGGATGTAATCTGCGGGGGCTATACAGTCCGGGGGCTCTAGTCCGTAGCCTGAGATGGGGAGTGTAGATGGGGGGATCGCATAGGGGTTTGGGGGCTGTTTGGGAGTCATGTGGGTGATCGAGGGCTGGCGGGAGTTCTGTGGAGTTTGAGGGAGGGGACCCTGTGGGAGGGCATCAGATGGGGTGTAGTGCATAGGGTGGGGTAGTTCAGGATCCCATGGGATGTCAGGGGATGTTAGTACAATAGTTACCCAGGAACTAGAGGTGGTTTTATTTATTGTAATTTTTTCTGGGTAACTGTTACTCTAGGACAGTCCCAGTGCACAGCAATTGCCCAACAGTGGTTTGAACTTCCCGGGCAATTGCCGTGCAATTCTTACCTGGGAACGTCCAGGGTGTGAGGGGGTTACTCTGGTGCATCTTTGGGGTCCACCCAGATACATTAACCAGGAGCTCCAAAGTTACTGGCTGAAATGAAAATAAAACAGAGAATGATATTGTCCCAATACATGCAACAAAGGATTGATCAAGGGCAACAAAATCTAAATCTTATCAAATCAAAGATCTTGGGTGGGATTATCCAATCCATCGGCCCCGCTTTCTAGCATGGCACAGCGCACCATTGTCAGCAGTAGGATTCTCCGTTCCCGCAGCCGACCAATGGGGTTTCCCATTGTGGCACCCAAGGCCGTCGGGAAAAGCTTGGGCGTGGGAGCGCTGCCGGCGGGCCGGAAGATCCCACCTGGGGTACTATCACAAATGTAAGAACTGTAAGGGTTAATGAAATGTATAACTCAACCTTTAGAGGGAACTAGATGTATATAAGACATTGATGCTAAGACTTATGGGTGAGATGTTGAGAAGAAGCCTGTAGATAGCAGACTGTAGGAAAGCTGGTGTGAATGAGAGCAGATTATAGTTAATGTTATAGTGTAGAGATTAGTTGTAGATAAGTGTAGATTATATGTTTACTATCAACTGTATATTATTTAGGAGTATGTGCCGAATCCAAATTAGTAGTGTTGATAAATTTATAGCTTTGTTCAAGTTAAAACTATTTTGTGGTCTTTGTGAACACTACGCCAACCATCCTGAATTCAGCAACACAAAGAACACCACACCGCCAACGGAGAATATCGCAGCTTAAGTTTTGTCACATGGCCCACAGACCTCCAACACAATAGGGTTGAACCAAAATAATTGCATCAAAGAGCTGACAGGATGATATTGTCATGGTTACAATATGGATTTATAGATCTACCCTTTGAAGAGAAAAATAAAACTGTTCCATTCAAACCAAATTTATAGATCAATTGTAGTGCAACTTTTAGTTTTGATTTATTCATCACATTTTCAATCAACTGCTATAAAAACAGTTCCGTTGGCCAACAATTCTGCTTTGAAAAACACATTAAACTCAACAGAGCAAACCGTGCCTGATTACTAACTGCAAAATATCCAGTTAAAGTCACGGGGCTGAATTTACTCGGGATAAAGTTCTTCTGCTCCTTCTGGTTTGATTGTCTCTTATATGGTAAACGCTTAACTGTCAATTGTATCGATTAAGGTTCAGTGTATAATGATAATCTTTATAGTGTCACAAGTAGGCTTACATTAACACTGCAATGAAGTTACTGTGAAAAATCTCCTAGTCGCCACACCCCAGCACCTGTTCGGGTACACTGATGGAGAATTCAGAATGTTCAATTCACCTAACAAGCACATCTTATGGGCTTGTGGGAGGAAACCGGAGCACCCGGAGGAAACCTATGCAGACACAGGGACAACGTGCAGACTCCGCACAGATAGTGATCAAGCCTGGAATCGAACCAGGGTCCCTGGCGCTGTGAAGCAACGGTGCTACCCAGTGTGCTACCGTGGGTACAGGGGTTGCGGGGGGCATTGTCACCCATTGGATAATGACTTATGCATATGTAAATAGACATTTATTGACTCTATAGGAGTTCGGAACTATGCATTTGTAATTTTTGACTTTGTGAATAAATCTAAAACTGAGTAAAGTGTGGGTTTCCTTTGGGTGCTCCTTAGGGTGGAGGTGTGAGGTGCTCTTTCCAAGGGTAGGTGCAGACTCGATGGGCCGAATGGTCTCCTTCTGGACTGTAAGTTCTATGATTCTATGACCTCTGGCCTCCTCTTTCACCAATGGCTGTCAGAAGTTTAATACGGAATCAGAGAATGGTAGTGGAAAAGTGAAGGTTGGAAACCATACAATGTTATTTAAAAGCTATAAGGTCGCAATCAGAGTAGCTGTTTTGAAGATTGATCAAAGTGTAAATTGTCAGGGTATGATTACCTGCAAAGTTCTCGGAGCATGAACCTTATGACCAGCAGAGGAATGACAGTAGATATGTGGACACGGGTTATGATCCTATCAAGGAGGTAACAAGGTATGGCCTTGCCATTGTCAATTTGCCACAAAAGTAATATCGGACGCATTGTGAGCTGGATGTATTTCAGTTGCACACTGAGGAAGACTTGGATCTTCCATTAGGTTTAGTAGCTGAAATTTACTAGAAAGGTGATCTATTGGATACCTACAATACCTGGTCAGACTTTGATAGATTTTGAAAGCCATTCCGTGGAGGAATATATCATGGGCTGTATAAAAGATTAAAGAAGTTCAATTTGGAGATAACTTTCGAATTCCAGTGGAGATCTATAAATCAAGGCTGCTCAGAAAGCTCACACAACTCTTCCAGGTCACATGGGAGCATAGGGGTCCTTTCACAGGATTTTAGAAACGCCTTAATTGTTCATATCTACAAACACAAAGGCATCAACCAGTCCTGTGACAATCACAGAGGGATATCTCTCCTGTTCATTGCTGGAAGGGGTCTTGCCAGAATCCTTTGAAACCAGCTTGTATTACATCTTGAGCAGGGTTTACTTCCAGAGAACCAATGTGGTTTCAGAAAATGTAGGGGAATCATCGACATGGTGTCTGCTGCTGCTCACCAATGGCAAAAGAAATGCCAAGAACAAATGCTGACCTATCCACCACCTTTGTCGACCTAACCAAATGCTTTGACACTGTGAAGGCCTTTGGAAGGTTATGAACAAGTTTGGTTGCCCAGACAAATTCGTTCAAATGGTCCGGCAATTCCACAATGGCATGCAGGCCCACATCCTTAATGACAATGAGTCTTTAGGTCCCTTCTCTGTCACCAATGGAGTGAAACAGGACTACGTATTGGTGCCGGCCCTCTTCATCATCATGTTCTCAGTCATGCTCACTGGTGTTTTCCAGGAAGTCATGCTCACTGGTGTTTTCCAAGATCAGGACACAGACATAGGTACCAACCATCAAATAGATGGCAAGCTTTTCAACCGGCGATGCCTCCTGGCTGAGACCAACGTCCTCGTTGATAGGCTGCGTCAGTTTCTACTTGCTGATGACTGCACTAAACGCTGGAAGTGAGGGAGACAGGCCATACATTATGGACCTGTTTTCTGCATCCTGTGATAACTTCAGTCCCACCATCAGCACAAAGGCAGAAGTCCTGTCCCAGCCTTCTCAAGGAAAACTCCATCAAGAGCTGACCAGAAGCTGAAGACTGGGGACAAGTTCACCGACCTAGGCAGCATTCTCTCATACTCAGTTCATATTGATGATGAGACCCATGCCAGAAATGCCAAGGTCAGTGAGTCCTTCGGACGACTTTGCAATTCATTTGAGAATATAGACGAGTGAACCTTAAAAACCAAGCTCGAGATCTACTGAGCAGTCGTCCTCTGCACTCTATGCAAGTGAGACCTGGGCTGACTGCCAATGGCACGCAAAGAAAACCAGTCACTTCCAGCTTTGCTGCCTCCGCAAGCTCCTCAATATAAAGTAGCAAGGCCAAGCCCCAGACATGGTGGTCCTCAGGAGAACCGGCATGGTTAGCATCTTCATAATTTTTGACAAAACTGTTCTGATGGGCTGAACATGTTGCCAGAACGCTTGACAACCGAGTCCCCCAATGTATCTTCTATGGTGAACTGCAGAACGGAACACGTTCTGTGGCGGTCAAATGCTTCAAGGATACCCAGAAAGCCTCCTGCATGGGCTTCAAAATTGACACTACATCATGGGCGACCCTTGCCAAGGACCGCTCAGATTTGAGAAGTGAAATTGCCAACGGTGCATCAGCATACAAGCAACAATGGATAGTGTCAGCTCAAAACAAGCACAGGCACATAAAAACCATGAGACCAGTGCCCCAGCCATCTACCAGCCTCATTATCCCCATTGCACTGGAACATTTTGTGCGAAGATAAATCTTACCGTTGTAGCCACCTGGGTTGGCCACTTCCCGACTTTAAAATGGAGATCTGCTAAGAATGCAGAGAGAAATTTCCAAAACGAAAACAAGCAGGTGCAAAATCTGCTGTATATTAGAACTTGCAGAAACCCAGACAGCACTGAAACTGATGACCATCTACATATTGATGAGCGATCCCCGGGAACAATTGAAACAGTTAAGATAATCGAGGTCAAGCCAGACTCCTCGGCGCCAGCGGGAGCCAAAACAAAGGGAGGCCAACAGACACTTAGGAACCGCCCAGCGATCAGGGAACAGCTCCAGTACTGGAGAAATCGATCCAAGTGATCAGAACTCAGTCCAATCACTTGGAATCAGGTACGGGGTCAGTACAAAAGGGCGCGAAGCCCCTGGGGACTATAAAGTAGAGTCCCCAAGTTCAATTCGTCCTTCTTGGCAGCGCTCAAAGAACTCTTGCCGTGACCCTCAACTCGGAGAGACTTGCCTAGCAGCTGCACCAACCAAGTAAGTGTCCAGTCAACGCACGCTACGAGATAGGCGTTCCTATCTATTTTTCCATACCAGCTGGAAGCCTGCAGGCTCAGGATCGAACGAGAGGCCAATTGTTCCCCTGACCTACTGGGTCCCTTTTCCAAAGCTAAGTATTGGCCTGTTAGTGTTAGAAATAGTCTAGTGAGTAGTAATTTATGCATGAGTAGTGATTGACTATGTATATAATAAATGTGTTTTGATTTGAACCTTACTAACTGGTGTATTGAGTTATTGGTCAGCACTTGAACTTGAACCTTGTGGTGGTATCATAAAGAGACCTGGTGACTCTAGAGCAAGGTGATTAAACAGAGCAAATTAAGTGTAAAGCACACTTAGCAAAATTAGCAACACCGCCCGTATCCACACAGCTGGATGACAAATGTAGATACTGAAGGGTGAACATTGATAAAATATTGAAGAAATTCAAGTTGGAAATAATTTGTTCGGTGCTTGCATTTAAATGATTAGTTTGTGGTAGGCGCCCTAGCCTTATCTGGGGTGTGGTTCTCGAAAAGAGACCTTTTTGGAGCAGGTGTCTGCTGCCTTGAAATCAATTCCCGAGGAAACAGTCATTCCCAACATGCAATTTTAATCCTCAAATAGATTGGGCAAATCAAATTGACAAAGATAGCCTGAAGAAAGAGTTCAAACCGCATATTCAGGACAGCTTCTGAAAGAAATGCACGGGAACAAACCAGGAAATGGGTTATTTTAGAATTGGTAATGTCTCAGGAAATAGGGTGAATTAATGACCACATAGTAATGGATCCTCTAGGTAAGAGTGATCTTAACTTGAAAGAATTTCATATTCAGTTGGAGAGTGAGAAATGTGGCTCTGACGACTGGGCGGAATTTTCCAATATCTTTTCAAAGTGTCGGTTTCAACAAGAGAACTGAAGGGAATCCCGTTGATGCGTTGGTGAGAAAAAATCATTGTATCTTCAGCCAGTTTTATAAAAATGTTTTCACGAGTTCCACACTGTGCTTGTGGTGACCTGCCTCTGATTCGTTCACCCTAGCATTACTTTATCTCAGCAATCGGGGGTGGGGAGCATACCTTTTAAATGCCTCTGCAGGACTTGTTCCAAGTCCAATTGGGAGACGGCAATCAGGAATACAGACCTCACTGTTCAGCACCTCACAGCTGATGATCCACAGCAGGTGGAGGCAGGGACATCACAGGGATCGGGCACTTGGAGGAATGCTGGAGCCCAGGACTCGGCTGAGCCCCAGTCAGCTGCTGTGCACCTGAGTCTGGTTGTTCCACAGCTGGTTCAGCTACAGTCGTGAATATCAGGATGGGATGTCAGCGTCCCTCTATGGACTGAAAGGCCGGCTGGAGGATTCCAAACGCCTTCTGTCTGAGGAGATAGTGCCATCACTCTGAGGCAACCAGGCCAGCACTGTAAAAGTGGGGTGCACAGAGTAAACCTTGATTCAGGACGTGCATTCCTGTTGGGGGATGCCTACACCCCTCAGGCCATGCACTCCATGACTGAGGGCATGAGCTGCACGGTGCGAGGTCTAGCTGTAATATTTAATAATGAAATGGCCTCTGGAAATCTCATAAACACATCCATTATGGTCAACTAGTACTGATTCTCAATTTTTATCTTAGGAATGGGTTCCACGCAATCAATTCGGCAAATGCAGGCAAATTGGGTTAGCTTAGATGGGCTTTCTGGTTGGCATGGACCAGTTTAGGCTGAAGGGCCTGTCTCCAAGGTGTAGATTCTATGAGTCTATGATTCTATATCATCTGTACCCATTAAGATGTCCCATGACCTGCTTAGCTAGGACTAAACATCCCTCATCAATTATCTGCACCCGAGGGAACTTCCAAAAACATGAACAATATTCCATTAACTATTTCTCTGTAAACCAGCAAATGGTTAAAATCAATGATGACCGCCCCTTTATGATTCCATAATGACACCTTTAACAAGCATACTGCCTGCATGTATTCTAAATCATGTTTTTAATACCATGACTACAACAAATATAGAATACAATATATAACAGTTTCCTACTTTCATGACACCACAACATTGAAAGCCAGCCCGGGCCCTCAAGGTGCCAGCCTTCCAAGTGACACCCGCCAAGGTCATCTCAGAGCAGCAGGGTGTGGCACTCAGCAGGCTGCTTCATCCTCAGCTGTAGATCCTGGGGATATACCTTGATGTAGCAGGAGAGTTAGGAAGGCTAAGAGATTACAGTCATAGCTGAATTAAGCATGAGAAGAGATTAATCACTGTTAGCACCTTTGAATATATTAAAAGTCAATTTATGCACCCTAGAGGTGACTCTCCGCTGTCATTTCATTGCAGCATGCACAGCCAACGCCTACGTTTAGGCTGGAAGCACAATGCCACTCATCCTCTACCTCTCCTGAGACGATGGCAGCTTAATGGGCAGCACGGTAGCACATGTGGATAGCACTGTGGCTTCACAGCCCCAGGGTTCAAGGTTCGATTCCCCACTGGGTCACTGTCTGTGCGGAGACTGCACGTTCTCCTGTGTCTGCTTGGGTTTCCTCCGGGTGCTCCGGTTTCCACCCACAGTCCAAAGACGTGCAGGTTAGGTGGATTGGCCATGATAAAGTGCCCTTCATGACCAAAAAGGTTAGGAGGGGTTATTGAGTTATGGGGATAGGGTGGAAATGAGGGCTTAACTGGGTTGGTGCAGGCTCAATAGGCTGAATGGCTTTCTTCAGCCCTGTATGTTCTATGTTATATGTAATGGTTAATCCCCCCCCCACTCTACTGATGCAATTATGCTGATGGAATCCTGCTCATGGGCACCATTCCCCATATTGTCTGGTTATTGGGCTTCCGCTCCCTGCCGGTGAAAGGAGAATCAGCGAGGGGAAATCCCGTTAGCAACACACAAGTTGAAAGTCTTAGGACCCCATGGGGACTTAATTTCCCAACAAGTCTTGGTCCTCCCCAAAGCGAGAGGCTATCATGGCATCCTGAGCACTGTGTTCCATTTGGGCCTTGGCCATTGCCCAAGGTCCTTCCTCTTCTTCCTCCGGGATTTACCCCTCACTGCACTCCTTGACTCCCTCCTCATCTGGTGAGATGTGATAGCCCTCCATCTTCTCCTCATCCAGCCCCTCGCCATATTTCAGTGTCAAGTTATGGAGTGTGCAGTACACCTCTCAACACCCTCTGGGGCTGGACTGGAGGCACTCCCTGACTAGTGCAGGCATTGGAACCATATCTTCAGCAGGTCTATCGTCTGCTCCACCAACTCGCAAGTTGCAGCATGAGCCTCATTGTAACGAGTGTCCAGGGGTGTTTGTGGCCTCTGCACTGGCGCCATTAGATACCTCCTGAAGGGTCCCCAAGGAGCCATTGCTCCAAATGCTGCTCTCCCGTGAAGGCAGCCAGGATCTGAGAGCGTCTGAGAATGTAGGTGTTGTCGATGGGCTCCCCGGGAAATGGGCACACACATGCATAATGCGCTTCGCATTGTCACAGACGATCTGTACATTGAAGGAGTGGAATCCCTTGCAGTTCATGAAGAGCACACCATGCCGCCAAGGGGAGTGCGGAGCCATATGCGTGCAGTCAAACAGACCTTGCACTTGGGACAGGCCAGCCATGTGGGTGAAGCTTGGTATCCTGGCTAACTTGGTCCTGGTCAAAGTTGATGCCGTAGTGAGCCTCCACAAATAGTGCAGTGGTCAACTTCCTTATGCCCTTACGTGTGTCAGACTGGGAGATACTGCAGAGATCCTCCGTGCAGCCCTGAAATGAGCTGCTGGCATAAAAGTTCAGCATAGATGTAGCCTTCATGATCACAGGCAATAGATGACCTCCCAACCCATGTGTCACCAGCTCCTGCATGATCTGGCACAGATGGCCCACCGTCCCTCGAGACATTAACAGTCGTCGCCAGCCCTGGTTCTCCGACATCTGAAGGTATGTCATTCTCTGGTACACTTGTGTCCAGCATTTTCACCTCCGAGCCACCTCCATTTTTATAACCTAGCCCTGGTAACTCAGCGGGCCCTGCCACTCCTTCCTCTGCGGGGAACTGATCCTCTCCACGTCCAGCCACACATTAATATTCTTTCCTAGTCCACTGCAATCAGAAGGCCACCAGCTCCTCTGGCTCCATCATCCACACACTCTAAGACCCGAAAGGGAGGGGAGGAAAAATGTGTGTGAGCAATGAGGATTCCTGTCAATGTCCTGACCTACTGTCCTATCAAGAAATGGGACATCTACCCATACACATTCCCTTATGCGAGTGCCTTTCCAATGAGCTTAACTCCCTTACTCTCATACGCAGTGGCCATGTCCCACATGTGCCTCTCCCAAATCCATATCTTCCTTGGATCGCCTTAGTGGCCTGCGGAACCCTCCAAGGGGGCTACTCAGGGCACATGCATTAATTGACTTGGCTTGTGTGCTGAATTCCCGGGCTGGGGGTTGGGTGGGGGGGGGGGGGGGGTGCTGAAACAACAATGCCATAGTGCTTCTTGTTTCATGTCTGCCTGCTGGGGCCTCTAACCTTTGCCCTATAAATTGGGGCTCAAACCTTTGTCACCTATCTCTTATCAAGACGTGAGTGCAAGGCATGGAATTTAATGCTTGAGAGTTCCGCTCCCAAACGATTAACTAGTGGGTGTCAATCAGTGGCAGAATCATGCATTACAATACTGACTTAATGGGCATAATTCACAAATCAAGGAAGGGTCAGGAATGTTATGAGGGAAGTGGCCTCCTATGGCAGGCGATGCTCACCTGATTTATTTCAAGACTCCAAATTGCACTCAACTTGATTCTTAACTTTAACCTGCAATCCCCTAGATAGTGGATCATACAAGCTCTTCATTTTGAACACCCAGTCATCCATGATAACATACTTGATAGCCTGGACTCCAAGACTTTTGACAGCGCCCTACCACACTGCTCATGCCCTGTAGCTTTATCTTGCAGCCTAAGGGTGGGGGATAAATTAGGGGAAGCACGATAGCATTGTGGATAGCACAATTGCTTCACAGCTCCAGAGTCCCAGGTTCGATTCCCGGTTGGGTCACTGTCTGTGTGGAGTCTGCACATTTTCCCCGTGTGTGCGTGGGTTTCCTCCGGGTGCTCCGGTTTCCTCCCACAGTCCAAAGATGCGCAGGTTAGGTGGATTGGCCATGCTAAATTGCCCTTAGTGTCCTTAATTGCCCTTAGTTTTGGGTGGGCTTACTGGGTTATGGGGATAGGGTGGAGGTGTGGACCTTGGGTGGGGCGCTCTTTCCAAGAGCCGGTGCAGACTCGATGGGCCGAGTGGCCTGGTTCTGCACTGTAAATTCTATGATAAATACGAGTCATCCTCCCTGCGTTAGAATCCTCTTGCCCCCACAAAGCTCCTCACCACTCCATGTCATAGTCCCCCACATTGCCCATCCAACCTGACATGTCACCATACCCCACCTCGCCCCCTTGCTGTCACTCACTGTACTGCCCATGTTGTAACACCCGTTCCCACCCAATTCCAGCTGCCACTCTGGAATGATAATCCCTTTGAGGAACCATCGCTTAAACCCAAGCATTTCAAGATGGGCAAAGTCCATACAAAATTCCCACCCCCTACCAAGTGCCAGAATTTTCGATGAGTATGAAAGTGAAGACGGGAAGGCTCGCTAATGATATTATAATTTATCAAAGTAATGTTCCCACCCTTCCTGGGTGAGAACCTCATTACATCACGGGCAAGGGGGTGTGGAAAATCGAGAAACAATTTTCATTCCCCCTCTCTTCCGGGCTTTTGGGTCCACATCATCGTTTACACGTAACAGCTAACGCGGGCTCAAAATTCCGTCCATTCTCTTCAACTTAAATACAAGTAATCTAAATTGGAATAGCAAAATAGGTCAAAAGTTAAGACAATAAAGAAGCAGTGACAGTGATTTAAGGAAATATTTCATAATTCACAATAAAAATGCATTCCATTGAGAAAGCAAAACTGTGCAAGAAGGATGCCCCAACCTAATTAAGGTAGTTAAGGATGGTATCAAGTTGAATTAAAAGATGTACAATGCTTCAAAGATTAATGGTAGTCCAGAAGACTGGAAACATTTTGAAAACCAGCAAATGATGACTAAAAAAATAAAGTGAGGAAGTAGAAATGTGAGAAAGCCAGCAGGAAATATATAGAACAGACAGCAAAAGCTTCTACAATTAGATGAAAAGAAAGAGAGTGGCTAAAGTTATCATGGGTCCCTTAGATGTTGAAACTGGGGAATTAATAATGAGACACAAGAAAATGACAGAGACTTTGAGCAAGTATTTTTTATCTGTCTTCACAGTAGAAGACAAAAGAATCACAAGAATAGTAGAAAATCAAGGCAAAAGCTTGCGGGGGTGAGGGTGATGTGTGCGGAAGAATCTAAAGCAATATTGGTCACTAGAGAAAAAGTACTATGAAGCAAATTGGACTAAAGGCTGACAAGTTCCCTAGACTTTTGGTCTGCATCCTGAGGTCTTAAAGGAAGTTCCTACAGAGATAGTGGATGAGTTGGTTGTAATCTTCCAAAATTCCTGAGATTCTGGAGTGGTCCCAGTGGATTGAAAGCCGAAAATGTAACACCTCTGTTCAGGAAAGGAGGGAGTCAGGAAATAAGAAACCATAGGCCAGTTAACCTAATGTGAGTCAGTTGGGAAAATGCTAGAATCCATTGTTGAGGAGGTGCTATCAGGACATGTAGAAAGTCACAATGTAATCAGGCAGAGTCAACATGGTTTTGTGAAATGAAAATCGTGTTGGACTAATTTCTTAGAGTTATTTGAGGATGAAGTAAGCAATGTGGATAAATCAGTAGCTGGGGTGTGCTGGATTTCCAAATGGCATTCAATAAGGTGTTGCATAAAAAGTTATTGCAAAACAATGTTAATTCAGCTTGATTGCAGAACGATTTCCCAAGTGCCCACGATAGCTTCCTTAATCATAGATTCTGGTATTTTCCCAATGATAGATTATAAAATGACTGGCCTGCAGTTTCCTGCTTTCTGTCTCCTTCCTTTCTTGAATAGAGGAGTCACATTTGCTATTTTCCAATCTGGTGTGATTGGGATTTCCAGAATCTAGGGATTTTTAGAAAATTAAAATCAATGCATCAGCTATAAGACTCTTGCATGAAATCCATTAAGACCTGGGGACTTGTCAGCTTTTAGTTCTAATAATGTTCTACGCATCCTTTTCCCCAGTGATTGTAATTGTTTGACCTTCCTCCCTCCCTTTCACCTCCTGATCCACAATTATTTCTGAGATATTATTTCTATCCTCCGTTTACAGTGAAGGCAGATGCAAAATATCTGTTTAATTCATCCACCATCTCATTATTTTCCATTGTTAATTCCCCAGACCCATTCTCTGGAGGATCTCTCACTTAATCTGTCAACATCGCTTTTCAGCCATTTTGTTTTCTCTTCACAGCTTGCCATTTCCACCTAGCTTTGTTTCATCTGCAAACTGTGCTACATTACTCTTTGGGTGGGATTTTCCTCTCTCCCTTCCCTCTCCCGCGCCCCGCGGTGTGTTCTCCAGAGAATGAGGCCAGCGGGATCTTCTGGACCCACCAAAGATTATCGCGATTTGTGTGGCTCGCCCGTGCCATTGCCGGGGAACACGCCGCACGAGGAGGAGGGAATCACCTTCAACGGGACCAGAAAATCCTGTCGGCCTGCCAGTGGGGAGGGTCGGAAAATCCCAGCATCTGTCTAATTGACTAAGTTATTAAGATGGACTTGGGCACGGTAGTACAGCGGTTAGCACAATTGCTTCACAGCTCCAGGGTCCCAGGTTCGATTCCGGCTTGGGTCACTGTCTGTGCGGAGACTGCACATCCTCCCCGTGTCTGCGTGGGTTTCCTCCGGGTGCTCCGGTTTCCTCCCACAGCCCAAAGATGTGCAGGTTAGGTGGATTGGCCATGATAAATTGCCCTTCGTGTCCAAAATTGCCCTTAGAGTTGGGTGGGGTTACTGGGTTATGGGGAATAGGGTGGAGGTGTTGACCTTGGGTAGGGTGCTCATTCCAAGAGCCGGTGCTGACTCGATGGGCCAAATGGCCTCGTTCTGCACTGTATATTCTCTCTGTAAATAGCTGAGGCCCCGCACTGTTTGCTGCGGCACTCCTCTAGTGACAGCCTGCTCGCTTGAAAATGCTCCATTTATCCCTAATTTGTCCTTCAGCTCTGTTGCCCAATCCCGTAACCATGCTAGCATAATTATGTGAAGCAGGATGGTTCTCTAATTTGTCACAAAATTGGTTCAAGTGCCTGATGACAGCAATCAAATTCAATTAATTCACTGGCTGCAGCAAGTGTAGAGTTTAACCCAACTCACCTGGTGGAAAGGTGCGTGATTCGATTGACTGTCTATTTTATTGCCTGCCTCAGGGTATCTGAACCATTCTACAGTCAATTAAACACTTTTTGAAGTGTAGTCATTGTTATTTTGTCAGAGCGGCACGGTGGCACAGTAGTTAGCACTGCTGCCTCACAGCGTCAGGGACCTGGGTTCGATTCCAGCTTGGGTGACTGTGTGAAGTTTTCGTGTTCTCCCCCTGTCTGCGTGGGTTTCCTCCTGGTGCTCCCATGATGTGCAGATTAGGTGGATTGATCATGCTAAATTGCCCCTTAGTGTCCCGGAATGTACAGGTTAGGTTACAAGGTTATGGGTATAGGGCTGAGTGGGTGGGGTAGTGGGCCTAGATAGGGTGCACATTCGGAGGATCGGTGCAAAGCCGATGGGTCGAATGGCCTCTTTTGCACTGTAGGGCTTTTCTGATTCTATGAAACACATCAAAATTCAGTGTAATCAATAGAGAATTCACAAGGTAATAAAATGAGAAAACATTGAAGTTTGAGCTGAAGTTTAAGATAAAGTTTGGAAACAACATAAAAAAGACAAAGTAATTAATTAGGCACTGATTTTAAGGAGATGAGAAAGGAACTGGGGAAAATAAACTGGAAAATGTACTGGAAAAGAGGTCTGCTCGCAGTGAGAGAAATGTAAGCAATGATCAATATAGTCCAGGAGAATTATATCCTGCTAAAATCTGGAACTAACAACCCAATAATGGGAAAACATGGCTGGATAAAGTAAAACGGGTACCATTGAAACTAAAGAGAGGGTTATACACTAAATACACAGAAAACAAAGGGGATGATGACAAAAGGGAATATGAAATGATTGGGAAAGAAGGAAAAGATTAATGAGAAAGACAAAGAGAAATGCAAAATTAAATCATCAAGGAATGTCATGGGAAACAGTGAAGTATTCTACTGTTATAACCCTCACGAGACTTACAAGATTGGAGCAATCAGTCTCCCAGTGAGTTCTGTATAAAGTAGGCCAGGTATAGAACTGACAGATCAGGCCCAGCTGGGATCTGATGTATATTGTAAATATAATTGCTTTCCAATAAACCTCGTTTTCTTTTTACCAGCTCGGTTCAAACTTGGTTGTGGCCTACAAAACTTGTGACGAGGATAAATGTGGATTACTGTCGACGCTGTTACACCATCGGACAAACAACCACCTCCTTTCCACTGTGGGACTAAGGTTGGAGTAATTTTTTTCTATTGCAAAAATGACTTTGTTCAGAAGACTGGACGTGTTCGACACACGCATAGCGCAGTAGGGCATTAGACACGGGTGGTGATCGACAGGCAGTGATAGCGCTGACTGTCTGTGAAGCTCATACCTTTGGAGTAAGAAAAAACCTTACACATCCCACAGCTTCGGACACTAAGGGCTGGATTCTCCATCGTGTGACGCCCGAAGTATGCTTCTCGATGGGATGAGATTCGGGCGTCGGGGAAAAATTGTGATTGTGCGATCCAAATGCGATGTTCCAACCCCCCTACTTGCGCTGAAATTGGGGTTCACAAACGCACGGCAGTGGGAGGGTGTAAGCGAATACAAATGGGTCTTATCAGACCCGGCACCCTATTCTCCGGCCCTCCATTGTTTTCCAGTCCACTGAGCTGAGAATCACATGGGCGCGGATCACGTCTGGTATTTATCAGCTTGGCCCTGACATGGTGGACCTTGACTTGGGCCAAGGGGATTGGCCCTCAAAGTCCATCTGAGGGCCCTCCCCCCTGCCAACAATGCACTACCTGCCCAGCCCTCCTCTACCAGGTCACCTCTACTCTACTCACCTCTACTTAGGGGCTGGTTTAGCTCACCAGGATAAATCGCTGGCTTTTAAAGCAGACCAAGCAGGCCAGCAGCACGGTTCGATTCCCATACCAGCCTCCCCGGACAGGCGCTGGAATGTGGCGACTAGGGGCTTTTCACAGTAACTTAATTGAAGCCTACTTATGACAATAAGCGATTTTCATTTTTTCTCAAGCGTGTGATTGGAATGCACTTACCTGTCTTTGATGTGGTTAAAGTTTGTAAACATTGGAGTTTCATCATTTAGAGTCACCGATCCATGAAGGGAGATGAATGAATCAAGGCTGCAGCAGGTTTGTGGAAGCTGTTAATCACAGCCCACTACTAAAAGGTTATGAATGGCTTGCAGCTAATGGATCTGGGGAGTCTATATGCAGATCACAGCTGTTCTCCTTTGAGGAATGGACAAATGGAACTTTCAGGTAATGTTACACCTGTATTTTTTCTCACTGTTCCCGTCTGGACTGCACTCTGGCTTCCAGCCAGGTATCTCTTTTCTGGGGGAGGGGGGCATTCTGTCAGGAGGTCCCTCTGGGAGGTCTCTTTAGTCAGGGGGTCCCTGTGGGGG
The DNA here is from genome assembly GCF_902713615.1 of Scyliorhinus canicula. Taxonomy (NCBI): domain Eukaryota; kingdom Metazoa; phylum Chordata; class Chondrichthyes; order Carcharhiniformes; family Scyliorhinidae; genus Scyliorhinus; species Scyliorhinus canicula. The sequence continues at coordinate 49,633,489 of NC_052157.1, read as the reverse complement.
TCCCTTTAGTTAAGGGGTCCATGTGAGAGTCCCTTTAGTTCAGGGGGTCTATGGTAGTGGTCTCTTTAGTTAGGGGGTTCCTGGGGTCTGCCTCTTGCAGGTGTCCCGGGGGGGGGGGGGGGGGTCCTTATTACAGGGGTCCCTGGGGGGGGTCTCCCTATTCAAGGTGCCCCTGGGGGGTCTCCCTATTACTAAGGACCCTGAGGTGGGGTCTTCTTTATTAGAGTCCACAATGTCCTGGGTAATTTACAGGCAACAGTCGGTATGACTCCCGTTGACACATTCAAGTGACACGGCCCCAGCCTACTCGGCCGCGATTCCCTAAAGTGCCTACACCTGGGCTGGCAGAAAATTTTCCAAATGGGATCGGGGACCTCAACAAAGTGCCAGTGAAATACCCGGAGGTTTTCCAACCTGGACTGGGAAAAATAAAAGGGGTCATAGCAAAAATTCAGTTAGACTAGGATGCACCACCAAAATACTTTAGGGCTCGCCTGGTCCCTTAAACTTTATTAGCGAAGGCTGAGGCTGAACTAAACTGGCTCAAAGGCCTTGGGATTATTAAACTTGAATGCGTTGCTGACTGGGCAGTGGCGGTGGTCCAGGTGCTCAAACCAGGTAAGACGGCCAGACTGCTGTGGAACTATAAACTAAGGCAGTCAACAGGACCTCCTGGTTGGATTGTTAACTGATGCCCTGCATCGAGGATCTATGCGCAAAACTGGCCGATGAACACTTATGTACGAAGCTTGATACAAGCAATGTGTCTCGCAGTTAGAACTCGATACTGCCTCACGCAAATATGTGATTATAAACCCCCATTGAGCCTATACAAGTATACCAGACCACCCTTTGCAGTGTCGTTGGCCTGTGCCATTTTCCAGAAGGTAATGGAAAACACGCTGAGGGGATTGCTGCGAGTGGCAGTGTATCTGGACAACATGTTAGTCACAGGGGCAAATGAACAGCAACAATTAATTAATTAGGATGAGGTCCTTGTCGTTTCTCAGAGACAGGCATTCACCTGCGGAGAGAAAAATGTGTGTTCCATGTGAGGGAAGCGGTGTACCTGGACTACCTCATGGATTGTGAGGGCTCACACCCATTTGCGGAGAAAGTATGGGCAATTCAGCAAGCTCCTCCAGCTGAAAACACCAGGGAGTTGCACTCTTTTTTGGGATTGGTGAACTATTACAGAAAGTTCATCCCCGGACCCTTCATCTCCTCTTAAAAAAGAGCTAGGAATGGGCGTGGAAAAGGCAACAGGAAAAAGCTTTCACACAGGTGAAAAAACGATTGAACTCCTCAGGCTTGTTAACACATTATGATCCCGCCAAACAACTTACAGTCAAGTGTGACATGTCACCATATGGCATTGGCGCCGTTTTATCACACTGCATGGAAAATGTCAGAGAGGCTGATAGTTTTCACCTCCCTGACACTGGTTGAAGCAGAGCGCAATTATGTGCAAATTGAGAGAGGGTGTGGCAGTTGTTTTAGACGTGAAGAAATTCCATCAGTATGTGTAAGGTCGACGGTTCACTATCATCACGGCCCACAGGCCACAGTGGATCTTTTCAGAGAAGACAAGGCAATTCCGCCCATCGCCTCCACCAGGATACAGCATTGGGCCCTCCTGCTGGTTGCATATGAATACTCATTTGAGCATTTGATCATGGTACCCAGATCATGAACGCGGATGCGTTGAACTGACTGCCTTTGCCAACGTGGCCACCTTCTCCAGGACTGATCAGGTAGTGACCACGCTCAATTTTATAGACCCATTGCCTGTTACAGCGTCTCAAATCCATGGGTGGACACAAACCGACCTTTAAAAGGTTTGTCGCATAGTCCTATCTGGGGGATGGAAGATTGCCAAACGGGTTACGGGCATTCGGGACCTACATAATGGACAATCAGGCGTGTCTAAAATAAAAATGCTCACCCGCAGCTATGTATGGTGACCATACCTGGACGTAGATATAGAACAGGTGGCCCAGCAGTGAGATGTTTGTCAGGAGCAACAGACGCTTCCACCAGCAGAGCCCCTTCACCCATGGGAATGACCAGGGTGACCGTGGATGCGATTACACACTGTCTTTGCCAGCCCCCTTCAAGGCTCGATGTTCTCGATGCCCTCTCTAAGTGGTTGGAAGTTCATAGAATGCCGTTGACCACCTGAAAGGTGACCATTAAGATATTGCAACTGTCTTTCAGTATGCACGGTATCTCAGAGGGGTTGGTGACCGACAATGGGATATACTTCACCAGTGAGGAATTCATGGGATTTGTGAAGGCAAACTGGGTACGGCACATCCATACGGCTCCGTATCACCCGGCTTCCAATGGATACTTAATATAAATGAGACAACTAATTGGAATGTCTCTTCACCCATTACTTAACAAGGGACTGGGGTCCGTGGGTGGAGATGGATGGAAATAATCGACATACCGAGCAAACTTTGAAAAGATTAAACCCCAATCCTATGTGTATTGAAATAAATTGTGGAAAAGATATGTGACAAGCATATATTCAGTTATTGTCTAAGTGGTTTTATGGGACAAATTATTTGGTGGGCGGTGTCTGGTGCAAATGGAGCATGGTGAGGAAGAGAGAGTCTCGCCCAGTGTGCTGAGCGCAATCTGGGGGGGGTACGCTGGCCCAGTGTGCTGCACACGGTCGGGGGAGGGACTGCCCCAGTGTGCAGCGCATGGTGGTGGAGGAGGTAGGCGCTGGCCTCGTGTGTAGCGCACGATGGTGGGGCACTGGCGCAGTGTGCAGCACATGATGGGGAGGGTGTTGGCGCAGCGCATGGTGTATGGAGGTGTGGGGACTGGCCCAGTATGCAGCGCACGGTGAAGGGGGCACGCAGATCAGAGGCGTCGGTGGGGGTAGGGGGGGGGGGGGGGGGTGTTTGAAGTAGATTCAGAGTACAAACAACATAAAAGCTAAACTGGTGGTGAAATCAGAAAAACAGGCCATAAAGAGTTAACAATGTTAAAATGAAGCGATGTTAAGTGGGGTGACTTAAAGTGAGGGTTTACTGTACGACAGGGAGAATATAAGGAAATGAAATGCTGAGTTTTCAGTTGCCTGTGGGGGTCAGTTCCTGTGCAGACATCCTGGAAATTCACACACTTCAAACTCATCTCAGATTCCTCCTTAGCATTTATGGGCTTTCAAAAGGGGGAGGAAGCTGGAAACCCGCAATGCCTCTGATATAACCCTCACTAAACACACAGGGACAATCCAATTAATCTCTCCATGAACCTCGTGGAGTACAAGGGGTGGAGGCCCATCCGCGGGCTAGTTAATTCAATGATGTAAAAGCTGGCCCAGGTAGGTGCCGAGTTGCAGAGTAATCACGACTGGGACTCGGACTGTTACTTGTAAATTCTTTCCTTTTGGATTTAAACCATTTCTTGACCCTTCTTTCTGGAATTCTCCTTGACTACTAAAGCCTCCAATCAATTTCTTGTCAAGCTCATTTAGTGGAATTCTCCGTCTGCAGGATTATCCGGACCGCCGGCAGCGCACCCACGCCCACGGTTTTCCTGACGGCGTAGGGCGGCTGCAATGGGGAACTGCATTGGCTGGCTGTGGGAACAGTGACTCCCACTGCCGACCGGGGAGCTCCTCGCCAGAAAGCATGGCGGGCGGACTGGAGAATCCCGCCCATTGTGTTCCTCATTAGGAACATCGGGAGAAACAGTTTGTAATTTATGCATGCCAAGCACTGGGTGGATAGAGGACCTGAGACAGACATGAGCACAGCAGTCTGAGACACAGCACAGAACCATAATAATGCATCACCTCAGTGTGAAAATGCTGTGTAAAAGAAGAGGAGAGCGAAGGAATTGGCTCAGAGCTGTCATCACGAGAACATGGAGGCTAGGTTTTGCGAGGGGCGAGGGTTTGCTCTCTTGAGAGGAGCGCAAGGCTGCTGGTCTCCGTGGCTACCTCTAATTATATCTGCTTGGTTTGGCTCACAAGAGCTCTTCCTCCACTTGGAGGCAGGACTCCAGCTTTCCTCTTTGCATAGCCTCAATCAGGGCCTCAAGCAACGGTAGCACAGTGGTTAGCACTGTTGCTTCACAAAGCCACAGTCCCCAGGTTCAATTCCCGGCCTGGGTCACTGTCTGTGCGGAGTCTGCACGTTCTCCTGGTGTCTGCATGGGTTTCCTCCGGGTGCTCTGGTTTCCTCTCACAAGCCCTGAAAGACGTGCTTGTTTGGTGAATTCTTCGTCAGTGTACCCGAACAGGTGCCGGAATGTGGCGACGAGGGGATTTTCACAGTAACATCATTGCAGTGTTAATGTAAGCCTACTTGTGACAATAATAAAGATTATTATTATTAAGTGCGGCATCAGAAAAGTAGGGGGCTGCCCATGGACTTGTGCCCAAACCAGCACCAGCCCCCTGCTCTCCCAGCTCATCCATTTCCAAGGTGATGGTAAGCCTATGGCTGACGTTTGCTTTTTAAATTCTCCTTGCTGGTCCAGCTCCCAAGTCCTATCAGCACCGGACTTCCCTGACTAGGTGTCGAACTCTCCTCCAGGCCGATGCGAGGGCTGTTGCTTTGAAAATTCTGTTGTAGCACTGCGCCAGACGCACTGAGTGGCCTGGACTCCGAAATGTTCGGGCGTCAGGTTCCAAGACCTCATTGGCTGGAAGCCAGAGAAGTTTCTGGAAAAGTGAGTAGAGGAGGGAATGAAGTAGGCTTCTCAGAGCAGAAGAAGCAGAAGGGGCAGAAGGCCTGAAGCAAAGACTCGGTGTGTGGGGTGACCCTGACCAGACCAGAAGGAAGCAAGGAAGAAACAGCCAGCGAGAATCACCTTCGCAAAGAGGAACCAGAGGGACTCAGGGATTGGATCTACAATTTACCAAACCACCTTTGCAGTGGTATAATCAAATCCTGGGTGTTTATTTTATGTATAGTGGGTAGTTTATGGGTGAACTATATTTAAGAAAGTGTGTTGCATTATATCCTTGTCCATATTTTGTTCTACTCATAAATAAAGACATCTGGGTAAACTTTAATTAACAAACTGGTTGAAGTATCTGAATTGGACAGATACAACAGTGTCCAAACACAATGCTCCAACCCTCGCTGGTGGCGGCAACGAGGTCCATGCCAGCCACCAATGGTAGCATTGAAAAATGTAGCGGGCCCTGTGCTCCGGCCTCCCGAATTCTCCGGACCTCGCAGCAAGGAATGATGTGGGCGCAGATCACTTGTGCTGCACAATGTTCAGTCCAGTGGGGGAAGTGGGCCTGGTGGAGTGCTCTTTCAGAGGGTGGGTGCAGATTCGATGGGCTGAATGACCTCTTTCTGCACTGTAGGGATCCTATGGAATGTGGTGTGAAAAGCTGGCTCTGCAGCCGGTGAGCTGCACGATGGATTTCTCGCCTCAGCCAGCACTCTGTGCAAACGAAAAGGGAAAATTCCGCACAACACCTTTGTGGTCGCCTCCTTCGACACTCTAGTTTGCAGCTGACCAGGTCCAGTGAATTCATCAACCTTCAACCCAATGGCTGAGAGCTGGTCACAGGAACCACCGACCTCATCGGACCAATATTTAAATCGTATTGAAAACTCAGAAAGTTTGAAATGGGATCTGGGCAGGGATGCCCAAAAGCTGGAATGGTTTGACCTTGAGCTGTACGGAGCAATATATCAGGCTGATTGTTTATTGGGTGGGATGTGAGGCAGCCTGCTTATTGGGCCACCGTATCCTCCAGTGTCTCTTTGGAATACAAGGGGGCAAGATCGAGTGAAGCACAGCAAAACAATCAGGGACGAATCCAGATGTAATGAGGTTCCATCCTCACTCTGTTCTAAAAGCTGGTGGAGCAGCAGCACACAGCAACGCAAAATCTGTTAAATTGCAAAGGAAATTATGGCTGGCAAAGAAAATAGATTGCAGCTAATGATTTGTTGACAATGTGAAATAAAGCAAGGAAATAACAAGCCATTAAAGCAGAACAGGAAGAAATGAATTATTCATTGGAAACATTCAGAGATAAAAGCACCAGTGTATCACATTGAAGGATTATTTTGAAGCATGTTAAATCTTTTATGTTCAAATTCAGATGTTACTCTTTCAACATTCTTTAAAGTTAGTTGTTGTCTTCTATATATGCATTTAACTCATTGGTTTATTTGAATATTTTGCAACATTTCTTCCCTTTATTTCCTGTTGCTCAGGTGAGTTTGCTGCCCCTTCAACTGGTCTCAACATATCTACCCAGTCTGGAGGGGTTAGTGAATGGGATAGGGTGGGGCTGAAGCTATGGGGAGAATGACCATATCCTCCCGAAATAACCCCAACAGGGGTTTGAGGTTAGTAAAGACTTCGGAATGTTGCCCATAGACGTATTGACTCCAAATATTATGGCTAGCCCCTCCTTTCCAATTTGAGAGTAAGCTTGTTCAGCACTGGTCAAAGTCCTTGAGATATTTATGATAGGCCTTTTGGTACCATCTTCCATCTAATGGATCAGAACCACTCCAATTCCGTAAGGGGACACGTCAAAGGTAAGGATAGTCTCCCTTGATAGATCAAAATGGACCAAGACACTGGATGACTGAAAAGCTAGTTTACCTTGGTCAAAGGCTTCCTCCGTTTCCAATACCACATCTGTTGCTCTTGAGTAGTGTGAGTAAAAGTGCCAACAATGTGGAAAGGTTAAGAATAAATCTGCTGTAATAATTCATCATTTCTAAAAAGGATTTGAATTCCAACGTATGTTTGGGGGCCGGTGCATTTTTAATTGTTTGAACTACACCTCCATTGGGTGCAGTTCTTTGGCGTCTACCCTGAATCCATCATGAACTTGGAATGCACATTCTTCTTTTTTTAGTCTTACTCCAGCTGTCTTCAATCTTTTTAAGACTTGTTCAAGATTTGCTGGGGACTCTTCTTTGAATGCTCCTGTAATCAGTACATCACCTAGACATCACCTAGACAGACAATCCCCTTGGCTTGGTCATGTAGTAAACTTTTCATCATGCGCTGGAGTATCGCACAGACAGATGAGACTCCGAAGGGTAAGTGGCTATACTGGTATAAGCCTTTATTGTGTTTTTGGTAACAAATTTCCTAGAAGCTTTGTCTAGCTTCAGTTGTTGGTGCGCATGGCTCACTTCAAGTTTGGTGTAAGTTAAACCTTCTGCTCATTTAATGTATAAATGACTAATTCTTTGATTTGGATACCGCTCTAATTTACAGTTAGTTGTTGTCCCCGCTTGGAATCATAGAATCACTACAGTGCAGAAGGAGGCCATTCGACCCATCAAGTCTGTCCCAATTCTCTGAAAGAGCACCCTACCTAGGCCCACACCCCACCCTATCCCCGTGACCCATATCCAAACTTTTGGGCACTCAGGGACAATTTATCACAGCCCATCCACCTAACCTGCACGTCTTTGGACAGTGGGAGGAAACTTGACCAACCAGAGGAAACCCACGCAGACACAGGGAGAATGTTCAAGCTCCACACAGACAGTGACCCAAGGCTGGAATTGAATCTGGGTCTCTGCCGCTGTGAGGCAGCAGTGCTAACCACTGTGCCTCTGTGCTGCCCGCATATTCTGGTCATTCCATCTGGCTTAACCACTGGCACAATTGAAGCAACCCACTCCAAAAACTGCAGGTGTCATGATACTTAATTATTTCAGTCATTTGACTTCAGACTCAACCTTCTCATTTAAAGCATAGGGAATGGGTTGAAGTCTGAAAAATCACATATTCTTTGTTTTAAGGCCCTGGATCTTGCCTTATTTATCTTGGAAAACCTCCTGATTTTATTTATAATGTCATGAAAACCTACTTCATTCATTTCTAAGATTTCTAGTCAATTTAGTTTAATTTGGCGAAGCCAATCCTGGCCTATCAGATTTGGCCATTGGGCCCACCACTACTATTAGGGGCAGTTGATGACTGGTCCCAATAGCTTATGGGCAGTGTGGTGGTTCCTAGAATTCTTCCTCAGTATATGTGACAAGCCTGGTCAATGTGCTTTTTAACTTCAGGGGTTGGAGCCCACCTTGCAAATAACAATACGTTTGTTCACCTATAACTGTAGCGGAGGCCCCTGTGTCCACCTCCATTTTAAATTGTTGACCATTTACCATCAACACAATCGTAATTGGGGCATATTGCCCCCTTTAATGTTGTTTAAATTGTATACTTCAGATTCATTTTCAGGGTTATTCTCAATACTGTATACTGGAGTCAGAGTTTTATTAAACAGGCCCATGCGGGCTCTGCCTAATCTTGCAGTTCCTTCTAATGTGCCCTCTCCTATTTAGCTTCCCTATATTTACATTTCTCCTGGAAACGATCTCTCCTGCACTGGTAGCATTCTTCATAGCGCCTGGTCTGCAGACCAAATTCCCTGGGCTGGATTCTCCATTATTGGGTCTATGTCCCCACATTGGTATTAAAACCGTGGAGTTTTACTCCTGAAAATCCTGGAAAAAAGTGACACGAATTCATAGCCCTGCAGGGGGCTAGCAGGGACCCAGAGTAAACCTCCCAGCTTTTGCTGCACACACGGCCCCCTGCACTTCTGGGTCAGAGGCAGCGCATGCGCATGGCAGTGGCCTCCAGTGTCCGAGCTGTGCTCCATGGTGGAATCAGGCCGCGGAGCTGGACCCGAAAAAGAGATCCCCTGATCGGCCGCGCGCCAGACTTTCAAATCCCCCACAATCATTCCCCGGCCGCCTATAAGGCCCCCTTGGCCTCCGATCGCCCCGCCCCCAACCAAGGAGTCCACGGCCGCCACGCGAGTATCCCAACCGGCAATACCAGGTTAGTTCCACGCCATTGGGAACTCGGCCGGTCGGGGGCGGCGGATGTTGGAGCAGGCCTCTGGCAATGGCCCCCAGGTGGCGCGGCGTACTCCCCGGTGTCGCCGCTTTTCGATGCCCGGAGAATCGCCGAACCGGAGCCAGGCCCGATTTCAGTGTCAAATTGGGTTCTCCGCCCCAGCGCCGGCTGCGATTTTGGCATCGGGGTGCGGAGAATCCAGCCCACTATATCTCTGCACTCTCTTTTGCTGCGATGTGCCATTATCTCTGGTGCCAAGACTGCCCACGGCTTCTTGCCAAACCTAATGGGCCTCACCTGCTTGTGCCCTCTGCAACTCCATTGTTTCCCTTTTGGCACTTTCCATAACCTAGGAAATATCTAATACCTTCTTTAAGATAATCTCTACCTCTGCTACCAGTTTTTTTTGTCTGGCTGTGTCATTAACACCACAGACCAGCCTGTCTCTCAACATGTCATTGAGTGCACACTCGAACTTACATTGTTCAGCATTTGGCTTAGGTGTGCTGCAAATGCCGCAACCGTCTCACCTGGGGCTGGTGCCATTAAATTCAATTTATAACGCTGTTTTACTATTGAGGACTTGGGGTGGTAATGTCCCTTGACTAACTCCACCAACTCTTCAAATGTTTTGGAGTAACGGGCATCTGGAGAAGTTAAACTCCTAATCAGGTTGGAGCCCCGCAGGCCATTTTCTCATGCCAATTTCATTGGCCTTGAAAAAATAATGGTGGCGTTAAACGTATTGTGCTTGTTTCTCCGCGTTAGGGTCGAATGCTTCGAGTTTGCCAAAAAGGGGCATTCTGTCACTCACAGACTGTTGAACGCGTTTGCTTCGAAGGAGTGTTTTTAACACGAGGTGTGCTCTCTCAATTTCCATAACAGCATGAAGGTACTCCAGTTGATCCTTGTCGCCAATTTAATATCCTGACAGACGGGTGACCACCAGATGGATTAACAAATGAGCAGTTTATTAAAGTAAGAAATAATATACAGGCAGTGGGATAAAAGCTACCATGTCCCAAGTCTCAAAACGCCTAAGAAACTGGGAAACGTGCTCTCCATCCCCAGGGGCTGTGCGCTCCAGCCCCATTGGGTAGTCGGGTTACATGACCCTCCGGGAACCCATCCCACCCTTAAAGGGGTACGCTACAATAAACAGCTTCTGCAGTATTTTGCTTTTGCTGCAGATTTCAATGTCAGTGTCAAATCCTTACTGAAAGTGTTGTTATTAAAATGTTCAACATATGAAACCTCATTCAGGAAACTTTAATGAAAGGATCCTTGTCTTAGATCTGTTGCCTAAGATACTGGCATCCCTTATAGACTTCAGATTTTTTATTGGCCTCAAAACATTACTTTCTCTGCAGAATAATTGATCATCTGAGACCCCCACCACATACCGACCAGTTCATTAGATTTTTCACAGCAAACAAAACTTCATGCTCCAGTAATCCAAATGAAGCTTTCCTCCCCTCTAAACCTTGAGGTAATTAAATCTCAGAGCAGCCACAGAATCCAACAGTTATTATGTGATGTTTAATTATAAATACAGGCCATGAGGCCATCAGTTATTGCAAAAAGCAGTGGTTTGGCATTATGTACTGAATTGTCTGTCATAGAATCATAGAATCCCTGCAGTGCCGAGGAGGCCATTCAGCCCATCAAGTCTGCATTGACCCTCTGAAAGAACACCCCATCCAGGCCCACTCCCCCACCCGATTCCCATAACCCTGTAACCCCACCTAATCCTTGGACAATAAGTGGCAATTTAGCATGGCCACTCCACCTAACTTGCACATCTTTGGACTGTGTGAGGAAACCAGTACACCTGGAGGAAACCCACGCTACCATGGGGAGAAAGGGCAGAATCTACAAAGTCACCCAAGGCCAGGATTGAACCCGGGTCCCTGACGCTATGAGGCAGCAATGCTAACTACTGCTCGCTGTCATCATGGGTGCAGCTACAGAACACCATAAGAATATTAGATGGTCAATTTATGTTTGTTGGCTATAATTAGCTGGTTTAATTGTTGTTAATAATAATAATCTTTATTGTCACAAGTAGGCGTACATTAACATTGCAATGAAGTTACTGTGAAAAGCCCCTAGTTGCCACATTCTGGCGCCTGTTCGGGTACACTGAGGGAGAATTCAGAATGTCCAATTCACCTAACAGCACATCTTTCGGGACTTGTGGGAGAAACTGGAGCACCCACAGGAAACCCATGCAGACACAGGGAGAACACACAGACTCCGCACAGACAGTGACCCAAGCCGGGAATTGAACCTGGGACCCTGGCACTGTGAAGCAACAGCGCTATCCACTGTGCTACCATGCTGCTGTATGGATGAAGGTACAGTGTGAGAAGCTAATACATTGTTACTGCCACAGAGCAGGACGAGAGCAGAAAGGAGGTGGTATTTAGGCGTTGCGGGTATGCCGTTTAAAAAGAGCAGATTTTGTATCAGGGCTCAATCATCAATAAGGTGGGGCAGGTATTCAATCAAGGATTAAGGGGTAATTATTAGTTTTCATGGGATGTAGATCAAAGGTCTGTAAATGGAGTTGAGATATAGATCAACTGTGATTAAATTGAATGATGGTTTGGCACCAACATCACCTGAATTGGTGACCTTCAATGAATATGTGACCTCCTGGAACAAAAATGATCAGCCTTCATCCTAAGGTCACAAGTTCAGAAGGTGTTCCGACCAGGATGGGAGGAATGCACAATTCATCTAGCCCCACTACTCCACAGGTAACATTTTAAATTTTAATTCATTCACCAAAATGGCCAGTTATTTACCTTCATTACCATCTGACCCAGAAGAAAAGATTCTGCCAATTTACCCTGAGTGCCAGGAGTTAAGGTGAGAGTGGGAGTTTAGGGAAGTGGGGGAGCGGAGATTTAACAAGAGTGTGAGCCGAGAGTCAGAGTGGATGGAAGCTGAGAGTCAGAGCGGAGATTTATAAAGAGCAGGAGGTGAGAGTGAAAGCGGGGATTTAAAAAGTGCAGGAGCTGTGAGTGAAAGCGGGGATTTAAAAAGAGCGGGAGCTGAAATTCGGAGGTGAAGGAACCCTTAGGGGGCAGTGACCACAATATGATAGAATTTATCCTGCAGCTTGAGAGGGAGGAACTGGAACCAGTTATAATGGTATATATTACAAATGAATAAAGGTAATTACAAAGATATGAGGGAGGAGCTGGACAGGGTTCATTGGACGGGGAGCCTAGCAGGGAAGTCCATTGAACAGTCCATTGAAACTGCACCGACCCTCAAAAAAGCACCCTATCCTAGGTCCATTCCTCCCGCCCTATCCCCGTAATTCCGTCTAACCTTTGGACACTAAGGGGCAACTGAGCACCGCCAATCCACCTCACCTGCACATCTTTGGACTGAATTGTCATGTGATGTTTTAACTCCAATATTGGACAACTGAAAGTTGCTGTTGTTAGTTAGTTCCTTAATATGAGAGTAGTTACAGTATGAGGGTGATGTTATTAAAGTGAGCAATGCTTACGATGAGATAGGTACACATTTTATAATTGTGCATTCGTTTAATTGGCAATAGCTTTTATCATGCAATGGTTACACAACAAATATCTTACTGAACTCTACCAGAAAGAGCCATTGAGAATAAAAGTTTGTGTCACTAAGATTATGGCGGTAAAACTGTTGGAAAACTAAATGTGAATTAATGACATGCGACCACAGATCTGTGCCATTTTAGCATAAAACCCCCCAACTGGAAAATGAAGACGAGTTATAATGCATTGATAATTGATTGCCAAAACAATACAGCTGAACTAAAAGGAATCAATATTCTGGTTAACTAATGTTTGTTTGGCTTAATAATATTTTTCTTGAAATGTCACCTTAAATTCTGACTTTATGAAGCATTTCTCTTGGTTTTGACGGTGTGGGGATGTTTTGCAATACAAATCACCCAGTCTTGCTGTATTGAGCAGGAGCAGGCATCCCACAGCACACGGGCTTTACAGAACTCAATTATTCAGTGTAAACAATGCCATACAAATTTAGCCGATTCTCCACCCTTTTCCTGACAGCTGTAAATGATGGAATGTATTCTGACAGGAAGACAGTCAGCAGAATTCTCTGTCGGCGGGATCATCCAGTCCACCGGCAGCGCACCCATGCCAGCTGGCTTCCAGGCGGCATGGGGCTGCCACAATGGGAAACCCCATTGGCCGACTGCGGGACGGAGAATCCCGCTGCCAGTGGGGCTGCACCGTGCAGGAAAACACGGCTGGCAGACTGGAGAATCCCGCCCACTGTTTTGCAACCCTGGGCATTGTTTTATGGAATTTTCCAGAGATTTTTTTTGAATATTTGTGTATATTAAACGAATAAATGATTGGATCTGGCGGAAGGCTGTGGGTGTCAAAGCACTGAGTGTCTTTAAGACAGAGTTAGCTAGGTTCTTGATTAATAAGGGGATCAGGGGTTATGGTGATCAGGCAGGAGAATGGGGATGAGAAAAACATGAGCCATGATTGAATGGCGGAGCAGACTCGATGGGCTAAGTAGCCGAAATCTACTCCTATGTCTTATGGTCTTATGGCTCTGAAGCTCATTTGGATGCAAAGACTTCAGACAGTCAAAGGCAAGAACTGTGAGGCTCTGTTAGTGGTGTAGAGTTGTGTCTGTTGTGGGGATCGGTGCCCTGCACACTCTGAGCTTCTACATGGGAAAGTTAGACACATCACTGGCACCCACCATATTAATGCCCAAGGTACTGTTGGCCACTGTTCTGGTTCCCATTGTATTGGTGATGATTATATCGATTCTCATGACCCTATTTGTATTGGTGCCTGTTGGGCTGATGCCCAATTGTATTGGTGCCTGTTGGGCTGATGCCCAATTGTACTGGTGCCTGTGAGATTGGTGACCAATTGTACTGGTGCCTTTTGAGCTGATGCCGATATTATTCTGTCGCCTTTTGAGCTGATGTCCAATTGTATTGGTGCCTGTTGGGTTGAATCCCAATTGAACTGATGCATGTGTGATTGATGCCCAGTTGTACTGGTGCCTGTTAACGAGTAATAGAAGTGATACTGTGGTCTTAGTATAAACATATTTTAGTTTAGTTTATGAAAGAAATATTCCCTTACTGTGTGATATTTGACTAACCCTCTCCCTTCCCACCATCACCAGGTATTCTTTTCATTTTGTGGTGCTCATGGAGAAAAGACAGAAAACGAATGAAAATGGAGTGCTGCCAACCAGCTGGTATTTTAAAGACATTTTGAATGGTTTGAGTAGACAAAACTCAATAAGCAGCATGAAACTGGAACCAGAACATTAGAAAAATTCCAGCAACTATTGGGGTGCAAGTATTTGGTTGTAGGTGGCCCGCTCCATTTCCCTCCAATGTCCACTCCAGTAATGCGCCAACATTGGTCCGACTTGCACATGAAATGTAATACTTAGACAGGATACTGGGTGGCTTGCTGGTGTTCATGGAACTGTACCAGGACCCTGAATCAAATTATTGGGTTGGCAAAAGGTGGGCAAAGCTACAAGGGAACAGTGGTTGATTTAGCTCATGTGTTACAGATGATGCTCAGATTGTAAAGTGAGCCACGCTGTATTTGGGAAGCTTTACCATTTACCCTCCCCAGCCCTGCGGCACAGAGCCCAATTCTATTATCTCAACTGTTCCCTAAATTGAAATGTGCTACTTGATCTATTTGAACCACAATGCTGTAAACTCCAATCTCTAGTTGACCAGCGATCAATGCTGTGCACCATGTCAATCTTGTGGCTCAGTTGGTAGTACACCTGCCTCTGAGCCAGGATGTTCTGGCTCCTCCAATCTCACTCCAGGTACTTGATGGCCAAGGTCTTTGTGAATCAGCTCGAGTTCAAGGCTTTCTAATATTCCACACCATTCTCCAAGGGGAAGAGTAAAAGATAGAAAACTAACAAACAATCATGGCCGGAGAATGAGACTGGTCAGCTTGCAATCAACGTTGTGAGAAATGTAACCTTTATAAATAAATAATTTTTCTTTTTTTAAATTTGATTACCCAATTATTTTTTCCAATTAAGGGGCAATTTAGTGTGGCCAATCCACCTACTCTGCACATTTTCGGGTTGTGGGGGCAAAACCCACACAGAAACGTGGAGAATGTGCAAACTCCACACGGACAGTGACTCAGAGCCTGGATCGAACCTGGGACATCAGTGCCGTGAGGCAGCTGTGCTAACCACTAGGCCACCGTGCTGCCCCTATAAATAAATAAATAATGTTTATTTTCACAATTAGGCTTACATTAACACTGTCATGAAGTTACTGTGAAAAGCCCCTAGTCGCCACATTCTGGCGCCTGTTCGGGTACACAGAGGGAGAATTCAGAATGTCCAATCCTCCGAACAAGCACGTCTATGGGGATTGTGGGAGGAAACCGGAGCACCTGGTGGAAACCCACACAGACACGGGCGAACATGCAGAGTCGGCACAGACAGTGACCCAAGCCGGGAATCGAACTTGGGACCCTGGCGCTGTGAAGCAACTGTGCTAACCGCTGTACTGCCATTTAAACATAAACACATTCATCCTGAGTGTTATCAGACCCCCCAGTTCATGACCCTCCATCTGTGCGGAGTCTGCACATCCTCCCCGTGTGTGCGTGGGTTTCCTCCGGGTGCTCCGGTTTCCTCCCACAGTCCAAAGATGTGCGGGTTAGGTGGATTGGCCATGCTAAATTGCCCGTAGTGTCCTAAAAAGTAAGGTTAAGGGGGGGGGGTTATTGGGTTACGGGTATAGGGTGGATACGTGGGTTTGAGTAGGGTGATCATGGCTCGGCACAACATCGAGGGCCGAAGGGCCTGTTCTGTGCTGTTATGTTCTATGTTCTATGTTCAGTTGCTATCTGACCTTCTGAAGCTCACGACCAGCAAAGAAAATACAACGTCGCAGATTAACACATGAAAACAAGTGATTAAAGAGACCAATGGAAATAAGACACCATAGGAATATTCTAGCAGTGTCCGAATGTTCAGACTTTCCTCATCTCTGATGTAAATCATGATTTAAGAGACAAGAAGGTTGAGACAGATGGGAAGTGATAGATAGAACTTTTCGCTAATACTGACACAAACATATTCAAGAGTGAAAAGCATCTTTCATTTATTGACAGTATGGCATTACGTGTCAAAGCCAATGCTGGCTCTGATAGTTGAAATGTAAGTAATAATGAAGGCAAGATGTCAAGTGTCAGGAATTTTGTTTGACCATCTCAGAGCAATGCAGTCGGCCCATCTGACAGGAATGGAAACTTCCGGTTCATAATGAAAGGATAACATGCTAATGGTAGATTTATCCGGCCTTGTAGCAATTAAGGTTTTTAAACAGACATTTGACCCACTGTAATAATGATAATAATAATCTTTGTTAGTGTCACAAGTTTCATAATATACATCCATGTATATAATGGAGTGCAGACAGGCAGTGATTGACACACAGGATGACCAGTAAGCACACAGAACACAGCAGCCAATCACCAGACAGGACACGACCACTATAAAGCCAGAGGGCACCAGTTCTCCCGCTCTCTCGAGATCCAGCCTCTGAGACAGTCAGAGCTCGTGAGCATAGCCAGTGCAAACACCATGTGGTAGTCAGTTAGTCTGGTCAGGTTAGCCTCAGGTCTCCAGTGAAGTCAGCATAGTGTCAACCCACAGTTAAGCATGTAATATAGTTAGATGTTAAATAAAACCGTGTTGAATCTCATCAAGTGTTGGAAGTCTGTCTCTCGCTACACTGTATCAAACGCAGTCCACATAAACCCAGCCTGCCCAACACATCAACAAGTGGGCTTACATTAATACTGCTTTGAAGTTACTGTCAAAATTCCCGAGTCGTCACACTCCGGCTCCTGCTCGAGTACACTGAGGGAGAATTCAGAATGCCCAAATCACCAAACAAGCACATCTTTCGGGACGTGTGGGAGGAAACCGGAGCACCCGGAGGAAGCCCGCACAGATATAGGGAGAACTTGCAGACTCCGCACAAACAGTGACTCTAGCTGGGACTTGAAGCCAGGTCCCTGGAGCTGTGAAACAACAGTGCTAACCACTGTGCTGCCATGCCGCCTCAAGCTGTGATTATATGAATGGTTAGCAGAGGGGTAGGACACTGCAGTTCAAACATTGTTCTGTCATATTGCCTGGTCTCACCCCTCTCTCAGCCAACTTGCTGCTGAAACCCTTGTAATGAATGCAAGAAATTGATATATTTTATATCTGTTGCAGTAATGTCAGTAAAAAACTAAGATGCATTCACCCAGTGTGTCAACGAAACTGTGCTTGTGGGGTCGTAAAAGTGAGGCAATCCATGATTTTTCAGGGGGAGTGACCTGTTGATAGATTTGAGAATCATCTACTTGTTTACAGGTAGGTGGCCAATGGAATGTTGTTTTGGTTTGGAGGTCCCTGGTATGTGAATAATTTATGAGTGATATTATATTTGGTCCTGGCTAACCAGGCTATGGGTCATCTTGTGGGAGGAGACAGAAGAATGCCTTATGCTTTGGGTACAGATGATGTAATTAAGAGAAGGAGCCAGGTCAGTCTGTAGTTTCAGTTTGCCACCAGATCTTAGTCTGTCAAGAAGTGTCTTTTAGTTTGTTCCTGAAAGGTTCTCTCCAAGGGCTCCGCACAGAAAAAGCAAGTAAACCTGATTGTTAATTTTATTTATTAGTGGTATTTGAACTATATTGGTTTGATTAATTGGAATATATAGTGGCAGTAGGGAGTAAGGAAAGTTTTTTCTTTTACCTAAGAACTGTCGTAAATGTCATCTGTAAGGTTATTCCTTTGTTGCTGATGTGGTTAATTCTGTGTTTAAATTAAAGTTTGTTTTAACATTGAAAGTGCCTGTTGGTCAGTGATATCACTCCTATGGGACAGTCACCTTTTCTCACAGTTTCAAAAATTGCGTATAGTTGGATTCACATCTGGGATCCTAATATCCTTCGGTCATTTTTTTTTGTTATCAATAAACTTATTATTCTAATGGTCCTTGCCCAGCCTCCCCTTCCTGCAGCCTCCATCAACTTCAGTTCATCCAAAGCTCTGCTGGCTGTACCCGAACTGGTACAGTTCATGTGATGGTTGATCTAGCTCCCTCTCTGGCAAACCTTGATTTTACAATTCTTAAGATTCCAAATGGCTTAAAGTCATCATTCCTCTGTATCTCCATTACCTCCTGAAACTCTGTAATTCTTCTTTGGGTTAGTGTCTTTGTCTAATTTCACTCCTGTGAAGTTCTTCCTGAAGTTCATGTCAAAGAAGCTGAAAATAAATGTTTGTTATTGTTGAGAATGGCAGTAGGAGTAACAATGAAACGGACAGAGCTGTATTACCCAAAGATATTGGGGGGAAATTAATTTGTACCAACACAAATTGATTTCCCCAGGGCAGATGGCCTGCCTGGTCACCATCTGTGCAGCCTGTATGGTGCTCAGCAATAATATTCCTGAAGGAAGTACAAATATCAGTGCTGTCTTCCCAACTGAGTATCAAGGTAAATCTTCATAGAATCATAGAATTTACAGTGCATAAGGACACCGAGTCTGCACCAACTCTTGGAAAGAGCTCTCCACCCAAGCCCACACCTCCACCCCACCTCCACCACCCAGCAACCCCACCCAACACTAAGGGCTATTTTGGGCACTAAGGGCAATTTATCATGGCCAATCCACCTAACCTACACATCTTTGGACTGTGGGAGGAAACCGGAGCACCCGGAGGAAAACCACGCACACACGAGGAGAACGTGCAGACTCCGCACAGACAGTGCCCCAAACTGGGAATTGAACCTGGAACCCTGGAGCTGTGAAGCAATTGTGCTAACCACTATGCTACTGTACTGCCCTAGCATTCACAGCATTGCTGGAAGTGGCACAACACTAGTCTTTTTCTCTTAAAATCTTTTAGGTGTGAAGTGATTTTTTAAATATTTGGACCTAAACTATAAGTTGAATAATATACATCTGTTGATTGCTACTTAATACAGCATTGATCATTGTTCTATTAGGCATTCCGCCACATGATGGTATTACTAATGATCTTTATAGCCTTTGGAATGCTAGAAATCCATAACAAACGTTCAATATTTTAATTAATGATGCATGTCTCTGCCATGGAATTGTTCATAGCGGCTCTGGATACATTATTTTCCACATTGTAAAATATCAAAAATAATTGAAAAGGGGAATTGAATGAGGGAACTTGTGTTATAATTACAATTTACCTGTACACGTGAAAACAGCAAAGTGTCAAAATGCTGTGAGAATCCATAGAATCTCTACAGTGCAGAAGGAGACCATTCGGCCCATCAAGTCTATACCAACCCTCTAAAAGAGCACCCTACCTAGGCCCACCCCCCACCCTATTCCCACAACCCCGCCTAACCTTTTGGTCACTAAGGGAAATTTTCCAGTCCTCTAGCACCACCCCTGTGTCTAAGGGAGACTGGAGGATTAGCATGAGTACGGCTGCAATTTCCACTCTCACGTCCCTCAGTATCCTTGGTTGCATCTCCTTCAGCCCTGGTACCTCAGCAATTTTAAATAAAGATTTCCTTTCTAACTCTAACCTTCTCTTTCCAGTGGAGCAGTTACCTCCCCTCACCTCGGCCTGGGAAACATCTTCTTCCTTTGTTAAGACCGATAAAAAGTGCTCGGTTAATGTCTCTGCTATTTCTCCTGCTTCCATGTGCAAGTCTCCTTTTTCATCCCAAATCGGCATGTCTCTTTCTTTTACCACCCTTTTATTATTCATATGCTTGTTGATGACCTTGAGATTCTCTTTTATGTTAGCTGCCAGTCTCTTTTCACTCTCTCTCCTTGCTTTTCTTATTAGTTTTTCACTTCCCCTCTAGTCCAACTGTTTTCAGCTAGATTCTCCGTTGTATTTTCTACCTGACATCTGCTGAATTCACACTTTTTTCTTTTCATCTTCACATCTATCTCTCTCGTCATCCAGGGTATTCTAATTTATTTGTCCTATCTTTCCACTTCAAGGGAATACACCTTGACATTGCCTGCGAACGTCATTTTAGCCAACATTTGACTCCAACTCACGCGACTTAGGTGCATTCTCATTATAGAATAGTTATAATGGGAGGCTTTAATTATCTCAATATAGACTGGGATAGCAGCATTGTAAAGGACAGAGCAGCACAAAAGTTCTGAGCGTGTGGTCAGAAAAACTTTCCACAGCAGCATGTTTCCAGTCCAATGAGCAAGGATGCACTGCTAGGCCTCGTTCTTGGGAATGAGTTGGGCCAAATGGATCAAACATCAATAGAGAACAGTGATCATTATGTCATGTTGGTTATGATAAAGGCCAAAGAGAAATCCAGAGTAAGAAAAATTAACTGGCAGAAAGCCAACTTCAATATGGTGAGAATGGATCTGGCCCCGATCAATTGGAATCAAAGGTTTGTTATGATCCCAGCTGATGTTAATACTGGAAAAAAAATCAGATCCCAGAATGTAACCTGGTTTAAAAGATCCGACCGTCTTGATGGTTCCTAAGGTGCCCTGGCTCTGCCCTGTCATGGCCCCAACCACCCCAGGGACTCCAATGTCCCAGAGCGCCGGGCATTAAATTGAGGGCGTGAGCCAGATTACGTCAGCTGCAGTGGGCCGGGAGCTTTGCGCGCTGCTCAGTGCCTGCCGCAAACCCTATTTTAAGGAATGCCCCACTCTCCTGACATATCGGGATTTGCACCAGACACAACGCAACTGGAAAATCATCCCATAACATGGTAGAATTTGGCATTCACTTTGAGAGTGAGAAATCTGGGTCAGAAACAATTGTGCTCCACATAGAACATTCGGCCCATCGAGTCTGCACCGACCCACTTAAGCCCTCACTTCCACCCTATCCCCGTAACCCAATAATCCCTCCTAACATTTTTTTGGTCACTAAGGGCAATTTATCATGGCCAATCCACCTAACCTGCACATCTTTGTACTGTGGGAGGAAACCGGAGCACTCCCACAGACAGGGGGAGAATGTGCAGACTCCACACAGACAGTGACCCAGCGGGGAATCGAACCTGGGACCCTGGCGCTGTGAAGCCACAGTGCTATCCATTTGTGCTACCATGCTGCCCATAATTAACCGTGCTGTCCACTTAATTAAGGGTAGATATCAAGGAATGAGGGCAGGGGTGGCTGGATAGGATTGGGAAAGACGTTTAGCAGGAAAGACAGTTAGAACATAGAACATAGAACAGTACAGCACAGAACAGGCCCTTCGGCCCTCGATGTTGTGCCGAGCAATGATCACCCTACTCAAACCCACCCGATACCCGTAACCCAACAAACCCCCCCCCCCCTTACTTTTTAGGACACTACGGGCAATTTAGCATGGCCAATCCACCCAACCCGCACATCTTTGGACTGTGGGAGGAAACCGGAGCACCCGGAGGAAACCCACGCACACACGGGGAGGACGTGCAGACTCCACACAGACAGTGACCCAGCCGGGAATCGAACCTGGGACCCTGGAGCTGTGAAGCATTTATGGTAACCACCATGCTACCGTGCTGCCCCGATAGTTGATCAGCAATAGCAGACATTTATGAAAATAGTTCATGACTCACAACAAAGATATATCCCAGTGAACAAGAAGGATTCTAGGAAGGGGATAAATCAACCATGGTTAGTCAAGCAAGTTAAGGATTAGTGATAAACCAGAGGATTTGGAAAGATTTAAAAACCCACAAAAGATGACCAACAATAATAGAGGGAGAAGTTAATTACATGGGTGAACTAACAAGTAATATAAAAACGGACAGCAAGAGCTTCTTTAAATATATAAAAAGGGAGAGAGGAGCTAAAGCAAATATAGGCCCCTTAGAAATTGAGACTGGGGAAATAATAATGGGGAACTAGAAAATGACAGAGGAATTAAACCAATGCTTTGTGTCAGTCTTCACGGTGTAGGACACTAATAACATTCCGAAAAATACTAAGCAATCTAGATGAAAAGGTGGTGGAGCAGGGGAGCGGGGAGGAAATCAATACAATAACTATCACCAGATAAAATGTGCCAGGGAAACTAATGGAGCTAAACGTTGATAAGTCAGAGATAGAATACCTGCAGTTCAGAAGGAGGCTATTTGGCCCACTGAGTCTGCACTGACCCTCCGAAAGAGTACTCTACCTCGTCCCACTCCCGTACGCCCCCCACCTTATCCCCGTAATTCAACGTAACCATTTATCATGGCCAACCCACCTACTCTGCACATCTTTGGACTGTGGGAGGAAAGTGGAGCATCCAGAGGAAACCCACGCAGACATGGGGAGAAAGTGCAAACTCCACACAGTTGGCCAAGGCTGGAATTGAACCTGAATCCATCACGCTGTAAGGTAGAAGCACTAACCACTGTGCCACCGTACTGGCCCCCGAACCTGATGGCTAGCATCCCAGAATATTAAAGGACGTAGGTATGGAGATAATGAATGCACTGGTAGTAATCTTCCAAGGATCCTTAAATTCTGGTAAAGTCCCAGAGGATCGGAAAACTGCCAACGCTATTCAAAAAATAGAAAGGAGACAAAAACAGCTAACTATTGACCAGTGCCATGGCACCTTAGGGTCCATCAAGAAGGTTGGATCTTTCAAACAGCTTAACATCCGTCACTGGGAAAATGTTAGAGTCCATCATAAAGGATGTAATAGCAGAACATTTAGAAATACATAATATAATCAAGCAGAGTTAGCATGGCTTTATGAAAGAGAAATCATGTCAGACAAATTTCTTAGAATTCTTTCAGGTGGAGCGGCATGGCGGTGCAGTGGTTAGCACTGCTGCCTCACAGCGCCGATGACCCCGAGGGTTCGATCCTGACACCGGGTCACTGGCCGTGTGGAGTTTGCACATTCTCCCTGCGCCTGAGTGGGTCTCACCCCCACAACCCAAAGATGTGCAGGGTAGATGGATTGGCCACGCTAAATTGGAAAAAAATGAATTGGCACTTTAAATTTTAAAAAAATTATTTCAGGTGGTAACAAGCAGGAGAGAGAAAGGGGAATCAGTAGATATAATATATTTGGATTTCCAAAATTGGTTCAATATGGTTCCGCGCAAAAGGCTACTTTAAGATAAGAGCCTTTGATGTTGGGGATAGTATATTAGCATTGCTAGAGCTTTGGCTAACTGATAGAAAATAGAAAGTTTGGATAAGAGAGGCATTTACAGGATGGCAACCTGTAACTGGTAGTGGGCCACAGGAATCCATGCTGGGGCCACAGTTATTCACAATATATGTCAATGAATTGGACGAGGGAAGTTAATGTACTGTTAACAAGTAACAAAATAAAGTGAAAAGGCAAGTGATGAGGATGACACAAAGGGTGGAATTTTCAATAAAATGACAAAATGGAGGTGGCTAGCATGAGGGGACATAGCCTTAAATTGAGGGGTAATAGATATAGGACAGAGGTCAGAGGTGGGTTTTTTACGCAAGAGTGGTGAGGCTGTGGAATGCCCTACCTGCAACAGTAGTGAACTCGCCAACATTGAGGGCATTTAAAAGTTTATTGGATAAGCATATGGATGATAAGGGCATAGTGTAGGTTAGATGGCCTTTAGTTTTTTCCATGTCGGTGCAACATTGAGGGCCGAAGGGCCTGTACTGCGCTGTATCGTTCTATGTTCTATGTTCTATGTAAAGTATCATTTTCAGCTTGACAATCAGTGATTCTCACTCGCCCCGGTGGCGTGATCCTAGACCGCAATTTTTAGGCATTAGAAAAAAGGTTTTCCCACGTGAAAAATACTGGACTGAGGTGTGAAGGTGTCTGATTCAGCCACCTGGGGATCATCGGAGAACCTCATTGCATTTAAATGGCTCCACGGTAGTTGCTGCTATTCAAGCTAGGAGGATGGCAGCGAGGAAACTAGCTCCTCAATTCAAGGAGGCGGTCCTCATCCTTTTGCTGGATGTTATGGAGGAGAGGGGGGCGACAGAATGCCCTTGGACTATTACCTGCACCATCCGCCATTGCAGAGACACACATCTCAGTGAGTGAACTCAGCAGGCAGTCTTCTACATCACGATCTGGTGAGCATCACACTAATGCACATCAGGTAGAGGTAGGAATGTCCCAGGGATTGGAGAGTCAGAGATCTGCTGGATCCTAGGACACAGCTCTATCTCAGCCAGCTGCTGTGCTTCTGGACACATTCATCACTCAACTACTTGAGATGCAATAGCAGGGCTGGGAATACCAGGAGGGGGTGTCATCTCCCGCAATGCTGCTAGCGCAATGGGATCGGTGGCGGGTGCAACGCAGTGGGAAAATCATGCCCATGGATCAGAGAGAGTTACTGTGATTGTATCGGCCAGTAACCGGGACCTTGGAACTTGTGGTACACAGGGTGGGCAAAGTGGCAGTAATCACCATGTTAATTATGCCTCTCCAGGCACTAAAATCAATGGTTCCAGAGAGATAGGGGCAGGGTTCAAGCAAATGCAAGCTCGACAAGGGAAATCTTAAGTACTTTTCAGCTGTGTGAATGAAACACTGTCCACATCAAAGCAACGCAGAAGGAGTCCATTCGGACGATCAAGTCAATGGCGGTTCTGTAGAGTAATCCAGTCAGTCCCATCCCCAGCTCCAATGCTCTTGAACAGTAATTTGCAGGCATTACCACGTGATGCATGAAAAAAAAGTTCCTCCTATTCGCCTGTACCTCTTTGCTAAAATATTAAATCCAGCCATCCTTGAATCATCAGCTAATGGGATCAATTTTTCTTTGTTTATTTAAACCTGTGATCTCTATTCCCTATTTTTGAATCTATTTAATACCTTGTTCAAACTGTTAGTTTTAATTAATGCGGCTCAGCCTGTGGCGTGATAATACACTATTATTAATTCACTGACTATATTAGTCCTTCCTGATCATTATATGCCATTAGACTGAAAGTAATGTACCTGTTTTCCCGTATGCCTTTTGGATACTTTCTCAACTTCATTACTGTCGAGTGTTCCAATATTCAGGTTCCTTAAATCATAACTGAGATCTCACCAACTGACAGTACGCAGAGCACAGGGGAATATGTCTTAAAATGAGAAGTACATTAAGCTTCAAATTCTTAAGATACCTCAAGCTTTCATAAGAGAGATTGCTTACAAAGGTCTGCAGTTTATACCCTGAGGATCATAACGTGCTCCATTTATCGATTCGGAATGAGGCAAAAGATAAATTCTGCAAGTTCGTTTGCGAAAATGAGGAAAACAAATCTGTTTAATGGCACTTCAGGGTTTGCACTCTGGGGCGTAACCTTCTGACTAGGTAAGTGGTGCCAGTTGTTCATTTATCACTGAATCTGATCTCTCACGATCAAGATGATAAAACTCAGCCGTAATGAGAAACAATTTGCCACCGCATCTTGAAATAGATTTTTGAAAGTACAGTCTGGTGAGTTTCCCCATGGCTGGCACTGAGATTATAATAGCTGGACTTCAGTTAGAAGGGAAGCAATTAATGTTTCACATGCAGCTCAGTCCCAATAAATCTGTAACTGGTTTGGGAAAAAATATTGTTCTTGGATCAGACCTTCGATGCAAAGAATCCACTGCTGTATCAGCGAGTCTGTTTTGTGCATGTGTCACTCCTGGCTGTTGTGACAAATCTCACTGAGTGCCCCAGCTCCAGAGTACTAAGTTAAACGTGGCTCCATGGCCTGACCCCAAACCCCAACGTACATCCAGCCCTCCCCCTCCCCCAATGCCTGGAGGGTCCATAGAGGACGTGGGATGCTGCGTGATGACGTGCATGTGACTGGCCCGCGTTTTATTACAGTAGTCCTCAGGATGTGGACTCCCCAGGAGAGGCCTGGATAGAGTGAACGTGGCGAGGACGGTTCCATGAGGAGGAGAAACTAGAAACGAGGGCACAGCCTCAGACTGAAGGGACGATCCTTTAAAACTGAGATGAGGAAGGGTTTCTTCAGCCAGAGGGTGGTGAATCTGTGGAACTCATTGCCGCAGAAGGCTGTGGAGGCCAAGTCACTGAGTGTCTTTAAGACAGAGATAGATAGGTTCTTGATTAATAAGGGGATCAGGGGTTATGGGGAGAAGGCAGGAGAATGGGGATGAGAAAATATCAGCCACGATTGAATGGCGGAACAGACCCGATGGGCCGAATGGCCTAATTCTGCTCCCATGTCTTGTGGTTTTATGGATGCAAAATTGGCTGAGAAGCAGAGAGTAACACTGATAAGTTGTTTCAGATGAGAGGGAAGTGTAGGTTGTATTCTTCAGCGCTAGGCGATGGGATCACTGCTCTTTTGAATATATATTAATGACTCAGATGTAGGCATGCAGCACATCATTTCAAACTTTGCAATCGACACAAACATTGGAAATATAGTAAATAATGAGAGGGATAGCAACAGGAAGCAGAATGGCAAATTAACTCATAGAATCATAGAATGGTCTCATGGTCTCAGCACAGACAGAGGCCATTCAACCTGCATTGTTCTTTGTTCGTTGTTAATTGTTCTAAAGTACTTTTGGTACTGAATGTAACATGCAAAACATTCCCTACAGATAATTAGGGGGGTACAGCCCAGCCTAATTTGTATCAGGCCAGAATCCAAAATTGCCTTCAGTTCTATATGATGGTCCGACAGCAATAGAGGGAACGACTATTACCTCTACTTTCACCACACACTTTCATGCATTACATGCCAAGAGAAAAGCGTTAATCAAAGCTGACCCATTAGAAAATGTTGGAGGGCTTTAAGGTTTTCTATCAGAACATCTGGGTGGGATTTCTGTGTTGGTGACCTGAATCATTATGAAAGAGAAGGATGCAGCGAATGGAGCGGTCTGGGAAAAATTACTGGACATGATGGGAAAACTTCAATAATACGACACTGGAATTGATAGGCAGACTTACTCCTCTTCATTCCAAGACTACGGTTCGAAGTCTGCTAAAACCTCCACATATGATGATGATTCTTGCATGTGTCTCGTCATCAATATAGACAGCTCGAGAGTGTGTTCTGCTGAGATAAGTGAGTTTATCCACTGTTGACAGATCATGGTCATGGATTGAAACCTTGGACACAAGAGAGGGCTCCCCTGGAGCAGGTTAGTACATTACTTCAGTTTCTTTTCATTCTAATCATAAGGCTGAAATTATCAAATGCATTTAGGTGCATTTGAGTGCTATAGCGAGAGTTTGGTGACTGAGGGATATTAAGGGCTCATCTTTTATCTGAAGTCTACTCTCTTTTATTTAGTTAATTAACTTAAAAGTTGCTGTTTGGGTTTAGAAGAAGGTGAGTTTTCAATCAGCTTTAAACAGAGGTTCTAATTGTAGGTACTTGCAGCTGGAGCTTGTTAATTAGTTAATTGGATGAGGCCAGTTGTCAATGGCTAGTCACACAATATAAAGGCGAGCCAGCTTACAGTGCTGACCTTGTTTGCACTGAGTGCTGAATTTGGGTGCATTTGAGTGCTATAGTGAGAGTTTGATGACTGAGGGAGTGCTGAATTTGGGTGCATTTGAGTGCTATAGTGAGAGTTTGATGACTGAGGGAGTGCTGAATTTGGGTGCATTTGAGTGCTGTAGTGAGAGTTTGGTGACTGAGGGAGTTAGGTGAGGAGGGAGCAAGGTGCTCCTTTTATTTTGTTTCCTACACTTTCTCAAAGAGTGAGAAGGCAGCCAGGGGTTTACAGAGAGTGCAGCTGACTGGGAGCAGAGTCGGAGGGCAGAGTTCCAGTTGGTTCACAGCGTAGCTACATTCTGTAAGAATCAAAGGGGATGGAAGCTAGGGCAGTTGCATGCTCCTCCTGTAGGATGTGGGTGGTGAGGGATACCACCGGTGTCCCCGTTGACTACACCTGCAGGAAGTGCACCCAACCCCAGCTCCTCAGAGATCGTGTTAGGGAACTGGAGCTGGAGCTGGTTGAACTTTGGATCATCCGGGAGGCAGAGGGGGTGATAGAGAAGAGTTACAGGGAAGTAGCCACACCCAAGGTACAGGAAATGTGTAGCTGGGTTACAATCAGGGGAAGGAAAATGAAGGGGCAGAAATTGCAGGTATCCCTCGTGGCCATTCCCCTTCAAAACAAGTATACCGTTTTGGATGCAGTTGGGGGGATGACCTACTGGTGGAAGGCCCTAGCGTCCAAGTCTCTGGCACTGAGAGTGGCTCTGTGGCTCAGAAGGGAAGGGGGGAGAATATAAAAGCAATAGTGATAGGAGAATCAATGGTTAGGGGAATGGATAGGAGTTTCTGTAGTCGCGAATGAGACTCCCGGAAGGTATGTTGCCTCCCGGGTGCCAGGGCCAGGGATGTCTCGGATCGAGTCTAATGATTCTTAAGGGGGAGGGAGAGCAATCAGAAGTCATGGTGCACATAGGCACCAATGGCATAGCTAAGAAAAGGGATGAGGATCTAAAAAGTGATTTTAGGGAGTTAGGTTGGAAGCTAAAGAGCAGGACAAGCAGAGTAGTAATCTCAGGAATGCTACAGGTGCAAATGAGGCAAGGAACAAAGAGCGAGTTCAGCTGAACATGTGGCTACAAGGCTGGTGCAGGAGGGAAGGCTTCAGATATGTGGATCATTGGGATATCTTCTGGGGAAGGTGGGACCTGTACATGAAGGACGGATTGTACCTAAACTGGAGGGGCACCAATATCCTGGGTGGGAGGTTTGCTAGAGCTTTTTGGGAGGGTTTAAACTAGTTTGGCAGAGGGATGGGAACCAGAGCTATGGATCAGAGGATAGGGTAGCTGTTGAACAGGCAGAAATAGTATGCAACAAGTCTGTGAGGAAGGATAGACAGTTGATAGGGCAAAGTTGCACTCAGTGGAATGGGTTAAAGTGTGACTTTTTCAATGCAAGGAGTGTCAGGAATAGAGCATGGATCAGTACTTGGAACTACGATGTTATGGCCATTACGCAGACATGGATTTCACAGGGGCAGGAATGTTGTTCGATGTTCCGGGGTTTAGATGTTTTCAGAAGAATAGGGAGGGAGGTAAATGTGGAGGGGGAGTGGCATTGTTAATTAGGGAGTGCACCACAGCTGCAGAAAAGGAGGTAGTTGAGGAGGGTTTGTCTACTGAGTCAGTATGGGTGGAAGTCAAAAACAAGAAAGGAGCAGTCACTTTATTGGGAGTTTTCTATAGACCCCCAATATCAGCAGAGAGATAGAGGAACAGATTGGGCGGCAGATCTGGGAAAAGTGCAGAAGTAACAGAGTTGTTGTCATGGATGACTTCAACTTCTCTAATATTGACTGGAACCTCCTTAGTGCAAATGGTTTGAATGGAGCAGATTTTGTCAGGTGTGTACAGAAGGATTCCTGACTCAATATGTAGATAGGCCGACTAGGGGGAGGCCATATTGGACTTGGTGCTCGGCAACGAACCAGGCCAGGTGCCAGATGTCTTGGTGGGAGAGCATTTCGGTGACAATGACCACAACTCCTTGACCTTTACCATAGTCATGGAGAGGGATAGGAACAGACAGTATGGGACGGTATTTAATTGGGGGAGGGGAAATTATACTGCCATTAGACAGGAGCTGAGGAGCATAAAGTGGGAACAATTAATCTTGGGGAAATGCACAACAGTAACGTGGGTGTTGTTTAAGGAGCACTTGCTGCGAGTGCTGGATTGTTTTGTCCCATTGAGACGAGGGAGGAATGGTATGGTGTAGGAGCCTTGGATGACAAGAGAAGTGGAGCTTCTAGTCAAGAGGAAGAAGGAAGCTTATGTAAGGTTGAGGAAGCAAGGATCTGGCACGGCTCTAGAGGGTTACAAGATAGCCAGGAAGGAACTCAAAAATGGACTGAGGAGAGCTAGTAGGGGCATAAAAAAGCCCTGGGGAGAAGAATTAGGGAAAGTCCCAAGGCGTTCTACACTTATCTGATAAATAAGAGGATGATCAGAGTGAGAGTAGGGCGACCAGGGATAGTGGAGGGAACTTGTGCCTAGAGTCTGAGGAGATGGGGGAGGCCCTTAATGAATATTTTGCTTTAGTATTCACTAGAGAGAGGGACGTTGTTGCTTTTGAGAACAGTGTGAACCAAGTTAATAGACTGGAGCAGGTTGATATTAAGAAGGAGGATGTGCTGGAAATTTTGAAAAACTGGATAGATAAGTCCCCTGGGCCTGATGGGATATACCCAAGGTTACTACAGGACGTGAAGGAGGAGATTGCTGCGCCGTTGGCGGTGATCTTTGTGTCCTCACCCTCCACTGGAGTAGTACCGGATGGTTGGAGGGAGGCGAATGTTGTTCCCCTGTTCAAGAAAGGGAATAGGGAAATCCCTGGGAATTACAGACCCATCAGTCTTACGTCTGTGGTGAGAAAAATATTGGAAGGAGTCTGAGAGGTAGGATCTATTGTTATTTAGAAAAACAGTTTGATGAAAGATAGTTAGCATGGCTTTGTGAGGGGCAGGTCATGCTTCACAAGCCTCATTGAATTCTTTGGGGATGTGATGAGACACATTGATGAAGGTCGGGCAGTGGATGTGGTGTATATGGATTTCGGTAAGGCATTTGATAAGGTTTCCCATGGTAGGCTTATTCAGAAAGTTAGGGGGCATGGAATACAGGAAAATTTGGTTGTCTGGATACAGAATTGGCTGGCCGAAAGAAGACAGCAAGTGGTAGTGGATGGAAATTATTCCGCCTGGAGGTCGGTGACGAGTGGTGTCCCGCAAGGATCTGTTCTGGGACCTCTGCTCTTTGTGGTTTTTATAAATGACTTGGGGCGGAATTCTCCGACCCCCCGCAGGGTCGGGGAATCGCCCGGGGCCGGTGTAAATCCCGCCCCCGCCGTGGCCGGATTTCTCCGCCACCCGGGAATCGGCGGGGGCGGGAATTTCACCCCGCCAGTTGCCGGGCCCCCCGCGGCGATTCTCCTGCCCGCAATGGGCTGAAGTCCTGCTGCTGTCAGACCTCTCCCGCCGACATGGTTTAAACCACCTCTGTGCCGGTGGGAGCAGGCGGCGCGAGTGGGCCCCGGGGTCCTGGGGGGGGGGGGGGGGGGGGGCGGCGGGACGATCGGACCCCGGGGGAGTGCCTCCACGGTGGCCTGGCCCATGATCGGGGCCCACCGATCGGTGGGCGGGCCTGTTCCATGGTGGCACTCTTTTTCGTCTGCCGTCACCACGGCCTCCACCATGACGTCAGCGGCTGCTGACGCTCCGGCGCATGCGCGGACTCATGCTGATCGGCGAAGGCCTTTCGGCCAGCCCCGATGCTAATCGGCGTGGCGCCAAAGGCCGTTGGTGCCAGTCGGTGGAGCGGGAGCCAGTCCGGCGCGGGCCTAGCCCCTAAAGGTGCGGAGAATTCCGCACCTTTGGGGAGGCCCGATGCTGGAGCGGTTGGTGCCACTCTGCTACGCCGGGACTCCCCGCCCCGCCTGTAGGGGAGAATGTTGCCCTTGGATGAGGAAGTGGAAGGGTGGGTTGGTACGTTTGCCGATGACACAAAGGTTGGGGAAGTTGTAGATAGTGCTGAGGGTTGTTGCAGGTTACAACAGGACATTGACAGAATGCAGAGCTGGGCTGAGAAGTGGCAGATGGAGTTCGACCTTGATAAATGTGAAGTGATTCATTTTGGAAGGTTGAATTTGAATGCTGAATACAGGGTTAAAGGCAGGATTCTTGGAAGTGTGGAGGAACAGACGGGTCTTGGGGTCCACATACATAGATCCCTCAAAGTTGCCACCCAGGTTGATAGGGTTGTTAAGAAGGCGTATGGTGTGTTGGCTTTCATTAACAGATAGATTGAGTTTAAGAGCCACAAGATTTTGCTGCAGCTTTATAAGCCCTAGTAATACCACACTTAGAATATTGTGTCCAGTTCTGGTTGCCTCATTAAAAGAAGGATGTGGATTCTTTGGAGAGGGTGCAGAGGAGATTTACCGGGATGCTGCCTGTACCGGAGGGCATGCCTTATGAAGAAAGATTGAGGGAGCTAGGGCTTTTCTCACTGGAGTGAAGAAGGCAGAGAGATGACTTGATAGAGGTATACAAGGTGATGAGAGGCATGGATAGAGTGGATAGCCGGAGACTTTTTCCCAGGGTGGAAATGGCTGTCACAAGGGGACATAGTTTTAAGGTGATTGGAGGAAGGTATGAGGGTGATGTCAGAGGTCGATTCTTTACACAGAGAGTGGTGGGTGTGTGGAATGCATTGCCAGCAGAGGTGGTGGAGTCAGTCATTCGGGACATTTAAGCGATTCTTAGACAGGCACATGGACAGCAGTAAATTGAAGGGGTGTAGGTTGATCTTAGATTAGGATAAATGGTCGGCACAACATCGTGGTCTGAAGGGCCTGTACTGCTGTGCTGTACTGTTCTATGTTCTATGTTATATGCATTGGAGAACAAGTTCAAGGGATATTGCATTGTCCAGCTTTACATGGCAGGTAGTGCATAATAATCATGAATTATGGGCTGGATTCTTCGATTTTGAGGCTATGTCCAGAGCATGTGTCTAGTCTTAGAACATAGAACATAGAACAGTACAGCACAGAACAGGCCCTTCGGCCCTCGATGTTGTGCCGAGCAATGATCACCCTACTCAAACCCATGTATCCACCCTATACCCGTAACCAAACAACCCCCCCCTTAACCTTACTTTTAAGGACACTACGGGCAATTTAGCATGGCCAATCCACCTAACCCGCACATCTTTGGACTGTGGGAGGAAACCGGAGCGCCCGGAGGAAACCCATGCACACACGGGGAGGACGTGCAGACTCCGCACAGACAGTGACCCAGCCGGGAACTGAACCTGGGACCCTGGAGCTGTGAAGCATTTATGCTAACCACCATGCTACCGTGTTGCCCCAAAATTTAGAGTACCCAATTCATTTTTTTCCAATTAAGGGGCAATTTAGCGTGGCCAATCCACCTAGCCTGCACATATTTGGGTTGTGGGGGATAAACCCATGCAAACACGGGGAGAATGTGCAAACTCCACACAGACAGTGACCCAGAGCCAGGATCGAACCTGGGACCTTGGCGCCGTGAGGCTGCAGGGCTAACCCACTGCGCCACCGTGCTTTTTGACCAAAATGTTGGTGCCAGCCCGCATCAATGCTCCGCCCAGTAGAGGGCTAGTAGCCACGCCACGTAAAACCCCGGCGTTCCCGACAGAAATGGCCGGAGAATCGCCTGGTCCGTGGCCGCGCATGCACATGGCGGTGACCTGCAGCAAACACGCAGTACAGCATGGCGCTGGCCACACGAGGATCTGGCCTGCCAGATAGTGTCCCCCCGTAACCCCCCTCGCCGCACCCGACCACCCTCCACCAGTCTCCCCAACTCCCACCGAAGTCCACCTCACCAGCGGAACATCTCTCCCCAACTGTGGGGGCTGCTGGTCACAGTCTGCAGCCGCTATGCGAGGTTGACAAAACCTCAGACCACAAGTGATCCACGATGTCAGGACATTGGCCCATCAGGAGCGGAACATCGGGGGAGGGCCTTCAGGTGCCGTCCTGAGGCAGTCCCAAAGGCATGCGGAGTACTCACCAATGACGCTGTTTTGGGGTGAAGGAGTATGCATAAACAGGTGCCGCCCCCAATTTCGGTGTCAAAAGGGATTCTCCACCCAATCACCGAATGCGATTTCGGCATCGGCAATCAGAGAATCCTGCCCATAGTCCAGGCATACCTTGGTCTTTGCCTGGAGTTGTCTCAGCTTCCGAGTCCATGTGATACTTCATTTTAATGACAGGATCACCATTACAGAAGGCATTTGAGAGCATAGCGGAGAAAAACAAACCTGTATAACTCTACAGTGACTGAGGATGTTTCAGGAGACTCACTATCATCCAAGACACAGGTGAGCACATTGTCATGAAATTGTCGGACCGTTGTGATGAATTTCTCAGGACAGCCAATCTACTCAAACATGATCATATCTATGGAGGAGGGAGCGATGGTTGTCAAATATGATGAAGTC
Organism: Scyliorhinus canicula; assembly: GCF_902713615.1. NCBI lineage: Eukaryota > Metazoa > Chordata > Chondrichthyes > Carcharhiniformes > Scyliorhinidae > Scyliorhinus > Scyliorhinus canicula. The sequence continues at coordinate 49,599,645 of NC_052157.1, read as the reverse complement.
AGGCAAGGTGAACTATTGAACCAAGCAGTTCAAGATTCTGAAGACGAAGAGGAGTGAGATTGTCACAGGATTGACGAGTTTCTTCCTGCTTGTCCAAGTATTCTTGCAGAACAGTTTCTATGCTTCCTGTTGGTAGTTTCTCAGGGCTTTATATTTGTATTGGTAAAATTAGAAACAAGGTGTAGCTTTAGGTGAGTTTAATTTAATGTTTCTGAGCCTGGAAGGGACCCATAGTTAGATTCATGCTGAACAAAGGGGCATGGGTTTGTGGGTGGTGGTTAAGTTCCAACAGTGATATAGGGAGCTAAGGTGTGAAGAGTAAACATAATTGCTTAGCAACTAGAGGCCTTTGTAAGGAAAAAAACTTTCCTTTGCACTTTAGTTTTGACTGCAAGTCAAGTGAGTTGGTGCAGCTAGACCACCAGAGAGGGAACATGTCCCACAGCTCTACTAGCAGCAGTTGGAGACAGGGAGAGAGGGATAAGGCAGTTCTTAAAGTTCTGCTCAATGGTATAAAATACAATAAAACACACTCCAGAGGAACTAAAGGAACTAACAGAAACCTGGAAATAGAACAGGATAATGTTCATAGGCAGCACAGACAAAGCTGAGAAGGAATTGGCTGGTGAGGAGCTAAGTTTTGAAAGGTTTCTAAAGTAATCCTAACATTTTTAATGTCTTACTACAGCTTATGAAAGAAACTTTAAAGTAATTGGAAAGACAGTATTGGCTGGATATCAGAGTGTGTGTAACAATGGAAGCCAATTGAGAGAAATAAATCCTGTAAGGGGTTGATGTAAAATCTTGGAGTAGATTCACTGTTAAAAGTGAAGCAGAAGCTCTATTCACAAGAGTCTTTTGAAAATGTGGACTGGATTTTGGAATGCAAACTGCTAATAGAAAGCAAGATTATGGGAGAAGGTTTTAAAATGTGATTTTGGAAGGGGAGTTTGGACATTCTTACATAACAATCATCTTTGGGGGCGGGGTTTCAGAGGAGAATCCACAGACATTAACTTGGGTTTCAGAGTGGAGTGTGTATTTGACCACAGGCATTTTGTGTGTGTCAAAGGGACTTTGTGCATCAATTAGATCATTGTAGCTTCAAATGTACTTTGTCATCTGTGTTAATCTTAAAACCTGTGTGTAATTGTTTAGCTAAGTGGTGTAGTAAAGGAGCACTGTATTTTAATCCATGTTTTCCATGTCTAAAATAAATGTATTTTCTTGTTGTTGACACTAACTAGCAGTCCTTTGACTCTGTTCCTCCACGTTTGCCTGGAACATGCAGCTTCTAACAATATGGGGCAGCTGGTAATGACCATAGATGGCAGCAGTGAGCAGTGTCACTTTTGTCAATGCAGGAAAAATGCACAGAAAATGCCAGTGAGAGGGCACAGACAGCTGGGCTGGTTCCCAACAGTCCTCACATCCACAAAGGAGGGACAAATGGTTGCCAACTAGGAGGAAGTCAGGCCAGGTAAAATGGGCATTGATAGCAGAGATGGTAATTAGTGAAAGCAATGCACTCCATGCCATCCCAATACATACAGAATATTAAGTTGTATTAGGAACTTCAGAGGTTTCTCCCTTCGAAGGCTGGTATTCATGATCTCTTCTGGAATCTCCCACAGGTTCAGACATTGAGGCAAGGAGCTCGTTCACCATCACTAGCCCAAGATCAGAAATAGCAAAGCTCTGATGAAACATTGTCAAAATATAAGTGCGCCCTCCACTAGCACAGATGCAGCCACCTCCTGCGTGGTTAGAAAAGGTGGCACTGGTTAATGAGCAGGGCACAAGTGTGAAGAGGAAGTTTCAGAGGCAGAGGCAACTGTGGGCAATCACCCTTGGAGGGGGCGAGAACAGACACAGCCCTGCTCAGCTGGGCAGAAACGCAGGGTGACAGAAGTTACTGCAATAAAGACCTTGACCTAGAGCAGCAGTAGCAGATGTATCCCTACATGTCAGAGTTCCCTGAGGCAGTGTGGAGTCATTGGTCAAAAATTATGGAATGCATCCAGCTCATGTGGGACCACATGAACACACGAGCTCCTCCATTGAGGGAGAGGCCAACCTCATGGAGAGCTCTTTGTGGCAGCTTGTGGGGTGTGTGCCGGGAATGTGGAATGTATACACAACCGGTCGAGTGTATACAGGAAATGTGCACTGCGGCCGCAGGATGCATTCCAGTCAGTGGGATGACTTATGGGGATTCTAGTTGTGCCCAAAGAGTGCCCCCCTTTCAGCCATCTGGGGTCCCAGGCAAGGGCTGAGGATGTCACTGAGCAGGATGAGGGTGTCACTTCACACCAGGCACCATCTTCATCCTTGGCCTTCCTGGGCCCTCCAACAATGGCAGAATCTGTGCAACAGGGCCCAGAGACGAACGTTGCCTCCACAATGATTCAGGTGCAACAGCCTCTGGAGATGCCCCTGTGGCACCACCACAATGAGGGTGACCATCATGTGCATCTCAGTCACAGTCAGAGAAAAATGAACAGGCTCCTTCCACCTCCTGTGAGGCCCCAGGGAAGCACCATGGGAGTGACCTAGTGGGAGGCTACCAAATCATGCATAACACTGAATGGGCCACTTCTTGTAACGGTTTTCCTTTAGGAGCACAGTGTAAAGATTGATCCTTGAATCCAGATGTGTCGCCCAGCATTTATTAATGGCAGGACAAAAAACAGATATGAAAGTATTTCACCATAATGATGGTGAAACCTCTGTGAAGATGCACATCCTTTGTGGCATTAACAGTTTACCTGCTTTAGGCTGCATCTTCAATAGAAGCATTAGTGCATCCAGCTCCGAGTTCCTGATCATACCTTTATTTTGGGTTAGAGGGGCTGATTCAAACTGAGCCTGGATCAGATAATACCTGATGAAATCTTTGAGCCCTGTGCAGTCCAAGCACTTTGGTGCACCTTCCTCCCCCACATGCAGTCATGCCATCCTTGAAGCCTGAACATCTTTGTTCCGGCTCCTTCTGAGGATCAGCTGCAGAGCTGCAGATAGCAGCTTGCAAACAGCTGCACACTACTACATCTCACTGGCCACTAATGTCCTATTTTCTAGAGGTGGACAGTAGATTTAAATTCAGACAGAAGCACCCTCATAGGATACAGAGGAGATTGGGCTTCCCCTCCATATCAGAATGCCCCTGGGTTAAGGGTATCATTGATTGCATTCATCTGGCCGTGAAGGCACTGACTGACTACCAAGGAAGGGCTTCCACTCCCTCAATAATCAACTGGTCTGTGACTACAGCAAGAGCTTCCTCCATGTATGTGCTGGCTTACTTGGCAATTGCCAAGATTCTTTCAACATCCACCAGTTTGGGCTATCACAGCTCTTCACTTAGTCCTTCAAATTCCAAGGATGATTTTAGGGTTCAAATGACATTCCTTGAAGAAACGGCTACAAGGGCCCCAGGCGGAGGCGATATAACCAAAACCCTCTGATCACTCGGACCCCCATTGAGCAGGCCAGCAGGTTTCTGAAGATGTGGTTCAGATGCCAGAACCAGTCAGGTTGTGCCCCCAATATCCTCCTGTAAGGGTTGTTTTTGTAAATTCACCACTCTGTCTTAGAATTCCCCCTATACCAAAAAGGGCCGATATTCCAAATGGTGAACAGGGATTCTCACTCCCTGACTCCGATGCAGGCTTCGGTGGGTGCTATTCAGGTCAAACTATATTTCCAAGTTATTCCCCGGTATAACCCATACCTTCACCGAAGAATTTTACCTACTTACCCCTTAATAGCATCGATGTCCTGGGTCCTGCGTTATTAAGGAAGTGAAGTAAGCTAATAACCACTTTTTCAGGTTAAGTTATTTTATTATTATACTTTTTTTTTCTTTAAGTTGCAAACACTTTCTTTACAGAAAGGAAAAACAATTAGTGATTCTGGATGCTGCCGGTTTGTTGTAGGGACCTTCAGACTCTCTCTCTCTCTCTTGTAGTTCTCCTCCCCTTCTCTCCTGTTGTTGTTTCTCTGTTCTCTGTGTTCTGTCCTCTGTCCTCCCCATTGCTGTTGGTTTGTTGTAGGGACCTTCAGACCCTCTCTCTCTCTCTTTTAGTTCTCCTCCCCTTCTCTCCTGTTGCTGTTTCTCTCTCTCTCTCTCTTTTAATTCTCCTCCCCTTCTCTCCTGTTGCTGTTTCTCTCTCTCTTTTTTTTAGTTCTCCTCCCCTTCTTGCTGGCGTTGATCTTCGAGCCTTCCACCTCCTTGAGGGGAGCGGAGCTCCCCCGGGCCGTGCCCCAGCCGTCAGCTGTTGCTGCTCTCGCGTTCTGCTGCTCTCTGTTCCTGCCTCGCGCGTGGGGGGAGGGGGAGGAGCGAGGGGAGCCCGCGCCTAGTGCTTTTTGGCGGGAGAGATCGGGACCTCCGATAGGGAATGGGCTACGGGGCTTAAAGGAGCATGGTGGGACACAACCAGGCCAATGGATCCCCCTCTATTCAGTACATCACAGTGCTTCAACACAGCACAAAGAAATCTATGCAAACTCTCTTTTTCTTTTTCCCTTTCTCCTGCTGCAGGTTGTAATAACAATTCTGACAGACTGAAATTGACTGCATTTTTGACAGAAGAGCTGGCCACAGTTTCTGCTCTTTTCAGCTGCCACCAACCTCTTGTGGGATCTTTCCCTGCACTCTCCCAGACCAGATATTGGCAGACTTCTATGTTTCAAATGACACATTCTGTATTTTCCAGAACAGGGTCACACTCATTGCAGTTGTCTGCTCCACTCTCCATAACATGGACACTCTGGAGAGGAATGGACTTTGAGGATGGAGGGACTGTGGGGACAGCTCCTGGCATGCAAGGCAATCAATGAGCTGTGAGATCTTTGGTGGCAAGGGCAAAGAGCTTTGTGGCCATCTTCCTGGAGAGTTGAGATCTCCTGCAGCTCTGGTCCTTGGCATCTCAAGGGATCTTCTTTTTTTCTGGTTGATCCTATGTTTAGGGTATACCCTCTGTGTCCTGCCTGCACCTTGTCTCTCACTTCTGCCTTCCTGATACCTGAACTCTGCCCTTCCCGAAGGATGTTGGTCACATCCTGACTGGACTCACAATTTGAGAGTTATGGCCCCATTGCCAGCTGCTGTCTTTCCTTGTACTCAGGAGGTGATTAGCAAATATGCCCCATCCGCTATGCCCCCACAATGGCAGGAAGGTCATGACTCCCTCTGCATTACCATGCATTTGCTGCCCACTCTCCCTGCCACCTCTGTTGTGCCAATGTTACTTGTCTCCCAACCACCATGTCTCCCTTTGCACCATGGGGCAAGGGGTGGTCATGGCAAGCTTTGGGTGTCCAGCCTGTGTGCCCGAGACAGCACATACAGCTCGTCAACCCCTTGGAATATCAGAACACGACCCTTAATGGGCTCTCACTGTGATCCTTAACAATGTTGATCGGCCTTCTTAAAAATCCTAGCAGGATTGCAGATATACCCTCCCCAGCCTAAATGAAAATTGCTGTTGCTATGAACAGGGTAGGAAAACTGGCATTCCAGCCAGCTCTGGAATTTCTGTCACCTGCCTATCCCTGTTGAAGCTATCAACTATGAAATAATGCTTTTCATAGCCGTCAGGCAGCACAGTAGCACAAGAGGATAGCACTGTGGCTTCACAGCGGCAGGGTCCCAGGTTTGATTCCCCGCTGGGTCACTGTCTGTGTGGAGTCGGCACGTTCTTCCCGTGTCTGCGTGGGTTTCCTCCGGGTGCTCCGGTTCCCTCCCACAATCCAAAGACGTGCAGGTTAGGTGGATTGGCCATGATAATTTGCCCTTAGTGACCAAAAAGGTTAAGAGGGGTTATTGGGTTATGGGGACAGGGTGGAAGTGAGGGCTGAAGTGGGTTGGTGCAGACTCGATGGGCCGAATGGCCACCTTCTGCACTGTATGATCTCTGTTCATAGAATGAATGAGGAAAAGCAACATATATTGACTATCACAATTTCACAGGGGGTAAAGAGAACTTGGGGGGTGTGGGGGGGATGGGTACCTGCACAAACCTCTGAAGGTTATGAAAGCTGTTAAAACGTATGGGCTTTATATAGACAAGCATGGGGCAGAAATGTAAGAAAATTATTGTGAACCTTTATACATCATGAGTTAGGCTTCAATTGGAGTGTTGTGTCCAATTTTTGGCATCACACCTTACGAAGGATGTGTAGGCCTTGGTCAGGTGCAGGGTTAATGATTACGGATCAAAGATTAGAGATTTGAATGATTAGGGATTCGAATGATTAGGGATTTTGGACAGGGATTGATTCCTTTGAAAAGTGAGGAACTTGTATGTTAAATTTGAAGAAGATGTTTCCACTCGGGTCAGTAACCAAGAAGGCATAGATTTAAGGGAATTGGCAAAACCAACAGAAGGACGATGAAGAGAATTATTTTAAAGTAGTGAGTTGCTATCTGGAATGCGCTGCCTGAAAGGGTGATAGAAGCAAATTCATGAGTAACTTTCAAAAAGGAATTGGTTAAATACTTGAAAATGAACCATTGTGCAGGTTGATGAAGCAGGGAACTAATTTGATCGGTCTTTAAAAGATCTTTCAATCAGGTGAATTGATTACTTCAGTACTTTGCGATTCTGTGCTATGGGGAAATGGGGAATGAGTAGATGAGGGTTTAAATGTACCTCTCACTCATATCAAGACAGTCTGTTTGTTGGCCTATAAACAATGATGTCTCATTTTACACAAAGCACTGCTGTCAAAGTACAGTGTATGTGAGACGAACAGTTGATGGAAGTAAGGTATTTGGGACACTTTCCAAGACCTATTAGAAAAGCAAAAACTTTGATACATTGCCAAACAAAATGAGAAACTATTTTAAATTTCAATCTCCAATGTCAAAAACACAATGGTAAAATGCAAGCGCAAATGCAATTTGCCAGACAAGACAGACACCTTGGACATCTTGTCACTATAACTCTAATCTCCTCAAATTAGTTTATTGTTAATTCCAATAGTGTTCATTGTCATTTGCCGCATATTGGGAAACTTGAACAGTTCGAGATTGGATGACTGGATCCAGTACGTCGAGAGGGTATGTTTCGGTCTAACGCAATTGTTTTGATGAGTGACAAACCGTTATCGGCAAACTGCAATCGGGGAACCCGCCTATGCGCTCATTAAAAGCTGCACCCACCTGGACAGGCTAAACTCCAAGTTTTTTGTCACGTTGGCAACCCTAGTCGAGGCACATCTCAACCTACAGCCCCCAATAATGGTCCACTGATTCCATTCCCACATGGCCTCGCAGGCCTATGGGGACTCCAATAGCAATTCTTTGGCAGGCTTAGGGGTTTAGTGAGTTTGGGGCGGCACTGTCTGGGTCTCTGTGGGACTGTTTCGTCTGCAGACTCTGAGACGCTGACACCCAGAGGAAACTCCTTATGGAGTTCCACTTAACCCCGCCAACGGGTGATGTACATTGCTATTTCCCGGGAGAGCTCAGAGCGTGGGGTCCAAGAGTTGCAGGGCTTGCCAGTTCTGACCCTCGGTCACCAAAGCGTTTGCAGACATGTCGCACCCAGACCCGAAAGATGAGAGCTTCTGTGAAGCAGGACCGACTGCGGGGCTCAAGCCATCGCTATGACGCACTCGGGCGTAACCGAGTCAACTCCCCTGATCCGGAGTACCAAGATGGCAGACACAGACTGCAGGCTGGGCACTGCAACCAGGTTCAGGACACCAGACAGGCCCATGAAGGCGCCGTTCCCTGTCAATGCCCCAGAGCACCGCCTGGATCATCGCACCAATTGCCGTTGTCTCTGCCCTTTGGTGGCCATGGATTGTGTTCTATACGATTCCCCCCTTTCACCTCAGAGTATGAATCAGGGAGGATGGCCCTTCAGGGAGAGGAGTTGTAGCTTTGTGATTTTGTGTGTATATCGTAAGAAACCTTTGTTCATTCCTATCCCAGCATGCGTTCCTACATCTCTTCCATTAGATTTTATAGTTGGGAGGAGTGTTAATGAGTCTAATTTTATATAAGTGTAGAACTGTTTCCATTTTCAGTTTACGATTTGCCTGAATGAGTGAAAGGCAATCAGTGTGACCTGAAGAGAAGTCACATTGCTCCAAAGCATTAAAAGGAAAGCAAAATACGAGATGGATAGATTTTTCAGATTTTTGATTGACAATCAACCATTATGGGGCAGGTGGGAAATTGGAGTTCAAGCCACAGTCAGTTCAAGCTGATTGAATGGAGGGGCAGGCTCACAAAGCTAATTTTCTTTGATCATTTCACAGGAAGTGTCTGCCACTGGCTAGGCCAACATTTGTTGCCCATTCCTAACTGCCCTGGAAAAGGTGGTGGTGCGCCGCCTTTTTGAAGCTCGGCATTCCATGTGGTGCAAGTATCCCATGGTGTTGCTTGGGAGGGAGTTCCAGGATTTTGCTCCTGGGATGCTTGAGGAACAGTATTTTGCTTCCAAGTCAAGATGGTGCGTAACTTAGTGGGGACTTGGAGATGGTGATGTTCCCAAGCATCTGCTCCCTTGTCCTTCTAGATGGCAGAGGTCTTGGGATGGATTCTCCATCAGCTGAGGCCAAAATCGGGAAAGGCAATTGGCCGATGATTCAGTTTTGATGGCAAATCATATCAGGTGCCGGATTCACGCCAAATCGCAATTCTCCGGTGCCTTGACAGCTGCGTTGATGGACTCCGCACGTAAATGCCGTTTGCATTCCATTAGCGGGCCTGACCCAGTATTCTCCTGGACCTCCACAATTCTCCACCTCCACCGTGGGGAAATCCTGACGGCGAGGTTCACTTGTTCTTTCAAAATCATGAAACAGGTGCCGTGGCTGCTGACGGAGAGAGAGGGGATACGGAAAGTGGCCAACATTGCCATAGGTTGCTGACAGTTGTGCTGCTGGTCGGAGACTTCTGCAAGGGCAGGGGGAGAGTAGTGGGGGTGGGGGGGGGGGGGGGGTGGGTGGGACCAGGAGGTGGGCTGTGATGTCGGGCACAGGACACCATTACCGCAGCCTGCTCACTGTGAATTTAGTACCACAGGCCATATGGCTGTCCCCCCAGGCCAACCCCATGTGCCTTCTGGTCCCAGCCAACTCAACAACAGGATGGTTTCGCTCCAGCACAACCAGTGTCATCTTGTTGTCTGTGATGGTGTGTATGGGGACTGAAGCCTGTATATGTGGGTGTAACTTGTCAGCCTCCTGAGTGTCAATCCCAAACCTGGTGAATCCAAAACTGTATCTCATTGGAGTCAATTGTGTTCCACGTGCCGCCGGTGTTAGCCCCTCAATGGTCGCTGAATCGGTCCAGGTGTGGCACCAGTTTTGCTGTCGTGGAAGTCCCCGAATCGTGCCCCGGTGTCAACACTTTGTCTCAGCAACAGAGTATTTGGCCGCCTGTGTTTGGAAGATGTGATAAAAGGAGTTATGATAAAACGAGGGGAGTCCGACGAGTTTCTTAAAAGTCTTTTTATTCAGCAAACAACATTACCTATATGAGGCCTGGTGCACCTCATCTGATCCTCTCTCCTTTTTGGTCAGCCCCACACTGGCTGAACCTTTATATCAATGAGGGGCTGGTTTAGCACAGTGGGCTGAGCAGCGGGCTTGTATTTCAGAACAAGGCAGCAGCGCGGGTTCAATTTCTGTACTGGCCTCCCCGAACAGGCGCCGGAATGTGATGACTAGGGGCTTTTCACAGTAACTTCATTGAAGCCTACTTGTGACAACAAGCAATTATTATAATAATAATCTTTAGTCGTGTCACAAGTAGACTTACATTAACACTGCAATGAAGTTACTGTGAAGATCCCCTCGTCGCCACACTCCACCTCCTGTTCAGACACACGGGGGGAGAATTCAGAATGTCCAATTCACCTAACAAGCATGTCTTTGGAGACTTGTGGGAGGGAACCAAAGCATCCGGAGGAAACCCACGCAGTCAAGGGGAGAACGTGCAGACCCCGCACAGACAGTGACCCAAGCCGGGAATTGAACCTGGGATCCTGGCGCTGTGAATCAATAGTGCTACCCACTGAGCTACCGTGCTTCCTCAAGCCAAGCTTGCCCTGCAACACCAATGAGCACAGGGAAACAATTATCCCCAGCTGGATGTGTCCCATGCAAATTATTACAGCAGCCTTGGTGAATTGCCACAGATCATCTTGTATATACTGTTGCCACTGTGCATTGATGGTGGAGGGAATGAATGTTTAAGTTGGATGGTGGAGTAATGATCAAGCATGCTGCTTTATCCAGGATGGTGGTATTAGAGCAGCCCCTGTTCATGCAAATGGCGGGCATTCCAAAACACTTCGAACTGGTGCCTTGTAGATAGGCTTTCTTGGGGGTCAGAAGGTGAGTCAGGTAGATGCCAGGGATTTAGCTTGAATGAAATAGCTTGGCGAGGGGTTGTGGGATCGTTTAGCTCTGCCTATTGCAAGCTGTTTTAACACATTGGTTTGCTGTGGAACATAGGTTTTCGGGGCTGGTTTAGCTCAGTGACCTAGATAGCTGGTTTGTAATGCAGAGGAAGGACAGCAGCGCGGGTTCAATTCCCGTACCAGCTGAACAGAACAGGCACCGGAATGTGGCGACTAGGGGCTTTTCACAGTAACTTCATATGTGTGACAGTAAATGATTACTATTATTGTTATTGCCCAGATGTTTTTGTTAGTTTCCACCACTATAGATGACTGGATGTGACTTTATTGCAGAGCTTAGATTTGATCCAATCGTTGTGGGATTGTTTAGATTGCATACTGTTTTAACAGATTGGCACGCATATGGTGGGGTGGGGGTGGGTATGGGGATGGGGCGAGGTCCCTCACTGAATTAAGTAGGGCACTCCCTGTCTAGAGGCCACCTTGTTGCACTGCCTGTATTTTGGGATTTAAAAATTCAGCTCAATTACCTTTTATCAGAAACATTAGGCGGGGTTCTCCCGAATCGGCACGGTGGCCCGACGCCAGCATAAAAAATGGCGCAAACCACTCCGGCATCAGGCCGACCGGAAGTTGTGGAATTCTCTGCACTTCTGGGGGCTAGGGGGGCACTGGAGGAGTTGCCGCCGCGCCAGCCTGCGCCAAAGGGACTGCGCGAATAGTGAATGCGCAGAACCACCAGCTTGGTTCAGCGCATGCACAGACCAGCCGGCATATTCTGCCGCATGCGCAGGGGGGGTGTCTTCTCCGTGCCGGCCATGGCGGAGCCCTACAGAGGCCGGCGTGGAAGGAAAAAGTGCCCCACGGCACAGGCCCGCCCGCAGACCGGTGTGCCCCGATCGCGGGCCAGGTCACCGTGGCTGCCCCCCACCCCCAGGTCGAATCCCCTCCAGCCCCCCCCCCCCCCGAGGACTGCACCAGCCAGCCTACCACCCAGGTCCCGCCATGTGGGACCATGTCCAATCCACGGCGGCGGGACTGGCCAGAAACCGACGGCTACTCGGCCCATCGGGGCCTGTAGAATTGCCGGGAAGGGGGGCTGCTGCCAACTGCCCCCAACTGGCATGGCGTGATCACCGCCCCCGCCCAAAAACCAGCGCTGACGAATACAGCAGCCTGCATCAGAGCGGCGGGGTGGGATTCACACTGCCCCGCTGGGGATTCTTCAACCCGGCGGGGGGTCGGAGAACCCATTGGGCGGGATTCTCCACCGGCGGGAATCTCAATTGCGCCGGCAGTCCACCCACGCCTGCGTGTTTCCCGATGGGGTGAACACAATGGGAATTCCCATTGTCAGGTGGCGGGAATGGAGAATCCCGCTGCTGGCCAGGGGACGCCGCCGATGAACACGTGGCTGGTGAACCAGAGTATCGAGCCTATTGTCCTGGTAAGTCATCAACCTGAAATGTTAACTCTGTTTTCTTCTTCCTGGATGTTGCCGGACCTGCTGAATGTTTCCAGCATTATCTGCTTTCATTTATGCCAAAAGCACCTTTGACAAGGTATAGATCTGGCTCTTTGTAGGATACTACTGAATATCAGCCGTGGCTCAGTGGTATTACACTTCCCAGTGGGTTATGGTGCGCCTGATGAAATTATTTTGTGCCACAGTATACAGGCAGACCTTTCAGGGACACATGTGCCAAATGGGGCATGAACCATGTGACGTCCTGACCACATTACCTCCGATTTAATGATCTCACCAAGTGGATGGCCCATACTGTCAAATCATTTATCCTGAAATTTAGGATAACGAGACTGAAGCAAGATTTTTGTGTCATCTTGTTACACCTCTGAGATGCACCTCTGGATATGGGTTTACCATTACCTAAAGACGTAATGTTTGGAAGGAAAGTGAGAACTATATTGCAATATTTCCAAATTTTCCGAGTTGCAAGACACACTACTCGATTAGCAAGAGAGGGTGAAGGTGATGCATGACCGGCGTGTGGGTGCGGAACTATCTCAGCTACATGTCAGACAAAAGTTCAGTGTTGCACAGCCCACAATGGGAACATGGCTATCCTATCCAACAGGTGCAGTGAGCCCATGTTTTCATAGAATTTACATTGCAGAAGGAGGCCATTCGGCCCATCGAGTCTGCACCGGCTCTTGGAAAGAGTGCCCTACCCAAGGTCAACACCTTACCCTATCCCCATAACCCAGTAACCCCACCCAACGCTATTGGCAACTTTGCACACTAAGGGCAATTTATCATGGCCAATCCACCTAACCTGCACATCTTTGGACTGTGGGAGGAAACCAGAGCACCCGGGGGAAACCCACACACACACGGGGAGGATGTGTAGACTCCGCACAGACAGTGTCCCAAGCTGGAATCGAACCTGGGACCCTGGAGCTGTGAAGCAATTGTGCTATCCACAATGCTACCAGGCTGCCCCAATATCCAATGGTGCGCTGTTGATGGTAAACAGAAGACAAACAATAGAAATGCACAACACACCCATTGTGCACAGCCAACATTAAAGCACACAACCAGACAATGACAATGTGATGTGACACCAGGACAATAACCAACACATCGACAACACGTCTGCAACCACAAACAGCCAAGCGAGAAAGCCCACATCTCCACACGGTTACACTTTAACAAGATCTGGAAGAACTTCAAACCACCAAAATGTGGTCATCCAAACTTATAAAATTGTACAATGATTATTTCTATACTCATAAATTTTACCATCTCTATCATTATATAACTAAATTTGCTATTACTCAGTGACTATGTGTTTCGCCTGTAACATACAAGATTTATCTTTGGGGTAAAAAAGGGGATGTTGCCCTATTGCTTTAAGAGTGACGTTCCTTTAAGCAGCTCAACATGCAGATGAGCAAGATACCTAGATGTCATGTTGAGACCAGGAGTCATGGTCTCTCTCTCTCTCTCTCTCTGCGCTGTAGTATCTCAGACAACAGGTTGTGTCCAGACATTGCTCTACTGCTTGTACTGATTTAGCTGTAAACAAACCCCACCGAGACCCTCAGGTAAGCAGAGCACAAGGATATCACCACCATCTACAACACTTTGCGCTTTATGGGAACATGCTGTGTGCAAATTGGCTGCTGCATTTTCTACATTGGAAAAGTGACTATACTTCAAAATAACTTATTTTATTGTAAAGTGCTATTGGAAATTCTGAGGTCGTGAAAGGCACTATATAAATACAAGACTTTTTTGTGGTCAAAATGATCGCTGTGTTGAAATGTTAGTCTGTGGTGCTTTTATTCTGCTTACATCAGCTTCCTTTTCACTCTCTGCTGCTTGGCTTTGTTGTTCTTCCTCTGGGGCAGTAACCTATTGAAAGCAGCGTTCCACAATGTAAGTGCTTGTGATTGAATCTCATCACTCGCTACATTAGATTTCTATTCTGAAGTTTTGCGAGATTGCCCTTAGGGGACTGCGGAGAAAATTCACACAGCTTTATCTTTTCTGATTGATGGTTACTCATCTCCTCGGATAGACGTGACAGTACGAATTATGTTGGGTGAAATTGCTTCATGTACGCTATGTTAAAGACAGGCTCACTTTTTAAAGAAAAACAGAAAATACTGGACAATCTCAGCAGGTCTGACAGCATCTGTGGAGAGAGAAGGGAGCTAACGTTTCGTGTCTGGAGGACTCTGTCAAAGCTGGAGAGAGAACTGGAAATACAGTCAGATTTATATTGTGGTGGTGGGGGGGGGGGAACGCGGCATGGAATGGAGAGCTGGATAGGGGGCCAGTGATAGATGGAGATTGAAAAAGATGTCGATGACAGAAAGACAAAAGGAATGTAAATGGGGGTGATTAAGGCTAAGAAGGGTGCTGACAGTGGCACTTAAGGTATTAGCAGGTGTGAATGGCATTTTCTTAAGCCTTGTACATGTTTCAGGTGCAGTGGGCTTGATGGACCACATGACCAGCTCAGGGCCAATATCGTGTGGGAGTTCACGAACCCTGGCCAACAGAGAATTTGTGTGGTTCTGGGAGCAGAACCCCGGGCAGTGAGAACTCTGGAGCCGAAGTGTTAAGACCTGTTTTACAGTGCATTGTGCCTGATACTTAACTGCCTTTCATCAATAAACCTCTTCTTAACTACTGGGAGCCTCCATTGTCTGTCTTGAACCATTATATCGGCGACGAGGTAAAAGTTTCGATCGCAGTTGATCGATGTCGTGAATTGTGGGAGGGAATAAGGAGCAGTTGAGAAAGTAGAGAAGCTACAGCAAGAGTCAGGAATTATTTAAACTGTGAGTGGAACTGCATGGTATTGGTAAACTAGGCCCGTTTGACTAAGGGGCTGAGGATTAGAGTCAGTACATCGAGTGGCTTCGCTATTTTACTACTGCGAGAGAGATCACAGACGAGGACAAGCAGAAGGTGATACTTCGGGCAGTTTGTGGACCGCAAACGTGTAACTTGATTAGGAACCTCACATCCCTGACATCAAAGACTTAACCTCAATGTCCAGACGATGTCCCAGCTGATTTCACCATAACATTGCCAAACGCGATCAAGATGGCTCAGACGAAAAAGTGCGCCAAAAAAGGCTTCTCTGAGCTCCAAAGCTTGGCTGAAGGGGAGGTTAACAATGTTTGGGGCAGTTTGGAAGTGCCAGACCCAGTCTGATGGGAAGAGACTGGTTACAGAGAAGCAGACTCAATTGGCTGAAAATCTTCAAAATATCCAATGGCGCCACCCAAGATGTCCTAAGGAGGAATGAACACATTTTCCACAAGGAACTAGGCCTGATTAAAGGTGAGAAAGCCAAAATCTATGTCAAGCTGGATTTGACACCCAAATTCTTCAGCAATAGACCACTGCCAGGCACATTGCATCAGAAAGTTGAAGCAGAGCTAAAGAGTTTGGAAGAGGTGGGCATAATCAAGCCGGTTCAGGTTTCCGAGTGGGCAGCACCAACAATCTCTGTCCTAAAACCAGATCACTGGATAAGTATTCGTTGGAACAATAAGCTAACCATAAATCAGGTTGCCCAGGTTGATAGGTACCCGATGCCCTGGATTAAGGACCTTTGCGATTAGCTGGCGAGAGTCCTTACCTATTCAAAATTAGACATTAGTCATGCTTATTTACAATGAGAATTGGACAAAGAGTCTCAGAAGTTTGCCACAATAAATACCCACATAGCCTCTTTCAGTATAAAAGACAACTGTTTTCTTCACCCTGTGCTATTTTCCTTTGTATAATAGAAAATATCTTCCAGTGAATTCTCAGGGTGTTCGAACAGTGGGTAGATTGCTACCATACAGGGCGCAGTATTCTGCAGTTAAGAGGTGATGGTAAGAGCAGCTGTCCTTAGAGTCTCGGCCTGTGATCCCCATGAGGTACCAGCCAGTTATTTCAGGAGCTTGTTGTGGATTTTAATTCTTTATATATGCTTGATGAGGAGCTGTTTCTACATGTGGGTTTAGTCAATGTTGACGCCAGAGGTAAAGTAAAGCAATCTTTATTGTCACAAGTAGGCTTACATTAACACTGCAATGAAGTTACTGTGAAAAGCCCCTAGATAATCAGGGTGGAAGTTATGCATCAGTCCCTGGACATCCAGGGTGATACTCAGTTCCTTCTAGGCACGAGCACTGTAAAATTGGTGTGTGCTATGCACAGAGTTACTCGTGTTCAATTGTCAGTAGCCTGCCAGCTTTGTAATTTCACTGTTTAATGCACCTTGCCTGTGGGTCGCAAAAGATTTTGCCTGCATAGATAAACTTCCAAGACAGGTTTGGGAGTAAATCTTTAGTGTGCAAGTTGAACAGGGTTGGGGCGAATACAGATCCATGAGTAGCTCATTTGTTTGTTTCCTCCAGCCGTTAGTCTGGTCACCCACATGGTTCTTGAACCCTCTGTCCTGGAGTAGTATTTCAATTATGTTGGTAACCCAGGAACGGCGAACTCATGACATTTTGACGAGTAGACCAATGAGCTAGACGTGACTGATGTGCAACTCAACTCAACAATATGGATCATCACAGGTACTCTTAGACCAATTATATTGCCGTCCCCTCCTCCAACATTCCTTTCAAAGTCTCCAAAGGTGTTGACTCCCAAATCCATGTGTATCTTTTCCTTGATTCCATGTTTGAATCTCTCCAAGCAGGCTTGGCATGGAAATCTGGCAACTCACCAAGGCTCCTTTAACAGCACCTGCCAAACCTGCAACCTCTACCATCTAAAAGGACCAGACCGGCAGAAGCATGAGAACATCACTTACTGAAAGTTCCCCTCCACGCCAGACACCATCTTGATTTGGAACTATATCATCATTCCTTCATTGTCGCTGGGGAAAAAACCTTGAACTACCTTCTCAGAAGTCCTGTGGGGGACCTACTCCAGATGGACTGCAGCAGTTCAAGAAGGCAACTGAGTACCACTTTCTCAAGGGCATTTAAGGATGGGCAACAAATGCTGGCCTAGGTCGTGATTCTTAATCCTAGGAACAAATAAAAAGGAAAGTTAAAAGTCACAAATTGCATCCAGTGTGACTGTAGCCATAGTAACTGTCCCTCCTCGTCTGTTTCAAAATGTTTGCCAATTTTGTCACAGCCGATCACATGTTTTCTTATTTCTCTGTTGTCCAACACAGTACAACTGCTCTCATCGGGTTCCACTCTCACATATCTAGCCATTGCCAGAGAATCTCATGTAACGGCTTCTCTTCCTGTCCCCACACCTTTGGATCCCCAAGGATCATTTCTTGGCACTTCCTATATCCTAAAATGGCACATCACCATCGCAGGAAGGCTTTGTTGCACTCACCTCAAAGTCTTTTGCGAACTGAGGACCACCTTGTGCACGCCACTCGTTTAGCAATCAGGTTTGGCTCAACTATGCTTAAACTCTCAACCCTATTTTCAACTCTCTCCATGGCCTCAATATTTCTGATCTCTGTAACCATTCAGCCTGTAACCCACTGAGAACATTTTTTTCTCCAACTCTGGTCTCTTGAGCATTCCTCAGTTTTTCAACCTCATTATTGATGGCTGTACTTTGTTATGATCCCTCTTGAGATGGATAACACCTGAAAAAAACCTCAAACATCCAGTTAATAGGTGACAAAGATGGCAGGACAAGATTTAATAAATTTTAAGATCTTTACTGTAACAAAAGTCCAAAAACACTTCTAATGAAACACTATTTTTGTAGGCAACTTATACTTTGAACTACAGAAGGTACATTCCTCATTTATACTTATTGCACAATGCACTCTTCAGAGAATCATAGGGCGGATTTCTCCCAATCCACCCATTGAGAGCTTGGTGATCGGCGGAAGAATCTGGTAAGAGGGAAAATGTCAGAAACCCACTGGTGTAAAATTTCCCCGCAATTCTCCCAATGGTAGTTTAATGGCAGGTCAGCCATCCCACTGGCAGGTGCTGCAAATGTCATTTGCATCTCATGAATGCTCATTAAAACCCCCAGCAGTGTTCCGTCAGGCCTCCCAATCTTGCGTCACAAAGGTGGGAAATCATGTCGGCGCCAAACCTGATTGCTAAAAGAGTGGCGTGCGCAAGGTGGTCCTCAGTTCGCAAGAGACTTTGAGGTGAGTGCAACAAAGCCTTCCTGCGATGGTGATGTGCTGCTCCTGATGTGCTGTACACAATTCTGCAGGGCCAGACGGTTTCTGTCTGCATCTCCATGCTGAGCTGGTCTTCATGGGTAGCACCATGCTATTGGACCAATGGACCCTCCTGCATCACCCTCTTGGATCAGTATTGTGCCTGAGGCTGGAGATCACTGGAGTCTCCTTCCTCCTGGTGCCACGCGTCCATGTCTATATGAACAGCACAGTGCCATGAGAAGCATGTAGCCAAGGTGAGGAGGAAATGGGGATGTGGTTGTCTGATAACGACAAGGGGGAAATGTGAAAAGATGGCTGTTCAGGCGGTGGGGTGGGGGGGGGGGGGGGGGGGGGGGGCTCATAGGGCAAGGGCTCACAATGGCAGCCAGAAGAGCAAGATGACAAACAATAGAAAGCAAAGGGAAGACCGAGGGCAGGGAAGCTGGGACTCAAAAAGACTGCATGTAAAGCTCACAAACACCGAGATCAAAGAGATATAATATAATAATAATCTTTATTGTCACAAGTAGGCTTACATTAACACTACAAGAAGTTATTGTGAAAATCCCCTACTCGCCACATTCTGGTGCTTGCTCGGGTACACTGAGGGAGAATTCAGAATGTCCAATTCACCTCACAGCACATCTTTCGGGACTTGTGGGAACGTGCATACCCCACACAGACAGTGACCTAAGCCGGGAATCGAACCTGGGACCCTGGCGCTGCGAAGCAACAGTGCTAAGCATACTGCCCTATACCACATCCCCGAAGGGGATAGAAACTCCAGATGCGGTGGGTTGAGGTCCCAGTGAGACATGGGAATCTCTCATGTGATGGGCTCAATTTGAATTGAGGAACAGATATCTTGAGGCTGCTCGCCTTTTTCCCCTGGATTGATGACATCCTGCAACGTCTGGTGAAGACAGGTGGGCTGGAGAGAGTGATATGAGTGTGCTGGACTGGTATTTAAATATGATGCCGAGACCTTCAAACCCATCAGCTGAAGGCAAGCGGGTGAATTAGCTGGCGGCCCGCCAGGAGAGCTGGAGGGGAACACCTGCCTGTGCATAATTAATGAGGATTGTAGCACTGAATCTGGTACGAGAACCCACCATTCTGGTTGGGGGACAAGCGTCACTTGAGCCTCCCACCACTACACTTAGTCTCAGAATGGGAGAATTCTTCCCATAGTCCTTACAAGAAGTAGTGCAGAGTTGCTTCAAGCTTCCAATGGATTCATGTTTCCCCCTATTTTGCCATGTAGCTACGTCGAGTGATCACCTGGCGGTGCTTACCTTAGTTTTGGGCGAGTTTCTGAAATATACTGCCAGCACTAAAAACTGTACCGATAATTTAATTAATTAATCATCTTTATTGTCACAAGTAGGCTTACATTAACACTGCAATGAAGTTACTGTGAAAATCCCCTAGTCGCCACATTCTGGCAACAGAGGGAGAATTCAGAATGTCCAATTCCCGAACAAGCACGTCTTTCGAGACTTGTGGGAGGAAACTGGAGCACCCGCACAGACATGGGGAGAACGTGTGGACTCCGTACAGGCAGTGATCCAACCTGGGAATCGAACCCGGGACCTGGAGCTGTGAAGCAACAGTGCTAACCACTGTGCTACTGTGTTGCCCCTGAATTTTGACCATATCAAAATGAGTCTCCTGGAACCCTAAGATGGCTGCATATGTGTCTCTTTGCCGAGAGACCCTTCTGCATCTGGTTAGAGTAGTTCACAAAGCCTCTTCTCTCTGCTGGCCAAAAAGCCGTCGGTCTATGATTTTCAATGATTTGCAGGGATGCCAATGGGCCAATCTCAGAACACGCTTCCACTACATTCTTCCCTATGTGAAACACATTAGCCTTGCATGCAGGTAGAAATGCTGATTAGTGTTTCTTGACCACAACTCTCTCTCATCTTAAAAGCAAATTTGCAGTTTAGAGTGCAACTGTTTGCAACCTGATACTTTCAACGCCTTTCTGGGACCTTTGGGGACTTCCCATTGTGAAATCAAAGAGTGCTGTCATAGTCTTTGACCATGAACACCTCAGCCATTTCTCCTGTAACATCATTTGGGTCTCACTTTGATCTATAACCACTCCAAGCCTGTGTTAAGCAGACTTCAGAACGATTGATAGGACCGCATTCTTTTTAACCTAAGTTTAATGATACAATTCCAAAACACAAAAATCTTATAAACTTCATAACTGTAGGACATCTGGTGACATCATGTGAAAGCAAGTCGCACGTAAGGTGACTCCTTTGCTTTTTATCCCATTTTCTCAGGGGATTTTGGTGTCCAAACCCAATTAGTTGAATTGGAGGACTTTGTCCCGATGGTGACATGTTGAAAACATAGGCAAAGAAGCCCAATGTGAAGAAAGCCCAGGAGGGTAGCCAGTCAAAAGAACCTGAAAGAATAAAAATGGCTGCCGCACCCATGAGATTAGACACAGTGGCTGTGGTGCTGGTGTAGGAGTTGAAAAAATACGGTAAGCAGATGGACAGGCAGTCCGAGCGGCAGGGCAAGGAGATAAAGGAATCATTTACAGACGCTGTCGGGAAGGCATTGGGCCTGATCCAAAAGCAGCTCGGAAAGATTGTGCACTTTCACAGCCACCAGAAGGAGAAGAACTGGAGTGGGTGAAAAAACACTGTTGTATTGACTGGGATAGGCACGCAGTGCGGATATATCAGGACATTGGGACTGAGCTGATGAAGAGGGGTGCGGCCTTCAACAAGGCAAAGGCGGTGTTTTACAGTAAAGGGGTGCAATTTGGAATGGTGTACCCGGCCCGACTGCAAGTCACAATGGATTTGAAAGATTATGGGCAGGATTCTCTGTTTCGGAGACGATGGGCAGGATTCTCCGCTTACCAACTGCAAAATCTCAAAGCGCAATTGGGCGGAGAACAGCTTCCAATGCCAAAATCGGAGAGGCACCTTGTGTGTACCGGCACCACCTGGCATTCGAGGACCTGCTGGACCGGGCATGCCATCGGAGACTCTGCTGTGCAGAGAGACATCGGCCAGATGATGGCGCACCTGGCCCCATAGGTGTATGGGGAGGACACTTGCTCCCGATGATCACCAAGGTGCCGGTCGCCCTGAACTTCTACGGGACGGGGTCCTTCCAGTCGCCGAGTGGGGATCGGTCTGGGATCTCAAAGACCTTGGTGCACAGGTGCATCTGTGCCATCATGGAGGTCCGATATTCCCAGGCGGATCATTACATCCATTTCCATGTGGACCGAGCCCACCAGGATGCCCAGGAAGCGGGGTTCGCTGCCATCGGCGGGATATCCCGGGTCCAGGGAGTGATAGACGGGGTGCATGTCACCCTATGGGCACCTGCAGATAACAGGTCACGCTAAACTAACCGAACGGGGTGCCACTCGATGAACATCCATCTGGTATGTGACCATCAGCTGTGAATCGTGCACCTCTGCACCCGATACCCGGACAGTGTGCACAATTCCTTCTTCCTGGCACACTTGGTGATTCCTGACATGTTCAGGGGGCACCACCTCCGGCTGAGGGGTTGGCTCCTAGTGGAGAAGGGTTACCCGCTGCGACCGTGACTGATGACACCTTTCTGGAGACTGTTGCTCGTTCTGGGTGAGTGTGCTTTACACTCAATTTGGCTCTGTTTCATTCCTAAGCTCTAGAGTCACCAGGTATCGTTAAGATACCGCCACAAGTTTCAAGTTCAAGTTCAGACCAATAACTCCATACACCAGTTAGTAAGTTCAAACAAGACATGTTTATTATAATACAGTTATCTACTAATTATGCATATAAAACTACAAGACTAGGCTAATCCTACCACTAACAGGCCAAATACTTCTCTGGATAAGGGAACTGCCGGATCAGGGAACAACGGCCTCTAGCTTTGTCCTGGATCCGCAGGCTTCCAGTCGGTGTGGACTAAAGGGGTCAGGAGTGTCTACTCTCGTAGAGTGCGTTGTATGACACTTACTTGATGGCGGCTGCTGACCAGGCCTCTCCTTCTCAAGGTCTTCTGCTGCAACGGTGTTCAAGGAGAGCGCTGGCTAAGAGGAGCTGGTCAAGAGAGTGAGCTGGGGTCGGGGTCTCTGTCTTATAACTCTCCCAGGGTCTCGCGCCCACCTGGGCAGACCCTCTATACACTCGCAATCGATTGGGTCTCTTACCAATCGATTGATTTGAATTTCCCCAATAACGGGGCAGTCCCTCGATCACTGGGCGGTTCTTGGGGCTTATTGTTTTGGATCTCTTGGCGCCGAGAAATCTGGCCTTCTATTCAATGTAGCGATTTGAGTTAACTTGTTTCCATTGTACCTGGGAATCACCGGGTATCGCCTCATTAGTATGCTAATTTGTTTTTTTTCACAGTGCTGTCTGGTTTCTGCAGCAGTCAGAACACACAAGCGCTTCTGCAAGCTGCTTGCTTTTGCAACATGTCCATTTTCCCTGCATTCTTTGTAATCTTCCATTTTGTGTTGGGCAGTGGCCACCCCAGGTGGCTACAAGACCACAGACTGGCGTGAAGACCGGCTACAACGACGCCCATACAACGACCAGGAGTGTGATCGAGTGGTGCTTAGGCATCCTAAAGATACGCTTCAGGTGCCAGGAGCGCTCTGGAAGGGCCATCCAGTACGAGGCTTAGAGGGTCGCCCGCATAGTGGAGGCCTGCTGCATCCTCCACAACATTGCGCAACAGAGGGATGATGTGCTGGAGGAGAAGGATGAGGAGGGACAGCAGGCATCGTCCAATGAGGAGGATGCGGGGAAGGGGGTCGATGGGTAGGACATTGGACCCGGGCAAGCAGGGGAGGCCACACAACGTTATCACCAGGGCCAATGCGCACGGGATGCTCTGAATGCCTCCAGGTTTACCAACTAGGGGAGAGCGGGTGGGGAGGGGGGTGGGATGGGTGCTGCCCAGGGGCACGGACTCCACATCCTAGATCCACACCCACTCACCTCCCACACCACCAAACCTCCCACATCCGCACCCCCTCCATGTGACATACCCTGCGGCCTGACGAGCTGGGGTCCCTGAGTTGGCAGTGACAGCGGGTCTGGTCCATGGGAAGGAGGATGATGACAACCCGCTCTGCGCTGAGCTCTGGTGATCCACATCGTATGACAACTTCTGACTCATGTCCACAGTAGCACCTTCCACCTGGGTGAACCCTGCATGCGAGCTGGCCAGTCTATCACACGGTACCATTGAATCCCTGAGGCGGGTGGGGTACTGGGTTTGGTTGGGACACGAGCATGGGGGCGGTGGGGGGGAGAGGGGAGCAAGGTCCTCCCACAGGACCTGCACTGGTCCTCCGCACCCCCACCCAGCCAGCCCGGACCAACCCACCCCCACACCCATCAGACGGAGCACCGAGGCATGTTTTAACGGACTGCTGTGACTCCTGCCCTATGTCAAGGGTCCCCATTGGCGCGCATCTCCTGGGGGACCCAGCCTGGATGGGCGCTGCTTGGGCGTCCCGGGTGGCATGGTACTATTCTTCCCGTTGCCTACCAGATGCACCAGGGACAGCATGGGAGGAGTCCGAGGTGCTGGTGTGTTCCGGCACCTCCCCTGCGGGAGTTACCGGCAATGGCACCAGCACCTCCTCTTCCCTCGGGGTGCCCCATGACCACTGGGATACTCCATTGGACAGTGCTGTGAGCGGAGCCACTCCCTGTGCCGCCCACCCTCCACCTGGCGCTGCCAGTCCTGGCGGCCCGCTCTGATCTCAACCAGGGTCTGCACTCGCAGCTATGGAGTGGAGCATCTCCATCTGGGATTGCACCGCATCTCACTGCGACTGTGCCACCACCCTGTGAGTCTGTGCCACATCAGCCAATGACTGGGCCACCTCCCTCTGGGACTGGGGCACCCAGCCCAGTGTCTGCGCAATGCCGGCCAGCGCCTGGGCAATCCCGCCGACGTTCCCAGCCATGACCTGCTGTGACTGGGCCATGCTGAGGAGCGCCATTGCAATGTCCAGGTGGCACTGGCACATGGCTGCCTTTGAGAGGGTGGCCCTGTCCTGGGCCTCTGTTACCGCCAGCACAGAATACCCCACAGCAAAAACCATCGCCACCACAGACGCCGCCCGTGCAATGTCCGCCTGGGTGGTATGGATGACTGGCACCGTCCATTACTCCTGCACGCGGATGAACTCCTCCACCTGTGCCTGCAGGTGCTGAAGGCCCCACGGCTGCTCCTACCTCTAACTGCTGTACTGGATGCGATGCGTGGTGCACATCAGATAGTGTCCCAGGAGCCTCTTAGTAATGTGCCCAACCTCGGTGATAGTCTCTGGGAAGGTGGAGGTTGCAGGAGACAGTGGTGATGGAAAATCAGTGTCATCCTCTGACCCGAGCTCCAGGGTGTCCTGAATCTCAGGCGGAGGAGGGCTGGTGTTTGGGCTGCTCTCCCCGTCGTGCTTGGCTATATAGCGGGTAACTGCACCGGAACCAGCTGGGGGTGGGAGACTCCGGATGGGCCGGCCCCTTCTCCGGCAGGTCCTGTAAGTCACAAGACGACATGTATGATTAAACAGTGGGCCAGGTGGGGGTGGTGGTGGGGGAGGGGGGGTGCGTAGGCAGCCGGGGTTGAGGGGGGTAGGGGTGAGAGGTGTGCAGGCTGAAGGGGGTAAGGGAGATGTGGGGTGAGGCGGGTGAGGGAGGTGTGGGGGGGGGGAGGGGTGTCCACGCATGTTTCATGGGGATCCGTAACTCAGCAGGGTCTCACTGCCTCGCTCCCAGCCGAACTCCACCTCGGTGGCCTCCCTTTCCTCACCCTGGCCACCCTGAGGAAGTTGTGGAGTTTCCTCAGGCACTGCTGGCCAGTCCGGATGATGTAGCCCATGGTGCTGACCGTCTCTGCCACCTACACCCAGGCACGGCGAACAGCGGCGCCTGGCGGCCTTCCTCCCAGGCGGGGGTACAGGGTGATCCTTCTCCTCGCCACGGCATCCAGGAGGGTGTCCAGCTCAGCATCCCTGCACCGTGGTGCTGCTCTTCCTTCCAGCCATCTTGATGGCTGAGACGGTGTGTTGGGGGGAAGGACTGTTTAAGTGTGGCTGCGGCGTGTAAGCCTCATGTGCGCCAATCACGGACCAGCAAATCCAGCATTGTTTTCCATGGAATTGATTGCGTTTCACATGGCGATGGTGCTAGCCCATTCAAAGTAGCTGAATTGGTGCAGCTGTTGCGCCCTTTTTTCTGGCGTAAAACTCCACGGTTCCCATGTCGCCGTCGGCACTTAGTCTCAAAATCGGAGAATCCAGCCCTAAATGTTGACGCCAATGCAGAATCCATGGACTTTCACGATAGGAAAATGGCGCCACACTTGGTCCAATTCCGCTACTATTAAGGGCCTAACAATGGCGCCGTGTGGAACACAATCGGATGGTGCGATATCGCCAGGAGTGATTGACACTCAGGAGGCTGACAAGCTGCAGCCGCACATACACATGACAGTCCCCACACACACTTATCCCAGACAAGAAGATAACACTGGTTGTGTAGAGCATGCCCATACAGCTGATGAGTCGGCTGAGGCATTTCAAATCTTTTGTGAAAGGCTTTACAGGTTGGAGCACGAACGGACGATCGGGATCGGACAGAGTTTTTAGAGGTTTTGGAGTTCCCCCAGGTGGGAGAAGAATTGCAGGATGAGCCGGAATCTTTATTGGGGCTGGAGGAAATCCGAACAGCTTTGGGGAAGATGCAGACTGGGTAAGCGCTGGGGCCAATCGAATTTTATAGGAAGCTTTTGGATCATGGAATGGAATCCCTATAGTGCAGAAGGAGGCCATTCAGCCCATTGGGTCTGCACCAGCCATCTAAAAGAGTACCCTACCGAGGTCCAATTCCCTACCCTATCCCCAAACCCCATCTAGGGACAATTTAGCATAGCCAATCTACCTAACCTACATATCATAGATATCATAGAATTTTCAGTGCAGAATCTTTGGACTCTGGGAGGAAACCGGAACACCTGGAGGAAGCACTCGCAGACACAGGGAGAACATGCAAACTCCACACAGACAGTGACCCTATGGCCAGAATTGAACTCGGGTTCCTGGCACTGTGAGGCATGGTACTAACCACTGTACCACAGTGCCGTCCGAACAGTTAACCCTGTTGGTGTTGGGGATGTTTAACCATTCACTGGCATGGGGTTCTCTCCCGGAGACGTTGGGGCAGGCATCCATCTTCCTATTCTTGAATAAGGATAAGGACCCCGCAGAGTGCAGGTTGTACTACCTAATTTTGCTGCTCAATGTAGATGCGCATGTGGACTGAAATCTTCGTTTTGAGGTTGTAACCCTGTCTCCTGGAGGTAGTGGGGGAAGGATCAGACAGGCTTTGTGAAGGGCAGTGATGCATTATTAATTACGAGAAGACGAGAGTAGAATGTAATCGAAGCTTTATTACACTGAGATGTGCAGCCTCCTACAGCAGCTGACGAGCCAGGGGGGAGCCAGCAGGCAGGGATCTACCCCCATACCTGTAGTGCAGGGGCCTCACCATAAAACACACACATATATATATATATATATATATAGCATATACATCAGTGGTGACTACTACAGGCAGCAAACTGTCGACAATGTGAGGCAGCTACTCAATGTAGTCCTTATCCCAGCGTTGGGCTGTATCCGGAGATAATCATGTCACTGGACGCAGTAAAAGCATTCGATAGGTTAGAGTGGAGCTATTTTTTTGCAGTTCTGGAGAAGTTTGGGCTAGGCCTTGGGTTTGTCTCATGGCTGTTGTACAAAGCTCCTTCTACCTGCGTGCGTACTAACAGCATGAGTTTGGAGTCGTTTTGGCTGTGTAGGGGGATGGGCCAAGAATGCCCTGTGTCTCCATTCTTGTTTATGTTCGCGTTAGCGATCAAGCCATTGGCTTTTTTTTCATTCAAGGGATGCGAGCACCGCTGGCTAGGCCAGCATTTGTTGCCCATCCCTAATTGCCCTGGAACCCAGTGACTTGATAGGCCATTTCAGAGGGGGGGGCAGTTAAAAGTCAACATGTGTGGGTCTGGAATTTGATGTTTTGTTACTGGGCGGCCAATGCAGAGAAGGTGTTGGGGTGATGACCGGGAATCTACCTGGGTGCGGATGGAGTCGGGGTCTTGCTTGAAGGTGCTGGTGATGGCGTCTCTGCCATTTGTTGTGGCAAAATATTCTTTGAGCCGAGTGGTTGTTTCCACTTTGAAAATATGCCAGCACCTCCGCCAGCAGTTTAAACTGGGGCAGTGTCAAGATGGGCCCCATGTGTCGGAATCGTCCATTTGAGCTGGCTAAATTGGATGCCGGATGTGCGGAGTGGAGGGCAAGGGGCTGGAGAGGGTGAGGGATTTGTTTTAGGACGGGCGGTTTTCCAGCTCAGAAGAATTGAAGGAAAAAGCAGGGGATTTGTGGGTTCAGATACGTTCAGGTACGAGATTTTGTTCGGTGGACATTTCCGTCATTCCCGGGAGAGCCGCTGTCCGCTTTATTGGAGAGGATACTTTCCTGAGTGAGGTCGGAAGAGGGCAGCACGTCTGGGTTATATGAGTAGATCATGGGGGAAGAGCAGGTTTCGGAGAGGAAGTGATGTCCAAGTGGGAAGAAGATCAGGTTCCCATTTTGGAGGAGGAGGTGTGGAGTAAGTCCCTCCGCAGGGTGAATTCTCCCTCATCCTGTGCAATGTTGAGCTTGATACAGCTCAAGGTAGTGTTGAGGGCGCACCTCACAAAAGGCCAGAATGAGTCGATTTTTTGCCGTGGTTGCAGAGAGGTGCGAATGGTGTTCACGAGGGTCAGCGAACCACATGCACATGTTCTCATCATGTCCCAAACAGGGGGGGGGTTTGGTTGTCTTTCTTCAGCAATATATCAGCAATACTAAATATTGATTTACAGCCCTCTCCACTAGCAGATATATTTTGGGTGTTGGGTCGGTCGGGCTGAGGATAGGTGCGGAGGCGGATGCCCTGGCATTTGCCTTGCTGATTGCTCGGAGGTGAATTCTGTGAGCTGGAGACCGGCGATGCCACCTCGTGCCTTAGCGTGGCTAGGTTACTTGATGGAGGTTTTGCACCCTGAGAAGGTCAAGTTTACAGTGACGGGGTCGATCAAAGGCTCCTACCGAAGATGGCGGGCTTTCATATTGTACTTGAAGGAATTGGTTGCTGTTAGCTGTTAGTGGGGGGGGGGGGGGGGGGGGGGGGGGTGGCGTCAGTGGGGGTCGTGGGTTGTTTGGGTTGTATTTCTGTTACTGGGGTTACCATTACTTTTGTTGCTTATCATTTGTGATACATGTGTTGGCTTTGTTTGGTTTTGTAGCCTTTTGATATAAAATGTTAAAAATTCAATAAAAGTATTTTCAAAAAAAATTTGAAAATTGTAACATCGCTAAGGTACCTCGCTATTTCTGTTTCACTGTTCTTTTCCTTTAAGATGACGTTTAAAACCTATCTCTTTGACCAAGCTCCCCTGGTGTTTAGTTCTTTGGCTTAATCCATAATCTTGGTGCCTGAAATTCCTGTGAAGCAATTTGTGATGATTTACTATGCTTATTTAAATTTAGCGTACCCAATTCTGTTACCAATTGAGGGGCAATTTACTGTGGCCAATCCACCTACCCTGCACATCTTTGACTTGTGGAGGTGAGACCCACACAGATATGGGGAGGATGTGCAAACTCCACACAGACAGCGACCCGGGGCCGGGATCGAACCCTGGACCTCGGCGTCATGAGGCAGCAGTGCTAACCATTCCGCCACCATGCTGCCCCTGATGATTTACTATGTTAAAGGTGCTATATAAATGCAGGCTGTTGTTCATGCTATTAATATTACATGCTTTGAAGTAAACAGAATTGTTTTCTACATGTGCAGGTAGCTTTGTGCATGGCATGTTACCATACAGGGTATTCTATAGTGTTGTGAGACTGGACAATCATAGAATCATAGAATCATGGAAGTTACAGTGCAGACGGAAGCCATTCAGCCCATTGAATCTGCACCAGCCTTTGGAAAGAGCACCCTACTTAAGCCCCATGCCACCACCCTATCTCTTTTATCCCCGTAACCCAGTAATGCCACCTAAACCTTTTCGGACACTCAGGGCAATTTAGAATGGCCAATTCACCTAACCTGCACATCTTTGGACTGCGGGAGGAAACCGGAGCGCCCGGAGGAAACCCACGCACACACGGGGAGTACGTGCAGACTCCACACAGACAATGACCCAAGCCGGGAATCGAACCTGGGACCCTGGAGCTGTGAAGTAACTGTGCTAACCACTATGCTACCGTGTTGGCCACGGGAAATACCTTTGTATGTAAATTAATTCTGCTACATTCTGTGTATCTCTGGTTTTCACCACACTCTGGTTCCATTGATAAATGCGTGGGCAGCATGGTATATCATGTGAGAGTACCTTTAAGAAATGGGTGTTTATAAATGGATGTGTATATAAATATCTGTGCTGAGAGTACCTTTGAGAAATAGGTCTTTATTACTGCAGTGATGTCAGAGAGTGGGTGGAGTTGGGCTGTCTGTCAGCTTTTTACATTTGCTTTAGGCTTTTTGCTGCAGGGTGGGTTTGGTTTCATTTTAGTTTTGGAGAAGTTGCAATCACAGCAGGATGTGTGTGAATCTCTGCAAACTTATGAATGTCCATTTGCTGATTTCAACATGGTAACTGTTCTCAGTAAGTTAAACCTGAGGTGCTTCTGTTAAAGGTTTTGTTTTTAAGTCTAATGGATGTTAAAAGGAAAGCTAAAGGATTACTTAGTGTTGTAGTATTTGGGGGTTGTATTTGAATTAATGGTTGCTAAGATGTTCACTGTATGTTTTAAAAAGGTTAACTTGAGTTCATAGAATAAACATTGTTTTGCTTTAAAAATACTTTTCCATTTCTGCTGTACCACACCTGTAGAATGGGCCATGGGCCGTGTGCTCTCCATACCACGATCTATTAAAAGTTGTGGGTCAGGTGTATCAAAGTGATACACTTTGGGGTTCTCTAAACCGTGGTCCATAACAAAGTGGGGGCTCGTCCGGGATAATAGTCTATCTACTGGATTGGCTTAGTGGACTTCAAAACAGTGAGGAGTGAGCATATTGTGGTTGCTTTTCAGGTGTGGTATTTTAGTTTTAAGTAGGGAGTGATTTGTGGACAATGGCTCTTTCAGAGGCTCTGAAGTTTTTGGGGGTGGAGACGGTCACACACAGTACCTTACGGACAGAGACTAAAAGCAGACAGTTAGATTTGGCAAAAACATTGCAGTTAACATTACCTGACAAACTTCAAAAAGATGAGGTCATTATGGAGGCCGTTAAACATGTACAGTTGCCTGAGATACAGTTTGACTCATTGGAAATGGCAAAAATTCAGTTACAAATTAAACAAATGGAACATGAGAAAGAATTAAAGCAGCTTGAATATGTAAGGGATCGAGAAGAAAAAGAAAGAGCGAGAGAGAGAGGAAAAAGATAGAGAAAGGGAGTTACAGATCAGGGAAAAAGATAAAGAGAGAGAGTTTGAACTTCATAAAATGGCCATGAAACATGACAGTCAGTTAAAATTGGCAGGCGTAAAGGGAAACGTACAGTTGGATGATAGTGATGAGGATAGCGTCATAGTCGAAGGCTTGGTGGGGATCTATTTAAATATGTCCAAGCATTGCCAAGGTTTGATGAGAAGGAGATAGAAGCCTTCTTCATTTCATTTGAGAAGGTAGCGAAACAAATGAAATGGCCACAGGACTTGTGGGTTTAACTGATTCAAACAAAGCTGGTAGGTAGGGCTTGTGAATTGTTTGCATCACTACTGGAGGAGATATCTGAGTCGTATGAGGAGGAGAGAAAATCCATCTTAGGTGCATATGAACGAGTGCCTGAAGCCTACAGACAAAGGTTTAGAAATTTAAGGAAAGAACCTGGTCAAATCTAAATATGGAGTTTGAAAGGATCAAACAGAGTAATTTTGATAGGGGGATAAGGACTTTGAAAATAGACCAAACATATGAAACTCTCAGAGAAACTATACTTTTGGAGGAGTTTAAAAAATAAATTCCTGATGTAGTGAGAACTCATGTGGAAGAGCAGAGGGTTAAAACTGTGAGATTAGCAGCAGAAATGGCAGATGATTACGAATTAGTTCATAAATCAAAGTTTGGTTTCCGACATCAGTTTCAGCCTGTGAGGGATAGAAACTGGGGACATGAGCAATACTCAAGAGGTAAAGGTAAAGGAGATCTGATGGGAGATAATAAGGAGAGTGTACCTCAGACTGAAAAAGAAATCAAGGAGGGTGGAAGAGATATGAAAAGTTTCAAATGTTTTCACTGTAATAAACTAGGCCATGTAAAGTCACAGTGTTGGTGGTTGAAGAAAAGCACTGCGAAAGCTGATGTGGTAAAACAGGATAAGACAGTGGGGTTTGTAAATGTGGTAAAGGAAAGACAAGTGAAGCGAAGGAGGTGCAAAAGATTGTGCATCCTGATCAAGAGGTGATTGATGAGAAGGTGCCAGATCTCTTTAAAGAATTTATTTGTGTGATAAAGTTTACTCATGTGTATCAGGAGGAGCAGGTAAAGCAGTCACAATTTTAAGAGATGCGGGAGCTAGTCAATCTTTAATGGTCAGAGATGAGGAGTTATGTAGTTTGGGAAGAAGGTTGCCAGAAAGGGTGGGAATTTGTGGAATTCAGGGTGAGAGGTGTAGTGTTCCATTATATAAGGCAAGGTTGGAAAGTCCGAAGTGTGGTGAAATGGTAGTAGGAGTAATAGAGAAACTATCTTGTCTAGGAATGCAGTTATCTTGGGGAATTATATAGCTGGATCACAGTTGGGAGTGATGCCTACTGTGGTTGATAGGCCAGTGCAAAATCAGACAACTGAAGTGTTGAAGGATGAATATCCTGGGATTTTTCGGATTGTGTAGTAACAAGGTCGCAAAGCCACATGTTAAGACAAGAGGAGATATCAAAGAGTGAAGATGAAGTTGAAGTGTAATTATCAGAAACGATTTTTGATCAGATGGTTGAAAAAGAACAAGACCAGGTGGAGGATGAGGCAGATATTTTTAGTTCAGGAAAATTGGCGGAGTTACAACAGAAAGATGTAGACATTAAACGATGTATCAGAAAGCATACACGGAGGAGGAATCTGAGAGTATACCAGAGTGTTACTACTGCAAAAATGATGTCTTGGTGAGAAAATGGAGACCTTTACATATGCAGGTGGATGAAAAGTGGGCAGAAGTTCATCAAGTAGTATTTCCGGTGGGGTATAGAAAGGAGGTGTTGCGAGTTGCCACGAGGTACCAGTGGGAGGTCATTTGGGAATAAGGAAAACTGAAGCTAAAATACAAAAACATTTTTATTGGCCTGGACTACATCATGATGTTGTTAAATTTTGTCAATTATGTCACACATGTCAAGTGATAGGGAAACCTCAAGCAGTGACAAAACCAGCGCCCTTAATACCCATTCCAGCATTTGAGGAACCTTTTACAAGGGTCCTAATTGATTGCGTAGGACCGCTTCCTAAAACAAAAAGTGGGAATCAATATCTTTTTACTATAATGGATGTGTCTACTCGGTTTCCAGAGGCTATTCCGGTATGTAATATTACAGCTAAAAAGATTGTGGAGGAGTTAATTAAATTCTTTACTAGATATGGACTATCCACAGAAATACAATCGGATCAAGGATCAAATTTTACCTCAAGGTTATTCAAAGAAGTTATGGATAGCTTAGGAATAAAACAATTTAAATCAACTGTGTGCCATCCAGATTCGCAGGGAGAGCTAGAAAGGTGGCATCAGACATTAAAGACAATGTTGAGGGCTTATTGTCATGATTATCCAGAGGATTGGGATAAAAGAATTCCATTCGTACTGTTTGCAATTAGGAATGCACCTAATGAGTCAACCAAATTCAGTCCTTTTGAACTAAATTTTGGTCATGAGGTCACTTAAATTGATTAAGAAAAAATTGGTGAGTGAAAAATCGGAAATTACATTATTGGATTGCGTGTCAAATTTTAGGGCATGATTAATTAGAGCAGGTGAATTGGCTAGACAACATTTAAAAATCGCACAAAATGTGATGAAACGGGTGGCGGACAAGAAATCCAAAGTTCATAGTTTTGCCAGTGGAGATAAAGTTTTAGTATTGTTACCAGTGGTAGGTGAACCTTTTAAAGCTATGATTTGTGGACCTTATCAGATTGAAAGGAAATTATGTGAGGTGAATTACGTTGTAAAAACACCAGATAGAAGGAAGACTCACCGAGTGTGTCATGTGAATATGGTTAAAAGGTACTTTGAAAGAGAAGGAGAGAAAAAGGAGGTTTTAATGATTCTAACTCAAAGTGATGAACCAAATCCAGATGACTCTGAATTAGACATATAGAATATAGAACATAGAACACTACAGCGCAGTACGGGCTCTTCGGCCCTCGATGTTGCGCCGACCTGTGAAACCATCTGAAGCCTATCTGACCTACACTATTCCATTTTCATCCATATGTCTATCCAGTGACCACTTAAATGCCCTTAAAGTTGGCGAGTCTACTACTGTTGCAGGCAGGGCGTTCCACACCCCTACTACTCTCTGAGTAAAGAAACTGCCTCTGACATCTGTCCTATATCTATCACCCCTCAATTTAAAGCTATGTCCCCTCGTGTTGGTCATCACCATCCGAGGAAAAAGACTCTCACTGTCCACCCTATCTAACCCTCTGACTATCTTATATGTCTCTATTCAGTCACCTCTCAGCCTTCTGTTCTCTAACGAAAACAATCTCAATTCCCTGAGCCTTTCCTCATAAGACCTTCCCTCCATACCAGGCAACATCCTAGTAAATCTCCTCTGAACCCTTTCCAAAGCTTCCACATCCTTCCTATAATGTGGTGACCAGAACTGCATGCAGTACTCCAGGTGCGGCCGCACCAGAGTTATGTACAGCTGCAGCATGACCTTGTGGTTCCGAAACTCAATCCCCCTGCTTATAAAGGCTAGCACACCATATGCCTTCTTAACAGCCCTATTAACCTGGGTGGCAACTTTCAGGGATTTATGTACCTGGATGCCGAGATCTCTCTGTTCATCTACACTACCAAGAATCTTGCCCAGTACGCTGCATTCCTGTTACTCCTTCCAAAGTGAACCACCTCACACTTTTCCGCATTAAACTCCATCTGCCACCTCTCAGCCCAGCTCTGCAACTTATCTATGTCCCTCTGTATCCTATAACATCCTTCAGCACTATCCACAACTCCACCGACCTTCGTGTCATCTGCAAATTTACTAACCCATCCTTCTACACCCTCTTCCAGGTCATTTATAAAAATGACAAACAGCAGTGGCCCCAAAACAGATCCTTGCGGTACACCACTAGTAACTGAACTCCAGGATGAACATTTGCCATCAACCACCACCCTCTGTCTTCTTTCAGCTAGCCAATTGCTGATCCAAACTGCTAAATCACCTTCAGTTCCATACTTCCTTATTTTCTGCAATAGCCTACCGTGGGGAACCTTATCAAATGTCTTACTGAAATCCATATACACCACATCAACAGCTTTACCCTGATCCACCTGTTTGGTCACCTTCTCAAAAAACTCAATAAGGTTTGTGAGGCATGACCTACCCTTCACAAAACCGTGTTGACTATCGCTAATCAACTTGCTCTTTTCAAGATGATTATAAACCCTATCTCTTATAACCTTTTCCAACATTTTACCCACAACCGAAGTAAGGCTCACAGGTCTATAATTACCAGGGTTGTCTCTACTCCCCTTCTTGAACAAGGGGACAACATTTGCTATCCTCCAGTCTTCTGGCACTATTCCTGTCGACATACCTCAAATTAAATTGGAAAATGAGGATGTTCTTAAAAATTGGGGTAAGTTGTTGAGTTACCTTCCAGAGGAAAAATGGACTGACCTGAAAGAGTTATTGATATCACATGGGCAAGTTTGTGGAGATAAATTGGGAAGTACTAAAATGGCTATACGTGATGTAGATGTGGGAAATGCTGTTCCAATCAAACAACATTCATATAGACTTAACCCTTTAAAATTAACACAGATTAACAAAGAGATTGAGAGTATGCTTAAAAATGGCATAATTGAAGTGGGTTGCAGCCAATGGAGCTCACCCATAGTGATGATACCAAAACCGGACGGTACCCAATGGTTGTGTGTGGACTATAGAAAGGTCAATGCAGTTACAAGAACGGACTCTTATCCTATCCCACGTTTTGAGGATTGCATTAAGAAAGTGGGACAATCAGCTTTTATTTCCAAATTGGATTTACTTAAAGGTTACTGGCAGGTACCTTTATCCGAAAGGGCAAAGGAGATTTCAGCTTTTGTGACTCCAGATGCTATATACCAATTCAAAGTTATGCCATTTGGCATGGAAAACGCCCCAACCACATTTCAACGGTTAACTAATAAAGTTGTTTCAGGATTACCCAATTGTGCGGTATATATCGATGATCTGGTAATTTTCAACCAGACATGGAAAGAACATTTGAAACATCTGATGGAGTTATTCGATTGACTTCAGGAGGCAGGGTTGGTGGTAAACCTAACCAAAAGTGAATTTGGAAAAGCCCAAGTCACTTTCCTTGGCGAGCCATGATCACCCTACTCAAACTCACGTATCCACCCTATACCCGTAACCCAACAACCCCCCCCCCCTTAACCTTACTTTTTTTTTTAGGACACTATGGGCAATTTAGAATGGCCAATCCACCTAACCTGCACATCTTTGGACTGTGGGAGGAACCCGGAGCACCCGGAGGAAACCCACGCACACACGGGGAGGACGTGCAGACTCCGCACAGACAGTGACCCAGCCGGGAATCGAACCTGGGACCCTGGAGCTGTGAAGCATTTATGCTAACCACCATGCTACCGTGCTGCCCGTGCTGACAGTGAAGTGTCAACTGGCATTTGACGGCCTGAAGGTTGTGTTAATCACTGCACTTGTGTTAGCCATCCCAAATTATACAAAACCATTCATATTGGCTGCTGATGCGAGTGATATGGGCGTAGGTGCAGTGCTTCTACTAGATGACGATGAAGGGCTAGAGCAGCCTTTTGGTTATTTTTCAAAGAAATTGAGTTCTCACCAGAAAAGGTATTCAACGATTGAGAAGGAGACTTTGAGTTTGGTGCTGGCTTTGCAACATTTTCACATTTATGTGACCAGCAATCCGTCTGACACCATTATATATATACTGATCATAATCCGTTGACGTTTTTGGAGCAATTCCGGAATAACAATGCAAGACTGTTTCGCTGGAGTTTATTGTTCCAGCCATTTCATTTAAAAATAGTACATGTGGCAGGACGGGAAAATGTGACAGCTGATGTGTTGCCACGAAAATGATGAACAGAAGCAGGTCCAGTTGGAGGTAGAAGAAAAAAAATTAATGAATGGACTATATTAGTATACCTGTTTGCGGTGTTGTTTTTTGAAACAATAAAGTATATTTCCTGTGTACATTTCTTAAAGGATAGTGAAAAGGTGAAAAATGAAACCACCTTGAAGTTGATGGTTTATTTTTTTTTCTTGGGGGGAGGTGTCATGTTAGAGTACCTTTAAGAAATAGGTGCTTATAAATGGGTGTGTATATAAATATCTGTAGTGAGAGTACCTTTAAGAAACGGGTGTTTATCACTGCAGTGATGTCAGAGAGTGGGTGGAGTTGGGCTATCTGTCAGCTTTTTATTTTCGCTTTAGCTTTTTGCTGCAGGATGGGTTTGGTTTCATTTTAGTTTTGGAGAAGCTGCAATCACAGCAGGATGCGTGTGAATCTCTGCAAGCTTCTGAATGTCCATTTGCTGATTTCAACGTGGTAACATTTGTCAGTAGTGAAGTTAGACCTGAGGTGCTTCTGTTAAAGGTTTTGTTTTTATGTCTTATGGATGTTAAAAGGAAAGCTTAAAGGATTTCTTAGTGTTGTGGTCTTTGGGGGTTGTATTTGAATTAATAGTTGCTAAGATGTTCACTGTATGTTTTCAAAAGGTTAACTTGAGTTCATCGAATAAACATTGTTTTGCTTTGAAAAATACTTCTCCATTTCTGCTGTACCACACCTGTAGAGTGGGCCGTGTGCTCCCCATACCACAATCTATTAAAAGTTCTGGGTTAGGTGAATTCCATGATACACTTTGGGGTTCTCTGAACTCTGGCCCATAACAGGTAACACAGTGGCTAGCACAGTCGCTTCACAGCTCCAGGGTCCCAGGTTTGATTCCCACTTGGATCACCATCTGTGAGGAGTCTGCACATTCTCCCCGTGTCTGCATGGGTTTACTCTGGGTGCTCCGGTTTCCTCCCACAACTCTCGAAAGACGTGCTGTTAGGTAAATTGGACATTCTAAATTCTCCCTCTGTGTACCCGAACAGGCACCGGAATGTGGCGACTCGGGACTTTTCACAGTAACTTCATTGCAGTGTTAATGTCAGCCTACTTGTGACAATAAAGATTATTATTATTACCTGTATAGTTCAGAGCAAACAAAGAACAGATCAATTCATTTCCACATCAATGCTAAGTGGCCATTACGAAGATGGAAACACATTGCTATCGATCCGCATCCACATCTTTTGGAATATTAAAATCGCAGCCTCCTGGGATAGAGGGCAGTCTGGGGTAATGGATTCAGGAAAATAAATTGGAACTGACTGCTGTGGTGCTGTTTGTAGAGTTGGATGATAGCTTGCAGCGGTAAACAAGCCAATTCCATTCTCATGAACTGCCAGCCAGAAACCGAGGAGCATAATAAACAGCCATGCAATATGTTCCAGAAAGATATTGGACGCCACAGCAATGATTGCATCCTGAAATTTTGTGATTGAATCCATAAGATCATTGTTGATAATGGTGAACTCTTTCGAATGCAGCTTGTTCACCAGCTTAACACCACACATTTTAAAATCAGACGAGGAGCACTCGGCACTATTAAAAGATAAATAAAGCGATATGTTTGTTGCTGGATTTCTGTAATTATAACAACCTTATTTCTGTTGAATTGTTGCTTAAACTGTTTAGACAGCAGTAATCAGTTACTGATCTGCTTCAGAAACCTTGAATCAAAAGAGAGATTACTGGACATTCCAACCGAACACGATTCAATCGTTTCAGAAGGGTGAGGGCAAAGAATGAGGTGGACATTACCTCTTTGATCTTTGATTTTAGTTTCACAGAAATAATTAGGTATTAAATGTTGCATTCAAAAAAAACCAAAGAATTTGCGTATCGGTTTAAAAATCCACAGGCCGTCGCATGGAGAAGAGTAGAAAGTTTTAATGAGCTTGGAGTTAGAGCTCTCTTCAATGACTGGGTCATTTAGCAATTTATGACCCCAGCTCAAATTGTCAACAAACATCCGGACCAATTAAGATGAAGACCATTCTGTTCATCTGGGCACAGCATGGGGAATTCTTTGAAATATACGGCTGCAAGAGGGTGCCTGTTGGTGGATGCCATGGAGGGCATTCTACAGTCGAGTGAAACTGGACATTGTATATATATAATTTTTTTTTAATGAGGCCTATTGGTGGATTTCTAAATAGAGAATGACACCACCCTTCTGTTGCCTAGGGTCCAAACTAGGAAAGGTTGGTGTGTGGAATTTGGGTTTGCATGGGAGAAATCATAGAACATAGAACATAGAACACTACAGCGCAGTACGGGCCCTTCGGCCCTCGATGTTGCGCCGACCTGTGAAACCATCTGAAGCCTATCTGACCTACACTATTCCATTTTCATCCATATGTCTATCCAGTGACCACTTAAATGCCCTTAAAGTTGGCGAGTCTACTACTATTGCAGGCAGGGCGTTCCACACCCCGACTACTCTCTGAGTAAAGAAACTGCCTCTGACATCTGTCCTATATCTCTCACCCCTCAATTTAAAGCTATGTCCCCTCGTGTTGGTCATCACCATCCGAGGAAAAAGACTCTCACTGTCCACCCTATCTAACCCTCTGACTATCTTATATGTCTCTATTAAGTCACCTCTCAGCCTTCTCCTCTCTAACGAAAACAACCTCAATTCCCTGAGCCTTTCCTCGTAAGACCTTCCCTCCATACCAGGCAACATCCTAGTAAATCTCCTCTGAACCCTTTCCAAAGCTTCCACATCCTTCCTATAATGTGGTGACCAGAACTGCACGCAGTACTCCAGGTGTGGCCGCACCAGAGTTATGTACAGCTGCAGCATGACCTTGTGGTTCCGAAACTCAATCCCCCTGCTTATAAAGGCTAGCACACCATATGCCTTCTTAACAGCCCTATTAACCTGGGTGGCAACTTTCAGGGATTTATGTACCTGGATGCCGAGATCTCTCTGTTCATCTACACTACCAAGAATCTTGCCATTAGCCCAGTACTCTGCATTCCTGTTACTCCTTCCAAAGTGAACCACCTCACACTTTTCCGCATTAAACTCCATCTGCCACCTCTCAGCCCAGCTCTGCAGCTTATCTATGTCCCTCTGTATCCTATAACATCCTTCAGCACTATCCACAACTCCACCGACCTTCGTGTCATCTGCAAATTTACTAACCCATCCTTCTACACCCTCTTCCAGGTCATTTATAAAAATGACAAACAGCAGTGGCCCCAAAACAGATCCTTGCGGTACACCACTTGTAACTGAACTCCAGGATGAACATTTGCCATCAACCACCACCCTCTGTCTTCTTTCAGCTAGCCAATTACTGATCAAAACCGCTAAATCACCTTCAATTCCATACTTCCTTATTTTCTGCAATAGCCTACCGTGGGGAACCTTATCAAACGCCTTACTGAAATCCATATACACCACATCAACAGCTTTACCCTGATCCACCTGTTTGGTCACCTTCTCAAAAAACTCAATAAGGTTTGTGAGACATGACCTACCCTTCACAAAACCGTGTTGAGTATCGCTAATCAACTTGTTCTTTTCAAGATGATTATAAACCCTATCTCTTATAACCTTTTCCAACATTTTACCCACAACCGAAGTAAGGCTCACAGGTCTATAATTACCAGGGTTGTCTCTACTCCCCTTCTTGAACAAGGGGACAACATTTGCTATCCTCCAGTCTTCCGGCACTATTCCTGTCGACAAAGATGACATAAAGATCAAGGACAAAGGCTCTGCAATCTCCTCCCTGGCTTCCCAGAGAATCCTAGGATAAATCCCATCTGGCCCAGGGGACTTATCTATTTTGACATTTTCTAAAATTGCTAACACCTCCTCCTTTTGAACCTCAATTCCATCTAGCCTGGTCGACTGAACCTGAGTGTTCTCCTCGACAACATTGTCTTTCTCCAGTGTAAACACTGACGAAAAATATCCATTTAATGCTTCCCCTATCTCCTCTGATTCCACACACAACTTTCCACTACTATCCTTGATTGGCCCTAATCTTACTCGAGTCATTCTTTTGTTCCTGATATACCTATAGAAAGCCTTAGGGTTTTCCTTGATCCTATCCGCCAACGACTTTTCGTGTCCTCTCCTCGCTCTTCTTAACTCTCCCTTTAGGTCCTTCCTGGCTAACTTGTAATCAGAGGTTGGATTCTCCGGTCCCCTAGTTGCGTGTTTCTTGGTGGCATACCATTCACTGGTGGCGGAGATCTGTCTACCAACCCCGTCCACGCCCTCGATCCCCAATCCATTGAAGCCACCCCATGCCACCGGGAAACCCACAGGTGGAGGTAAGCTGCCAGTGGGGAAGGAGAACCCAACGACAGGAGAATTCCGGCCCAGACTTCATGCAAACGACTGAGAGGGAGGCTTCATGGAGTCCAGGGCAACTCACCCCTCATTGTATACCACTGTGACCCAACCTCTGCTGGGTCTGTCCTGCCCGTGAGACAGAACATACCCAGGAATGGTGAGAGCGCTGTCTGAGATTCTCTGAGTATGACTATGGCTGGCTGTTACTTGATTAGTCTGTGATGATGTGGAGATGCCAGCGGTGGACTGGGGTGGGCACAGTAAGAAGTCTCACAACACCAGGTTAAAGTTTTAAAGTTCAACAGGTTTATTTTAAGCCACAAGTGTTCGGAGCACTACTCTGACTAGTCTGTGATTAGTCTGTGAAACAACTCTCAGGGCAGCATGGTAGCACAGTGGGTAGCACTGTTGCTTCATAGCTCCAGGGTCCCAGGTTCGATTCCCGGATATTAGGTGCTATTAGATGATTTGGACATCCTGAATTCAAGATCCGAACCTCAGTCATGGAATGAGCACTTGAGCTTGCACGTGAGAAGCAGAACAATCCTTTGCAGAGGACGAGGTTGATTTGGATTTGTTTATTGTCACGTGTGCCGGGGTACAGTGAAAAGTATTTTTCTGCGAGCAGCTCAAACAGATCACTTAGTACATAAAAACAAAAGAAAATAAAAGAAAATACATAACATAGCAACACAAGGTCCACAATATAAATACATAGACACCGGCATGGGGTGAAGTTTCCAGGGGTGTAGTATTAATCAGGTCAGTCCATAAGAGGGTCGTTTCGGAGTCTGGTAACAGCGGGGAAGAAGCTATTTTTAATAATAATCACTTATTGTCATAAGTAGGCTTCAATGAAGTTACTATGTAAAGCCCCTAGTTGCCACATTCTGGTGCCTGTTCTGGGAGGCCAGTACCCGTGCTGCTGGCCTTGTTCTGCATTACAAGCCAGCTGTTTAGCCCACTGTGCTAAACCAGGCCCTGTCTTTGAATCTGTTTTTGAATCTGTTCATGTGTGTTCTCAGACTTTTGTATCTCCTGCCTGATCAAAGAAGTTGGGCTAAGCAGTTGCCATACCAAGCTGTGATGCAGCCAGATAGGATGTTTTCTATGGTGCATCTGTAAAAGTTGGTAAGAGTCAGTGTAATTTGATTTGATTTAGTATTGTCACATGTATTGGTATACAGTGTGGCCCCCCGCCGGGTCAGAGAATCGCCGGGGCGCAGCGTGAATCCCGCCCCCGCAAGTTGCCAAATTTTCTGGCACCAGGGATTTGCCGGGGGTGGGAATCACGCCGCGCCGGTCGGCAGCTGCTGGCAGCAGCCCCCCTGGCGATTCTCTGGCCCGCGATGGGCCGAGTGGCCGCCCGTTTTTTTGCCGGTCCCGCCTGCGTAAATTAGAGTAGGTCCTTACCGGCAGGACCTGGCAGCGCGGGCGGCATCGGGGTTTTCCTGGGGGGCGTGGAGGGATCTAGCCCTGGGAGGTACCCCCACTGTGGCCTGGCCCGCGATCGGGGCCCACCGATCCGTGGGCGGGCCTGTGCCGTGGGGACACTCTATTCTTCCGCACCGGTGGCTGTAGCGGTTCGCCATTGCCGGTGCGGAGATGAAGCCCTCTGAGCATGTGCTCGGATGATGCAAGCACATGCTGGTGCTCTCGCGCATGCGCCAACTCGCGCCGGTGGCGGAGGCCCTTTGGCGCCGTTTGGCATGGTGCCAAGCCCCTTCCCCACTGGCTGGCGGGGCGCAAACCACTCCGGGGCCGGCATAGCGCCTGAAGGTGCAGAGGATTCCGTATCTTTGGCAGGCCCGACGCCGAAGTAGTTCACGCCACTCCTCGGCGCCGGGACCCCCCGCCCCTCTGGGTAGGGGAGAATCCCGCCCATGGTGTCTGCTGTGGACCGATTGCGGCGGTATGCGGTGCCGAATTGTATGTCGAATTGCAATGGATCTAAGCATTCTGGGAGTGTGGAATTTAAGTGTTTCATGACCAACCTCTTGAAGCACTTCATTATGATCAATGTCAGGGCCACCGGATGGTAGTCATTGAAATACGTTGCTTGGTTCTTGGTTCTTGTGTTGTTCCTCGTGTCTTAATAAAGCTCGTAGTCTCAAATGTGGAGAAGATGCTTTATTGTGAATTTGTTCTCTCTTCAGAGCGTTACCTACGGCTACCTCAAGTGCTACTTGCTGGTGTGTCTGTCCTGCTACCAGTTCTGCCTTCTGTGAAGTGTGTCCTCACTTCCTGTCTCGGTCTATTTATATGGCTCTCCCGTGCTCCCTCTAGTGTTTGCTCAGTTGTATT
Source organism: Scyliorhinus canicula (assembly GCF_902713615.1). NCBI lineage: Eukaryota > Metazoa > Chordata > Chondrichthyes > Carcharhiniformes > Scyliorhinidae > Scyliorhinus > Scyliorhinus canicula. The sequence goes on along the minus strand of NC_052157.1, from coordinate 49,556,550 downwards.
GCATCTAGTTAACTTGTGATCACCACATCCCCCTTTTTCTCTTTACATATTTTCCGTACATCGTTAAAGAAAATTATACAAAACAGTTACTTATGATATGCGTATCTATACAAGTGATGGTGCTATTGCATTATTTTTACAAAGCCAATGTATTTATGAGTCCAATCTTAATAAAACATTTATGAGTCCAAACTTGATGAATTTGTTCAGTTTTTTTTTCTTTTTGTTGTTGATGACGTGGTGATATTGATATTGCAACTCCGTTGTGAATGTTGTTGGTGTTCCTTGTTATTTTAAGTACCCAATGCGTCATCCCGAGGTGTTTGCATGGTCACATCACTGATGTTGACTGGCATGGACTTTTTTCTGTGCTTGTGGTATTGATTTATTATCTCATCCGCCTTGGATGCTGGTGTGCTTGCTTGTTCTGGAGCAGATGTGAGTTTGTGCGATTCGTTGTCATCCCATGACATGTTTGTAGTCTTGTCATCGTTTTGCAGTGTGCTGTGGCATTGTCCTTCATGTGCCGAGTAGTACCATTGTGTACAAGTCGTTGTTTCATTGCTGTTGTTTCTGTCGTTCCTGTCTTTGTTGTTTTCGTTGCCGTACTTGTTGCTGTTTTTGTCGTTTCTGTCTTTGGTGTTGTCGCTATCTTTGTTCCTGACTTTGTTGTTTTCGTTGCCGTTCTTGTTGTTTCTGTCTCTGTCGTTGTCGCTATCTTTGTGCCTGACTTTGTTGTTTGTCTTGTCGCGCTTCATGTTGCTTTTGTTCTTGCTGTTGTTGTTCTCGTTTCTGCTGTGCTTCTTGCTATTGTTGTTGGTCTTGTCGCGCTTCATGTTGCTTCTGTTCTTGCTGTTGTTGTTCTCGTTTCTGCTGTGCTTCTTTTGACTTTTGTTTTTCTTGTTATACTCTATGAGTGTCCCGTGTGGATAATTTGAGTCATTGAGCATTTCGTCTCGAGAGTGGTGCGAATGATCTGATGTTGCATCGGTGCTGGTGACATCAATCATTTGTGGAGGATTTGATTCCTCATCTTTGCTTTCTTGGTGCTCCTCTTCTGGAGTCAAATTCTTCTCGATTTCATTTGACGCGGTATCTCTGGATTCTTGGCGCTCCTCTTCTGGAGTCAAAAACTTAATGATTACAATTGACGTGGTGTCTCTGGACTCTTGGCGCTCCTCTTCTGGAGTCCCAATCTGCATGATTTCACTTGACGTGGTCTCTCTGGACTCTTGGTGCTCCGCTTCTGGAGTTAAAATCTTCATGATTTCTGTTGATGTTGTCTCTCTGGACTCCAGGTGCTCCTCTTCTGGAGTCAAAATCTGCATGTTTTCTTTCAGCGTCGTCTCTCTGGACTGTTGGGTGGCCCGACTCTGTGCTTCTGTACAGACAAGCTGAGAACTGTCAGTCTCGCTGTGATCCTGTACATCGAGTGTGATCACCTTGTCACTGTTTTCGCATGCAGTGGGTAGAGGTACATTGTCTTCTTCTTGTTCATGTGAGCTTGTTAGACTTTCATAGTCTGCTTGTGGTTGCTCAGATACGGCGGGTTGACCTTCATGGTCTTGTTCATGCATGGTGTCAGTGGTTAGATGTACGTTGTCTTCTTCTTGTTCATGTGAGCTTGGTAGACTTTCATAGTCTGCCTGCGGTTGCTCAGATACAGCGGGTTTACCTTCATGGTCTTGTTCATGCATGGTGTTCGCCAGGGAGTGTTTGCTTGCATCCCTGTTGGAGTCTTTCATCACTCGCACTGTGGAGCCTGTCATCGCTCGCTCTGTGGAGTCTTTCTGTGCTCTCTGTGTGGCGTCGTCTTTGTCTTGGGTATTGCTGTCATCCAATGTATCGACGAGCTGCCATGGCATCATGGTGTTGGATCCATCTACCACGAGTAGATTCGTGTTGAGCTTTGCAACGGTGTCGCTGATGCTGTGATCAGCATATCCAAATAACTCAGCCATCTCTGAGTAGTATTCTTTGAAACCCAAATCATCTTGGTTGGCTTCTTCTACCACGAGTTGGTTTGTGTTGAACTTTGCGACCGTGTCGCTGATGCTGTGATTAGCATATCCGACTGACTCAGCTATGTCTGAGTAGTATTCTTCGAAAACCAAATCATCTTGGTTGGATTCTTCTACCACGAGTTGATTCGTGTTGAACTTTGCGACCGTGTCGCTGATGCTGTGATAAGCATATCCGACTGACTCAGCCATGTCTGAGTAGTATTCTTTGAAAAACAAATCATCTTTTGTTGTTTCGGAATTCTTTTTGTTCTCTTCACTTTGGGTGGTGCAGACTGCTTTTTTCAGGGTGTTGTGCAAGTTGTTTTTAAATGTTGGTTTAAGTTCAGGCGTTTTTCTGTGTTCTGAGGCAAGAAAATTTGCTTTTACCACTTTAAGTGTCTTTTGTTCAATTTTCGGGCATTTCCCTTTTAAGTGGGCGTGGTCGGGATGCTCAGACGTCACGACGTCACGCGTAGGAATGAATTGCGCATGCGCAAATCGGCCTTCCTCCTTCACTGTGCGGTTTTGTATCCATTGCGCATGCGCGGCTTGCGCATGCGCATAACGATCCGCGACCAAGACTTTTTTAGACTGCGCATGCGCGGCGTGCGCATGCGCATTACGATCGGCAATGCGACCTTTTTTTAACTGCGCATGCGCGGCTTCTGGTTCCGGCGCATGCGCAGACGCAATTTGTAGTTTTTTGCTTGCCCGAGACTGCAAAATGTGCTCCGACGCCATTTTTTCGCGGATTTCAGCGTTTTTTTTTTTCTAAAAGTTGTAAGTTACCTTTTCTTTCCGATCTGGACTGGATTTCAGCGTTTTGGCTTTGTGAAAAATTCATGTTATTTCTTCTTTTTGATCTGTACTTTCATTCGCGATTTCTTGTTCTTTTCGTGATTTTTTAAGTTTTGCATCACTCAGTCTCTGTGCAGTTTGGCCTCTGAGCATGCCTTGCTGTTCAAATTCCTTACAGTACTCTTCAAATTTGTTTAGTATTGTTTGTAAGCTGCTTCTGTCTTCACCTTTTGAGTATTTAAATCCATTATAAACTTTCGTAGCTTCATGTCCTTCGATGAGAATTGCTATTTTAATTTTGTCTGAGGCTGCTTCTGCATCATATGCTATGATACCGAAATCGAACCATTGTTTAAACCTTTTCCAGACACTTCTTACATTTCCAGTCGTGTCCAGCAGAAGTGGGAATCCAAGGCACATCCTCCCATCAGCGATGTCTTCCCAAGTCGAATGTCCAGTAGGAGATTTCCATGCCATTCTGTTCTTTCTGTGTCTGCCACTGAGTTGTCCTGTAGTAAGCGTCTGAAGCCACTCCTGGGTACCATGTGTTGTTACTCGTGTCTTAATAAAGCTCGTAGTCTCAAATGTGGAGAAGATGCTTTATTGTGAATTTGTTCTCTCTTCAGAGCGTTACCTACGGCTACCTCAAGTGCTACTTGCTGGTGTGTCTGTCCTGCTACCAGTTCTGCCTTCTGTGAAGTGTGTCCTCACTTCCTGTCCCGGTCTATTTATATGGCTCTCCCGTGCTCCCTCTAGTGTTTGCTCAGTTGTATTGCATCTAGTTAACTTGTGATCACCACAGTTCTTGGTTCTTCTTTGGCACCAGAAACTCAAGCGGGAGAATCCAGCTAAGAAGGTTGTGCAGTGCTGGTCCGAGGAGACAGAAGAGCTCTTATGTGACTGCTTGGAGACAGTGGACTGGTCCATATTTAAGAACTCAGCGACTAACTTAAATGAGTATGTCACCACCGTCACAGACTTCGTCAGCAAATGTGTGGACGACTGCGTGCCAAAGAAAGCAGTACGTATGTTCCCCAACCGGAAACCATGGCTCAACTGCAAGATTGACTCCCTACTGAAGGACAGATCTGAGGCGTTCAAGGCAGACGACCCTGTCCTATACAAGAAATCCAGGTACGACCTCCGCAAAGCCATCCGAGATGCCAAGAGAGAATATCAAACTAAGCTAGAGTCACAGACAGACTCTCGGCGGTTGTGGCAAGGACTAAACAACATCACGGGTTACAAAGCGGAGCCGAGCAGTATCTCTGGCAGCAGCGCACCCCTCCCCGATGAACTTAATGCATTCTATGCTCGGTTTGAGCAGGTAACCAACAATCCGCTATCGAGTGCCCCAGCAACCCATAATTCACCCATACCCACCATCACAGTTTCCGAAGTCAGATCGGCCTTCCTGAAAGTGAACCCACAGAAGGCGATGGGCCCGAACGGGATCACTGGTCGTGCACTCAGAGCCTGCGCATACCAGCTGGCAGAGGTATTCACAGACATCTTTAACCTATCCCTACTCCACTCCGAGGTCCCCACCTGCTTCAAGAAGACCACCATCATACCGGTACCAAAGAAGAATCAGGCAACGTGCCTCAATGACTACGGCCCGGTGGCCCTGACGTCAGTTGTAATGAAGTGCTTCGAGAGGCTGATCATAAAGCGCATCACCTCCATATTCCCGGAACGCCTTGACCCACTTCAATTCGCATACCGTCGCAACCGGTCCACATCAGACGCCATTTCCCTGGCCCTCCACTCATCCCTAGAGCATCTCGAAAACAAGGACTCCTACATCAGACTCCTATTTATTGACTACAGCTCCGCCTTCAACACCATAATCCCAGCCAAGCTCATATCAAAGCTCCAAAACCTAGGACTTGGCTCTCCACTCTGCAACTGGATCCTTGACTTTCTGACCAACAGACCACAGTCAGTAAGAATGAACACCAACACCTCCTCCACAATAGTCCTCAATACCGGTACCCCGCAAGGCTGCGTACTTAGCCCCCTACTTAACTCCCTGTACACACACGACTGCATGGCAAAACTTGGTTCCAACTCCATCTACAAGTTTGCTGACGATACGACCATAGTGGGCCAGATCTCGAATAATGACGAGTCCGAATACAGGAGGGAGATAGAGAACCTAGCGGAGTGGTGTAACAACAACAATCTCTCCCTCAATGCCAGCAAAACTAAAGAGCTGGTCATCGACTTTAGGAAGCAAAATACTGTACACACCCCTATCAGCATCAACGGAGCCGAGGTAGAGATGGTGAGCAGTTTCAAATTCCTAGGGGTGCACATCACCAAAAATCTATCCTGGTCCACTCACGTCGACGCTATCACCAAGAAAGCACAACAGCGCCTATACTTCCTCAGGAAACTAAGGAAATTCGGCATGTCCACATTAACCCTTACCAACTTTTACAGATGCACTATAGAGAGCATCCTATCGGACTGCATCACAGCCTGGTATGGCAACTGCTCGGCCCAGGACCGCAAGGAACTTCAGAGAGTCGTGAATACCGCCCAGTCCATCACACGAACCTGCCTCCCATCCATTGATTCCATCTACACCTCCCGCTGCCGGGGGAAAGCAGGCAGCATAATCAAGGATCCCTCCCACCCGGCTTACTCACTTTTCCAACTTCTTCCATCGGGCAGGAGATTCAGAAGTCTGAGAACACGCACGAACAGACTCAAAAACAGCTTCTTCCCCACTGTCACCAGACTCCTAAATGACCCTCTTATGGACTGACCTCATTAACACGACACCCATGTATGCTTCATCCGATGCCAATGCTTATGTAGTTACATTGTATATATTGTGTTGCCCTATTATGTATTCTCATGTATTTTCTTGTATTTTCTTGAATTCTGTTTAATTCCCTTTTCTTCCCATGTACCGAATGATCTGTTGAGCTGCTTGCAGAAAAATACTTTTCACTGTACCTCGGTACACGTGACAATAAACAAATCCAATCCAATCCAATCCAATCCAATGAAGGTGGTCTTCTTGAAGCAGGTGGGGACCTTGGAGTGGGGTAGGGACAGGTTAAAGATGTCCGCGAACACATCTGCCAGCTGATCCACGCTGGCTCTGAGTGTACGATCAGGGATCCCATCCGGACCCGTCACCATCTGAGAGTTCACATTCAGGAAGGCCGATCTGACTTTGGAAGCTGTGATGGTGCGTATGGGTGTGTCCGGTGCTGCTGGGGCAGTCGACAGTGGATTGTGGGTTTCCTGCTCGAACCAAGCATGGAATGCATTGAGTTCATCGGGGAGGAGTGCGCTGCTGACGTAGAAACTGCTCGGCTTCGCTTTGTAAGGTGGCCAAAGACACATGTGAGAACTCTCAAAGACATCCAGCCATGCTGCAAGCCTCACGAATGACCTTCCTCCTATCAGTTCTCCTTTATGCCTGTGTCAAAGGACTCTCGTCTCCTGAAAAGCGACATTTTCAATACCCTGCCGACATTGCCCGTGCTGGAATATTCCAGTGCAGTCAGTACGTCCAGAATCACAGCTGCTATATTTTTCATCGTTGCCAGCATAAAACCCCAGGAGGCTCAAGAAGATAGGTGTAGCCTCTGCCCACTGGCAGGGAAGCGCATATTCTACGAGTCCCACAGGGAGAATGATTGATATGCCCCATGGGTCTCATGAGGGGCTATTATAGTGATACAGTGGCAATGCCACTGGACTGGTAATCTAGAGACCCAGGCTCCAGAACATGAGTTCAAATTCCACCACATCAGCTGCCGGAATTTAAATACATTTTAAAAATTTGGAATATAAAGCTGAACCCTGAAAGGGCCTCACGGTAGCATGGTGGTTAGCATCAATGCTTCACAGCTCCAGGGTCCCAGGTTCGATTCCCGGCTGGGTCACTGTCTGTGTGGAGTCTGCACGTCCTCCCCGTGTGTGCGTGGGTTTCCTCCGGGTGCTCCGGTTTCCTCCCACAGTCCAAAGATGTGCGGGTTAGGTGGATTGGCCATGCTAAATTGCCCGTAGTGTAAGGTTAATGGGGGGATTGTTGGGTTACGTGGGTTTAAGTAGGGTGATCATTGCTCGGCACAACATCGAGGGCCGAAGGGCCTGTTCTGTGCTGTACTGTTCTATGTAACCCAGTAATAGCGACTAATGTGTAGGCCAGGTGGATTGGCCATGCTCAATTGCCTCTTAGTGCCCAAAGATGTGTAGGTTAGGTGGGGTTAGGGAGATAGAGCGGGGGATTGGACCTAAGTAGGATTCTCTTTCAGAAGGTTGGTACAGACTGAATGGGCATGGCCACCTTCTGCACTGTAAGGATTGTATGGATTCTATGGGCAACAATCATTGATTTCTGTAAAAACCCATCTGGTTCACTAATGTCCCTCAGGGAAAGAAATCTGCCACCCTTACCTGGTCTGACCTACTGGCTTTGCCAGTGATCCCCACAAGCAATGAAAACAATACGACAAAATGTAGCTGCAACAATTTTAAATGCCTCCATGAAAAATTTAAAAATGACCTCGAGAGGGCTCTTAATGTGCCCACGATGCTGCCAGTATCATGCATTGTCAGAGTAGACGATTCCGGACCCTCCTTCTCCTCCTTCCCAGATAAAAACGGCCAATGGTGGAAACAGGCCGCCCTGTTCGGCTGTCATGGTTTTTGTTGGTACATCCTCTACTTGGCACACTCTCACTCATGGTGAAGTAGTTAGCATATAGAGAGCATTTTAGAAAGCTGCAGGTTCTTTGGCTGGGAGAGAATCATAGAATCATAGAATTTACAGTGCAGAAGGTGGCCACTCAGCCCATCGAGTCGGCACCAGCTCTTGGAACGAGCACCCTACTTAACCCGACACCTCCACCCTATCCCCATAACCCTGCAACCCCATCTAACCTAAGGGCAATTTGGCACGGCCAATCCACCTAACCTGCACATCTTTGGACTTGGACAATACTTGTACAAAATACTTGTACAAATCTGGGTGAAAGAAACCAGGAGCTAAACTCAATTCAGCTAACAATATAGCACATGGGGATCTATGTACATCCTATAATGGATCTGGAGCTGTCTCTACCTCCTAAAGGTGGCTCCCATCGTGGCTGGAGCGAACCTGTGGTTGCTGCAGATGGGGGCCATGGTGGATATTTCAGTCAGACCGAAGTGTTGTCTCATTTGGTTCCAGGTCCTGAGTGTGGCTACTACCACTGGGCTTGTTGTGTGTTTGGCTGGCGGGGATGGGAGTGCCGTTATGGCGAGGACTTGAAGGAACCCTCCTCTGTCCTTACCCATTCTGCATCTGGTTCATTCACCATCCCTTCACTCTCTTTGCTGTGCCCGCCCAGTGGTAGTATTGTAGGCTTGGGAGGGCCAGGCACCCCATATTAATTTTTCTTTGAAGGACCCTTTTGGGGATCCTTGGATTCTTCCCTCCCCCAGGCAAATGCCATGATCAATTTGTCAACAGTATTAAAGAAGGCCTTGGGGATGTAGATTGGTATGGATCTGAACGGGAAGAGGAACCTGGGCAGCACATTCATCTTGATCGTCTGCACCCTTCCTGCTAGGGAGAGTGGGAGTGTGTCTCACCTCTGCAAGTCCTTTCTTACTTCCTAGGCCAGACTGGTCAGGTTCCATTTTTGCTCCATATCCAATCTGGATCTCCAGGTAGCGGAATTTGCTTTGGGCTCGTTTAAGTGGACATCCCTCCAGTTCTACCCCTTTCCCCTTTGGGTTCATCGGGAAGATTTCACCTTTGCTCAGGTTGAGTTTGTAGCCCAAGAAGGCCGCCAAACTCTTTCAGGGTCTTTTCATGATCCCTTCCAGGCTGCTTCTGGGTCCGAAACATAGAGTAGCAGGTCATCTGCATAAAGTGAAACTCAGTGTTCTCTATCCTTTCTCTGGATCCCTTTCCAATTTTTCACTGTTCTGGGGCAATCGCCAGTTGCTCAATTGCCAATGCGAATAGTAGTGGGAACAGCGGGCATTTCTGCCTTGTGCCCCTGTGCAGCTGGAAGTATTCAGAGCTGATGGTGTTGGTCTGTACACTCATCATGGGGGTGTTGTACAGAAGTCTTATCCAGGAGGTGAACCCTGTTTCCAGCCCAAACCGCTCTAGTACCTCAATGAGGTTTTTCCACTCGACTCTGTCAAAGGCCGTTTCTGCATCCAGGGAGATGATCACCTCTGGTGTTCTCTCCCCGGGTGGAGCCATTATCACGTTCAGCAGGCGCCTGATATTCACTGTTATCTGTCTACCCTTGACAAAATCTGTCCGGTCTCCTGCGACCACTTCTGGTATATAATCTTAATTATATATAAATTCTTTATTAGTGTCGCAACTAGGCTTACATTAACACTGCAATGAAGTTACTGTGAAATGCAGTTCTCCAGTAACCTGGCCAGGATTTTTGAAGTATTTTTGCATCTACATTGAGCAGCGAGATGGATCTGTAGGATCCACATTTGTTTGGGTCTTTGTCTTTTTAGGTTTCAACAAGATAGTTGCTTGTACTAGCGTTGGAGGCAGGGTGCCCCCCCGCAAACATCTCCTGCAAGTGCGGGGCCAGTGCTACCGCAAATTGTTTGTCGATGTCCGCCAGGAACCTGTTTGGTTTCGCCGCCTTCCCCCCCTGCATGGAGCTGATGCTCTCCATGACTTATCCCAGTTCTAGCACTGCTTCCAGCCCCCTCCTCCTATCTTCCCTGCACGAATGGCATGTCCAGTCCATCGAGGAATTGTTTCATCCCTGAGCCCCCTTCCGGGGTTCAGAGGTGTACAATCCCTGGGAGAAGACCTCGAATGCTTTATTGGGCCGGCCGCAGAGGGGTGGGGATGGGCGGACGTTGAGGGTGGGCTTGGCCCAGGGTCTCCAGTTCAGCCAGTGCTCACCGTTCCAGTGTCCCAACCCTAACCCTCTCCCCCAACCCACCACCTCCAATCCACCGTCCCCTCCTCCGTCACCCCCAAAGGATCCGTGGGACTGTGTGATGGAATGACAGTGGAAAGTGCTACAATGGCAGAAGTCAGACATTGTCAAACGGTGCGGAACACCACAGCTCATCACAGAGCAGGTTTTCATCATCCTCCATCCCATGGACTGGACCTGCTGTTACTGCAAATGCAGGGCCTGCACCCTGTAGTGAGACAGATAGAAATCAGGGAGGGGGTTGCAAAGGGGACGGGAGGGAGTGCAGGGAGAGTATTCATGGGAGGGGGTGGCTGGCTGGGGGGAGATGGGGTGGGATGAGATGTCCGTGCCAGTGGCCAGGCCCCCTAGTCGGTGAACCTGGAGACGGCACAAAGGAACTGGCTGAAGTCAGCACCTGATGTGTGCATTTCCCTCTGCTCCTTTGAACCGGTTTCAAGTGAGATTGTGAGGACAAAGCTGGCTCCACTTTCACATTAAAAGTTAAGCGAACATGGCGTGTGTTGCAAAGGTCAGATGGCGTGTGTCGCGAAGGTCGGTTGCCGTGAGTCGCGAAGGTCAGTTGGCGAGTGTCGTAGACGTCGGTCAACATGAGACGCGAAGGTCAGCTGAGTTGCTGTGTGTCACGAAGGTTGTTTGGCGTGTGTCACGAAGGTCAGTCAGCGTCTGTCATAAAGTTTGGCCTGCATAGGTCCCGAAGGTTGCCAAAAGTGGGTCCTGTGGAAAAAAGTTTGAAAAACACTGCTGTATAGCACTGGCTGGTAAAGTATTGAACAACCAATATATAGCACTCCTGTTTCCCAAAAGCTGCAACTATAAATTAAGATAATTTGCAATATTTTGAGTTACATCTCCTGGTATAATTTTAGTTTGGTCAAAAAATATCAAATGATTAGAGGGAATTTGATCAAATGGGGTCAGGGATAAAATGAAGACTTTGCGGCACATCAGTATTTGAAAGATATCTGAAACCATTGCAGATTATTTGTGGCCAATTAAAGGAATGAAACCTGCATTTGAGTTGAGTGCAGAATTTCATAAACTGCAATCATTCTCCTCTTCAATGACCAGAACATTGAGAAGGAGTTGGAGCTTTTTGAGCAGCCTTTGGGTAAACAATGCGCAACAACTGGAATAGAGACCGTAGTGTGATAGGATTCAAGATTCAGTTTGGGGGCGAGAAAGTGGAGTCCCACACTCGTGTTCTGGAAGGAAACAAAGGTAATTACACAGGCATGAGGACAGATTTGGCACAAGTAGAGTGGGCAGGAAGGCTAAAAGGTAGGACAGCTGATGAGCAGAGGCAGTTGTTTAAGGTGATACTCAATTCCTCACAAATAAAATATATTCTAGAGAGGAAGAAAGATGATAAGAAGGGTAAAAAACATCAATGGCTACACAAGGAGGCTAAGGACAACATAAAGACATAAACTATGGTATACCATGTTGCAAAGGCCAGTGGCAGGCTGGAAGATTGAGAAACTTTCAGACATAAACAAAAGGTTACTAAAAAAGTAATAAAAAGTGCAAAGGTAAATTACAAAAGAAGGCTAGTGCAAAATATCAAAAAGGATAGCAAAAGCTTCCATAGGGACATAAAAGGGAAGAGAGTCGCTAAAGTGAATGTTGGTCCCTTGGAAGATGAAACTGGTGAATTAATAGTGGGGAACACAGAAATGGCGGAGATGCTAAATAAATATTTTGCCTTAGCTTTCAGTGTGGAGGACACTAGTACCATCCCTATAGGAATGGGTAATTGAGAGCTAGTAGAAAGGGTGGAACTTCGAGCAATCAACATCAATAGGGAAACAGTACTCAATAAACTATTGGGATTGAGGGCAGACAAGTCCCCAGTGCCTGATGGTCTACATCCTCTGGTTTAAAAGGAAGTGGCAGCAGAGACGGGATTTTCCTGTGAGGGACCGGGTCCCCACGCCGGCGGGAAAACCGCTGCAAACCACTCCGGTGTCACCAGTCTCCGAAAGTGCGAGTTAGCGCATGCGCTGAAGGGCCGGCATGATCTCGCGCATGCGCAGAATCGCCGGTGTGGTTCCACGCATGCGCAGACCGTATTCTGGTGCATGCGGAGGGGGTTGTCTTCTCCGCACCCGCCATGAGGGAGCCATACTGGGGCCGGCACAGAAGGAAGGAGTGCCCCCACGGCACAAGCCCGCCGCAGATCGGTGGGCCCCGATGGTGGGCCAGGCCACCGTGGGGGCACCCCCCCCCCCCCCCGGGGTCGGAACCCCCCGCGCCACCCCCGAGAACCGCACGAGCCGACTTGCCTGTCAGGTCCTGCCGTGTGGGACCATGTCTAATCCATGCCGGCGGGACTGGCCAGAGACGGACGGCCGCTCGGCCATCGGGGCCCAGAGAATTGCCAGTGGGGCTGCCGCCAATGGCCCCTGACCGGCGTGGCGTGATCCCTGCCCCCGTGCGAAAACCGGCACCGGAGAATACGGCAGCCGGCGTCGGGGCGGGATTCACACTGCCCCCCGGGATTCTCCGACCTGGCAGAGGGTCGGAGGATCCCGCCCAGTGTATCCTTGGTTATAATATTCCAAAATTTCCTGAACACAGGAAAAGTTCCTGTGGATTGGAAAAATGCAAATGTAACACCCTTATTCAAAAAGGGTGGGAGACAGAATGTAGGAAATTACAGACCTGTTGTTGGGAAATTGTTAGAATCCATTATTAAGCAAGTAAGGTCAGGATGTTTGAAAAGGCAAAACACAAGCAATTAGAGTCAGCTTGGTGTTCAGGGACCGGGAATGGAACCAGGAATCTGTGCTGAGTCTGCACATTCTCCCTGTGTCTGCGTTGGTTTCCTCTGGGTGCTCCAGTTTCCTCCCACAAGCCCCGAAAGACGTGCTTGTTAGATGAATTGGACATTCTGAATTCTCCCTCTGTGCACCCGAACAGGCACCGGAGTGTGGCGACAAGGGTATTTTCATAGTAACATCATTGAAATGTTAATGTAAGCCTCCTTGTGACACTAATAAAGATTATTATTAATATTAAATCATGTTTCTTTTTTTAAATTAATTTAGAGTACCCAAATGCAGCAAGACCTGGCCAATATCCGGGCTTGGGCTGGCAAGTGGCAAGTTACGTTTGTGCCACACAAGTGCTGAGCAATGACCATCTCCTCAGAGAGGATCTAACCATCACCCATTGACATTCAATGGCATTACCATCGCTGAATCCCCACAATCAATATCCTGGGAGTTACCACTAATCAAAAAATGAACTGGACTAGTCATATTAATACTGTGGCTACCAGGGCAGGCCAAAGGCTAGGAATCCTATGGCGACTAACTCACCTCCTGACCCTCCAAAGCCTGTCCACCACGCACAAGGCACATGTCAGGAGTGTAGTGGAATGCTCTCCACTTGCCTGGGTGAGTGCAGCTCCAACAACACTCAAAAAGCTCGACACCATCCTGGACAAAGCAGCCCGCTTGATTACTTCCCCTTCGACAAACATTCAAACCCTCCACCACCGTCGAACACTGGCAGTCGTGTGTACCACCTACAAGATTTTTACACAGAGGGTGGTGAGTGCCTGGAACTCACTGCCGGGATAGGTGGTCGAAGCAGATAAGATATTGATGTTTAAGCTGCATCTTGACAAATACATGAATAGGATGGACGTAGGGGGATACAGCCCCCAGAAGTGTGGAAGGTTTTAGTTCAGACAGGCATTATGATCAGTGCAGACTTGGAGGGCCAAAGGGCCTGTTTCAGTTCAGTACTGTTCTTTATTTGCTGTATATGAGTCACAGTTCAGAAAGCCACACATAAACACACAAATCTGCAGAACAGGACTAAAAATACTAAATAAGTGAACATGGGAAGCTTTGTAAACTTTCCAATCCCATCTCCAGTCAAAATGAACAGTGATATATGGCAATATTGGCATTTCTTTCCACTTACAATGGCCAAGCTATGAGATCACAACAGACTTAATGAACAAGCCTGAACTGGTGTGGAGATGCCAGCGTTGGACTGGGGTGAGCACAGTAAGAAGTCTTACAACACCAGGTTAAAGTCCAACAAGTTTGTTTCGAATCACTAGCTTTCGGAGCACTGCTCCTTCCTCAGGTGAATGAACTGATAAGAGCAACTACATTTTTAACACTGCCAATGAACAAAGAAAACAGACAACAACAGAGATTCTGAAGGATGCCTGCAGTAGCTCACCAATGTTCTTTAGACAGCACCTTCCAAACCCACGACCACTACCATCTAGAAGGAAAAGAGCAGTAGATACCTGGGATCCCCACCACCTGGAGGTTCCCCTCCAAGTCACTCACCATCCTGACTTGGAAATATATCGCTGTTCCTTCGCTGTCGCTGGGGCAAAATCCTGGAACTCCCTTCCCAACAGCACTATGGGTGTACCTGCACCTCAGGGACTGCAGCAGTTCAAGAAAGCAGCTCACCACCACCTTCCGAAGGGCAACTAGGGGCAATAAATGCTGGCGTAACCACATCCCGCAAATTAATTTAATATTTTTTTAAAGGGATATGGGACTAGAGCGGGTTATTAGATCTAGGATATAGAACAGCTACAATCTAATTGAATCGAGGATTGAGGGACTGAATGTCCTATTCCTGTTCCTGTTTCCTGCACGAGACCTGATGTTGTTCTTATTTATGATGTGAAATGACAAGGTAATAAACATTTATCTAAGTTCACAATGACATCAATTGAGACAAGGAGTTTCATAGAATTTACAATGCAGGAGGAGGTTATTAGGCCCGTTGAGGCAGCAGGGTAGCATGGTGGTTAGCATAAATGCTTCACAGCTCCAGGGTCCCAGGTTCGATTCCCGGCTGGGTCACTGTCTGTGCGGAGTCTGCACGTCCTCCCCGTGTGTGCGTGGGTTTCCTCCGGGTGCTCCGGTTTCCTCCCACAGTCCAAAGATGTGCGGGTTAAGTGGATTGGACATGCTAAATAGTGTCCTTAAAAGTAAGGTTAAGGGGGGGGGTTGTTGGGTTACGGGTATAGGGTGGATACGTGGGTTTGAGTGGGGTGATCATTGCTCGGCACAACATGGAGGGCCGAAGGGCCTGTTCTGTGCTGTACTGTTCTACTGTTCTACTGAGTCTACACTGGCCCTTGGAAAGAGCACCCTACCTAAGCCCACACCTCCACCCTATCCCCATAACCCAGCAACGCCACCTAACCATACTGCAGAGAAATTTGGCGTGATCAATCGACCTAATCCGCATATTTTTGGATTATGGGAGGAAACCAAAGCATCCGGAGGATACCCACGCAAACACAGGGAGAACGTGCAGACTCCGCACAGACAGTGACCTAAGCAGGGAATCGAACCTGGGTCCCTAGCGCTGTGAAGCAACAGTGCTAACTACCATGCTACCGTGCCGCCCTGTGAACAAGGGACAAATAAAATCTGAAGGGATTAACTGGGGTGATAAATGGCCAAAGGTGCTGAATGTTGATCAGAGTCCTGAACTGGGGAAGGTGAAGAGGCAAGATAATTATTAGTAGTTTCTCAGACTTTACAGAGGATCCTGCTGCATCAGTCCCAGAAAGCATTCGTGCAATTTGTAAGCAAGACCTTGGCGAGCACCTGCCTGGATTTCTGCATTCCCACTGGATTGGTTAGTGTTGAGTTCTTATTAAGAAATTGTTGTCTTCGCCCACTCATTAATTTCCCTCCTCTATTGCTGCTATTTTTTTGTAGTTCAAGTCACACCGGGAATGCAATCTCAACAAATGATCACTTTATTATAAAGTTAGCATCAATCCTAATCTGTCTTTGAAATCATCAAATAGACTGTTCAGCAGTGTCTATAGGAACACCTGTAATTAAGAATTGCTATTTGTGCTGACTGTTCCATTTTACTATTTCACCAAGTCTTCAGTTACTAATGGTCAAATGGTTCACTTTTAATGTGGCGAAATTTCTGACACAGTGAAAAGATTTGAAGGTACATTCTACAGCCCCAGATAACTGTTCCAACATCGGACTCAGGACATGATGGTTTCAAATGCCGCCTCAGAGACTTGAGCACCTTATCTCGGCTGACACTTCAATGCACTACTGGGGGAATGCTGCATTGCTGGAGGTTCTATATTTCAGATGAATTGTTAAACTGAGGCGCTAGCTGCCCTTTCGAGTGGACGTTAAAGATCCCAGCCAAAGAAAAGCAGAAGAGTTTCCCCTATGGTACTGGTCAATAATTATCCATCATCCAGAACCTAACAAAAATTATGTGCCATTTATTCCCATTGTTGTTTGTGGGGAGTTTGTTGTGCACTAATTCTCTCCCACCTTTCCTACATAACCACAATAACTGCATTTCAAATGTTCTAGATTACTGTGAAGTGCTTTGGCATATGTTAAAACTATGAAAACTACTTTGATTGCAAGGTTGTTGTTCTTCATTCCTTCACGGGGCAACCAACTCTTGGAGGAACAAAATAAGAGGGAATGGAGGGAATGTTCTGTGGGAGCGGGGGAAGGGTGGGGTTAGGTGTTGCTAATAGGATGGGAAGAGAGGTTCTGACAAGCCTGCGTGAGTGGGACAATGTTTACATGTATAGGTATTACAGATACAACGAGAATCATGGATCGGAAAATACGTACAGTGAACAACCTAGGACACGGGACAACAGCCTCATGTGTGGGACAGTCCCTTAAAATCTGGGATGGTTGGTCACCTGACAGGAATGGAACTTCAGATGGTTGACACCTGTTTCAAACTGCATGGGTGGTTTGTTCTGTGTTGGCTAGTGTAAATATTTATGTCTTTGCTTGTCCATTACATTTTTACCACTATTACTAGTTCTGTGCTGCAGGACAGGACATTTAGATGTCCATTTGTTGGTTTTGGTGCTTAACTGAAAGGTTCCTGAAGCTGTAAAATCAGTGACTTAAACTTAGTTATTTTATTATTTCTTGGACTGTGGGAGTCAGTGGCCAGACTACCATATACAGCCCATCCCGAATTTCCCTTGAGAACGTCGTGGTGTACCACCTTCTTGAATGGCTGCAGAACATATGCTGTAGGAACACAGGGCGAGATTCTCCGCACTCCCGACGGTGCGGAGAATAGCGTGGCTCGTAAAATTTTACGGCCACGCTGTTCCGACGCCCTCCCGCTATTCTCCCCCCCCCCCCCCACGCCCAACTCCCGACACGAATCGCTGCCGCCGTTTTTTTACGGCCGGCAGCGATTCACAGCTGATGGATGGGCCGAGTTCCCAGCCCTTTACGGCTGTTTTTACGAACGGCAAACACACCTGGTCTGGCCATTCGTAAAAACGGCCGTAAACACTCGCATTTTATAACCATGGCACCGATTGGCACGGCAGTACCACGGCCGTGCCAAGGGTGCCATGGGCCCACGATCGGTGGGCACCGATCGCGGGCAGTGGGCCCGATGCCCGCGCACTATTTGTCCTTCCGCCGCCCCGCAGTATCCATTCGCGGGGCGGCTGAGGGGCATCCCGGCCCGCGCATGCGCGGGTTTCGCGCAAATACGCGATGACGTTATCCGCGCATGCGCGGGTTGGAGTCTTCCAATCCGCGCATGCGCGGCTGACGTCATATGACGCGTCAGCCGGCGCTAACTCGGCCAAGCGGTCTTAACGAAATTCGTTAAGCCCGTGATGCCGGAGCTTACGGCGTCGGGCTGCTAGCCCCGACCGGGGACCAGAATCGGTTCCCGGTCGGGAAGGGGGGGGCTGGCGTCAAACCCGCCCGGATTTGACGCCAGCCTTACGATTTCTCCCCATATGGGAGAATCTCGCCCACAATATCTGATGGGATAGGAATTCCAGGATTTTGACCCAACATTAGTGAAGGCACAATGATATTGTTCCAAATCAGAATGGTGTGTGACTTGGGAAGCGAATTTGAGGTGGTGATATTCCCATGTGTTTGCTGTCCTATTAGGTGGCAGGGCACAGGTTTGGAAAGTTTTGTCGAAGGAGGCTTGGTGAGTGGCTGCAGTGAATCTTGGAGATGGTATACACTGTGCATCAGTGGTGGAGAAAGTGAATGTTTAAGATAGTGGGTGGAGTGCTGAACAAGTGGGCTGCTTTGTCCTGGATGGTGTTGAGTTTCTTGGGTGTTGGAGCTGCACTCATCCAGAGGACAGAACCAATGTGACTTTTGAAGATTTAAGGAACAAGGAGTTGAGGTGAGCAGCACGGTAGCACAGCGTTTAGCACTGTTGCTAGGGACCCGAGTTCGATGCCCGGCTTGGGCCACTGTCTGAGCGGAGTCTGTACATTCTCCCCACGTCTACGTGGGTTTCCTTCAGGTGCTCCGGTTTCCTCCCACAGTCCAAAGATGTGCAGGGTAGGTGGATTGGCCACGCAAAATTGCTCTTAGTGTCCAAAAATGGTGAGATGGGGTTGCTGGGTTATGGGAATAGAATGGAGGTGTGGGCTTAAGTGGGGTGCTCTTTCCAGGGGCTGGTGCAGACTCGAGGGGCTGAATGGCCTCATTCTGCACTTAAATTCTATGGTTCTATAGTGAGCTTTGTCTGTGAAAGTCAGATCTGGAAGACTCAAGCTGAATGGAATGATTTTGAAGGAAACTGGAAGTTTTAACATAAGACAGATGAAGATTCTGGAGAGCTGGGAGTAACTTTGGCCGTGTTCCTGTAATGCTACATATATGTTACATAATGCTACATATACTATCTTTCAAACGGAACATCAATATTCTCAAGCATCCTGCTAAGTTCTTAATAGAAAAACAGTCCTTCGCTTCCCTCCAGAGCAGCAGCTGTTTTGTTCCTCCATATACCAGTATATGCCTTCCTTCACTACGCCTCAAAATACAGTTCCCCCAGGTGTGAAAACTGTCAATTGATATTTTAAGAGGCTTCTGTTTGAGTTTCTTTCCCCAGGGCAACTAGACCACATAGGCTTGTCTTCGTCTTCGAGCAGGGCTGTCTAGTATTATGACATCACCAAGCCTCTTTTCAGAACATTTTGTTTCACCTTAAGTTAAGGGAGACATTTTAAAACACAACAGCCTTAGCAAGTCCAGTGCTCATAACATATGTACTGTTTTGAAAAAGCAAGAGTGTGGCATCAAGGAGCCCTAGCAAAATTGTGCACATTGAAAAGGGTTGTAAATCATTTGTGTTAGTTCATGTGAAGATACTTTTTCTTTAGTTCAGTGTATTAATTGTTTGGTAAGTAATGCTCAACCCAAGTTGATTTTAGTTTGTTACAGTAAAAGTCTAAAAAAGTGAAATCTTGTCCTTTGGTAATTTCCATCACTTTCTAGGAAATTCATCCCTTTTTACAAGTTATTGATATCATAACACACACCTGAACAATGTTCTACACTGTCAGCTGGACCTGTAATTAGCTACACTGAAACAGCTTGGCTGAGGGAATGGTTAGTTCTACAGCACAAATCTTTAGTACTACAGCTGCGATGTTGCCGTCTGTCTTGTATCCAATGCCTTCAGCTGTTTCTTGATACTATATGGAGTGAATTAAGTTGTCTGGAGACTGACGTCTGTGATTGTGGGAACCTCAGAAGAAAGTATCATCTCTTCATCTTCAACTGTTTTCCATGGGACGGCATGGTGGCACAGTGGTTAGCACTGCTGCCTCACAGCACCAGGGACAAGAGCTCAATTCCAGCCTTGGGTGACTGTCTGTGTGGAGCTTGCATGTTCTACCCATGTCAGCGTGGGTTTCCTCCGGGTGCTCCAGTTTCCTCCCACATCCAAGGATGTGTAAGTTAGGTGGATTGGCCGTGATCAATATGCAAGGTTATGGGGATGGGCCGGGGCAGTGGGCCCAGGTAGTGTGTTCGTTTGGAGTGTTGGTGCAGCCTGAGTGAGCCGAATAGCCTCCTTCTGCACTGTAGGGGTTCTATCGCTACTTCATACCTAGATACATTTATTTCTTATAAAATATGCATTCAACAATGAAGTTTCAAGCAGGTGATGGAGTAGATATTCTAGAGACCTAGCTGCTAGCTGGGTATGAATCAAAAGATAATGGGCAGGATTCTCTCACCCCGGGGCCGGGCCGGAGAATCACCGTGTCTGGCGCGACTCGCGCCACACCACCCCAAAGCCGGTCCGCCGATTCTCCGGGGAGCAGAGAATTGGCGCCAATGGCGATTCCCAGCCCGGGATGGGCCGAGCGGCCGGGCTAAAATAGTCGAGTCCCACCGGCGCCATTCACACCTGTTCTTACCCGGTTTGGGGGACCTCGGCGTGGATGCATCTGGGGTGGCCTGGTGGGGAGGGGGAGGGGGGACCGACCCTGGGGGGGGCCTCCGCTGTGCCCTGGCCCACGAAGGGGGCCTACCGATCGGCGGGGTGGTCTCTCGGGCTGGGGACCTCTTTTGTTCCATGCCGGCCCCTGTAGCCCTATGCCATGTTGCGTCGGGACCAGCACGGAGAAGGGAGCCACTGCGCTTGAGCGCATTGACGCCAGTCCCATTGCACATGCGCAGGCTCACGGAGCCCATCTGATGCCGGTATCGGCAGCTGGAGTGGCGAATGTCGCTCCAGTGCCGTGCTGCCCCCCTGTAGGGGTCAGAATTGCTGCTTCTGAGGCCATGTTGACGGCGTCGAGAATTGCGACAGCGTTTACAACAGCGTCAACACTTGGCCTCAGGATCAAAGAAACCCGCCCAAAATTCCAACCAGGAAAGGACAGGACAATTAGGAAAAGAGAGGAGGGAGTGTTAAGTAATGGGTTAATGGGTTAAGAGACATTCCAATTAGTTGTCTCATTTATGTTAAGTATCCAATAATTGACACAGATTATGTAAAGGGGCTTCAAGTGGCCTTTGTGTCAGGTGATGTGATGTTAGAGTTTTGTGCAGAGTCTGTTAAAGTAAATTAAAGGTGTTGGTGGAAAAGGAGCAGAACCTTTGACTCTTTATACAACAGCAGCTAAACGTATAACAGGGAGCAATACTGAACTGAATACTGAAAACAAGGTATGGCACTGGCTCTTTCTCTACCTTATGATAGTAAAATCTGGAGCAAAGTGTTTTCTGAGCTGGAATTGGAAGAGTTAGACTCAGAAGACGGTCTGGAGACTCTATTACATTATATAGATAAGATTTATAAGAAGGATGACTTGTAAAGTGCGCATAAAGCATGGTCGGATTTTGATAGGTTCAGGAAAATAGAGGATTTCTCCATTGAAGACTATATAATGGAATTTGGCAAACTATATAAAAGGCTGCAGAAACACAACCTGGAATTTCCACAGTCTGTGTTGGCCTTTAAATTACTTGACTGAGCCAGAGTGAGCAACATGGATAGGCTTCTGGTTTTCACAGGAGTTCAGTTTGCGGATAAGCATACCTTATTTGATCAGATGACAGAAGCTTTAAAAAAAGTTTCTGGGGAAACATTCGATTCCGATGGCTTTGATGACCTAAATAGGTCAGCCTGCAATAAAGCAGAATATGGAAGATACACTACTAACAGGGTGGCAAAATCGTACGGCTACAAACAGGTTCCAAGACTATAGAAGGAGATCAGGACCTGGAAATTATGAAGACAGAAACCCAGTTAGAACCTACTGTACGAAGATGAACCCCAGAAATGCATGGGGCATGATAAATCGATTTTTTTGATGTGACTCTCAATACTATTATGCTTTCAACTGTCCAACACGTTATAATAGAGTGCTTGAAGCGACACATGACACGGACGAGTCAGAAGAGGAAAGAGATAGTGGCCAGAAAGAAAGCATTGCCATATTAACAAGCAGTTTTATGCCGGTAATGTGGGTGTTGGTTGCAGAATCCTTCAATTGTGCTGTATTGGACAGTGGCTGCACACCTACTGTGTGTGGAATTGACTGGTCAAAGTGTTACCTGGACTCCTTCAATGCTGAAAATCGTAAGAAGGTTAAGGAATTTGAAAGTTCCATAAGTTTAAGGTTTGGGGATGATAATACTCTGAAGTCGCTGAAAAGAGTGGTGATCCCTTGCAATATTGCCAGAGTGAATCATTTCATTAGCACGGATGTTGTATACCTTTGCTTCTGAGCAGAGCGTCGATGAAGAAAGCACACATGAAAATGGATATGGAACAGGATAAGGCAACAGTTTTTGGAAAGACGGTGAACTTACAATTTACACAGTCGGGACACTATTGTATTCCATTACTGACAAATAATATTTCAAGTACAGTTGTTAAGGATGTGTTAATGGCAGTTCAAAATGGGACTTTAGCTGAAAGAAAGCTTGTATTAAAACTGCACAGGCAATTTGCGCATCCGCCTCCTCGGAGGCTGAAAAATGTATTAAATGATGCAGGGGTAAGGGATGAAGACTATACTAAGCTGATAGACCAGGTTAGTGATTGCTGTGAAGTTTGCAGGAAGTACAGAAGGACACCAGCATGACTGATAGTAACCCTACCTTTGGCCAGGGATTTTAACGACATTGTGGCCATGGACCTTAAGATCTGGGATAAAGCCAATAATATATTTATTTTGCATTTTGTAGATTCAGCAACCATATTTAGTCAATCAACGATTGTACGAAGTAAAGAAAAGAGAGTAATTCTGGATCAAATTGTGGAAAAATGGATAGGGACAGGAATGGGCCTCCTGGCAAAATTCCTTACGGACAATGGGGAGAATTTGCTAATGATGAGTTTAGGGATATGTGTGAAAATGTGAATATCACAGATCTGAACAAGGCTGCAGAAAGCCAATTTAGTAATGGTGTCTGTGAAATAAACCATGCAGTAATAGATGACATGCTCCGGAAAAGTTTGGCAGATAGACCAAACTGCAAGTTAAATTCAGCTTTACAATGGGCGGTACATGCAAAGAATTAATTGCAGATGGTTGGGGGCTATAGTCCGATCAATTAGTGTTTGGTAGAAATCCTAAAATTTCATCCATTTTGGATGACCAGCCTCCAGCTTGGGAAGGGACTAAAATTGGCTCTGCCTTTGCTGAGCATGCAAATGCATTACATAGCAGTAGAAAAGCTTTTTTAGAAGCAGACGTGTCTGAAAGAATTCACAAAGCTTTGAGGCATAATGTACGGCCATCAAATACAATTTTTCAGCAAGGAGATATAGTATACTATAAGAGAGACAACTTTAATGAATGGAAAGGCCCAGGGAAGATCATAGGCATAGATAGCAAAACAATTATTTTGCAACATGGCAATCAAACTGTTGGGGTACATTCATCAAGGATAATGGGTACAGATTACAAATTTTCAAATTTAGACAAAGCAGACAGACAGAGGAACCAGGGTCATCTCATTCACACGTGTTACAGAACTATGAGGACCAGTTAACTGATATAGACAGGGTTTCTGCAGAAGAACACAACACTTCTGATGATTTAGAACAGGCCATTTTTCAGAAAGGACAACTGCCAAAAGTTGGTACAAAAGTGGAATACTTGCCTGAAAGGTCTAGTCAATGGCAAGGTGCAACTGTTATTAGTAGAGCAGGGAAGGCCACTGGAAAGTATAAACATTGATTGAATGTACAGCATTCAGGGGAGGGAGTCAAGACAATGGATTGGGAACACAAAGGTCAAAAATGGAGGGCACAGAAACGCAGTGCCAGTTCAGATAGTACATCAGATAGTGAACAGGTCTGCAGGAAAAGGTTGAGAACTATTGAAAGGACATCCCACAGCAGAAGGGAAAGATCAAGCAGTAGCAGTACAGAATGAGATACCAGGCGAGAGAGGAGACGTAGTTTATCAAGGTCTCGGAATATGAGTAAGACTACAAATGCTAATAGGAGTAGAAGCCTACATGCACGTGAGATTTTGGTGGCTTCCAATAAGTTAGATTAAAAAGTTATCAAAGATGCCAAATAGCAAGAACAGCAAGTTGGAGTGAATTTGGTGTATACACGGCAATACCGGATAGGGGACAAAGAGCTCTATCCCACAGGTGGATTTGCATGGAAAAGGTTCTTCCGGATGGAACTTATAAGGCAAAGGCCAGGCTTGTGGCAAGGGGATTTGAAGAAAACTTCGAAGATCAGGATTTAAGGGTAGATTCACCTACGGCAGGAAAGGTTATTTCAAAGATCTATTAGCAACAAAGGTATGGGAATGCAAATCTATAGATATAAAAGCAGCCTTCGTGCAGGGGCATCAGCTCCAGAGAGACATTTTTCTCCGTTCTCCTAAAGAGGCAGCTAACCCAGAAGGGGTACTCTGGAAGTTGAACAAATGTGTATGTGGATTAAATGATGCATCTAGAGTATGGTATTTTTCGGTAAGGTCAATTTTGTTAAAGTTAGGCTGTTGCCATTTGAAAGCCGGTCCGGCAATGTTTTACTGGCACTATAAATGAAATCTTTCTGGCATCTTTATGATGCATGTCGATGATTTTTTGTGGGGTGGGACTAATGATTTCGAAGCTATTGTAATCTCAGGTTTGAGGAAAGAATTCAGGGTTGGAAGTCAGGCTTCCGGTGCATTTAAATATATTGTACTGGAAATCGGACAGACTAAGTTAGGGGCAACTTTACGTCAGCAATCTTATTTGGAAAGCATCAGCCCAATAGCAATTAGCCGTGGCCGGGTTTCACATAAAGACGCAATGGTTTCAAAGTTGGAAAAAGAGCAGCTGCAAAGTTTAATTGGGCAACTAAATTGGTTAGGTAGTCAGACTAGACCGGACATGAGTCTTGATGTCTTAGAGTTCAGTAAAAAAATGAATGATCCCAAAGTGGAAGACATAATAAGAGCAAATAAAGCATTGGTCAAACTAAAAATGCAGGAGTGTGTTTTGAGGTTCCCAGTTTTAGGCGACCATCAGCACTTGAAACTCATAGTTTATAGTGATGCGTCCTGTGCCAATTTATGTGATGTGGTTTTAAGCACAGGAGGTTTTATAATTTTCCTTTTGGGGAACAATGATAAATGTTGCTCACTTGTGTGCGAAACAAAAAAAATAAGGAGAGTGGCCGAAAGCACTTTGGCTGCTGAGACGTTAAGCCTTGTAGAGGTGGTGGATATGGCCTTTTATATATCTCAGATATTGACAGAAATTTTGGGATTAGGGGAGTTGGGTAATATACCTATTGAATGTCACATTGACAATAAATCCCTGTGGGAAAATGTGCACTCTACAAAAGGTGTCAAGTGTCAATGAAAAAAGGTTAAGGATAGACATCGCAAGTTTGAAGCAGATGTTGGACAGAGGGGAAATAGCAAAAATTAAATGGGTTGACAGTAGCTATCAATTGTCAGACTGTTTTACAAAAATGGGGGCTAGCTCACAGAAACTTTTGAATATTGTTAATGAAGGCCACCTGTTTCTTAGACAGTTTTTTTCTTCCTCCAAAAATGAAAAAAAAGAAGGGGGGACATTGCGTGTGTTTTTGAGTTTCTTGTAATTTTGTTTACACCTAATTATTTTTTTCTCCAAGGAAGGGGAGTCTGTTAAGTAATGGGTTAAGAGGCATTCCAATTAGTTGTCTCATTTATGTTAAGTATCCAATAATTGACACTGATATGTAAAGGGGCTTCAGGTGGCCTTTGTGTCAGGTGATGTGATGTTAGAGTTTTGTGCAGAGTCTGTTAAAGTAAATTAAAGGTGTTGGTGGAAAAGGAGCAGAACCTTTGCCTCTTTATACAACAGCAGCTAAACGTATAACAGGGAGCAATACTGAATTAAACAAAATACAGGTGGTGTCATTAAATTTGGGGAGTAGTGGGTGATAGAGAATGAACCATGCCACCCCCCCACCCCGCACCACTCCCAACCCTCTCACCTGCCCTTTTACACACCATCTGATTTACTTCTCCATTAACTGTGCTTCAGGGTTTTAAAAGTAATTGAGAAATGCAATGCGTTTGGTTGAATTTTCCAAACTCCCTCCACCTGGGATGGTGCCTATTGATTGCAAAATTGTAAATGCCAATCCTTTCTTTAAAGAGTGAAGGGGGAACCACTTTTGACCCAAAAAAGGGGAGAAAAGGATATTTTCTCAATGGTGGAAAGCTAGAAACAGCGGAGGTCCAAAGAGGCTTGAGGTCCAAATTATGAGGGGCATAGATAGAGTGGACAGGAACAAACTTTTCCCCTTGAAGGAGGGATCAACGACCGGGAGGGGGGGGGGGGGGTAGATTTAAGGTAAGGGGCAGGAGGTTTAGAGGGGATGTGAGGAAAAATCTTTTCACCCAGAGGGTGGTGGGAGTCTGGAATTCATGCTGAAAGGGTGGTGGAGGCAGAGACATTGCAGAGCAATAACATTTAAGAAGTATTTAGATTTGCACTTGCAATCCCAGGGTGTATAAGGCTATGGGCCAAGTGCTGGAAAATGGGATTAGAATGGTTAGGTGGTTGTTTCTGACTGGCGCAGACATGGTGGGTCAAAGGGCCTTTTATGTGCTGTGTGATTCTATGACTCTGTGAGTCTGTGACTCTATGCCAGATACATAGAGCAATAAAATGTCATGAATCGGTACAAAAATAAAATCACAAAACCAAATGGAATTTTGGCCTTTCCATGTCGAGGAGTAAAATACAGGGGGGGCTAGAAATCATGCTTCAGCGAACAAATCCTTGGATAGAGGTGGTGGCTTAGTGATATTGTCACAGGACAAGTAATCCATAGACCCAGAGCAAGTCCTGGGTTCGAATCTCACTAGGGCCGATGGTAAAATTTGAATTCAGTAAAATCTAATGATGACCAAGAAACCACTGTTGATTGTCGTAAATACCCACCTGGTTCACTAATGTTGTCAGGGAGGGGAATCTGCCATCCTTTCTTGGTCTAGCCTACAGGTGACTCCAGAACCCGAGACCCCCAGCAATGCAGTTGGCCTTGAATGACCTGGCAAACCACTCAGTTCAAGGGCGATTAGGGATTCACAGCCAGAGACATCCCCATCCCCTGAACAAATGAACAAGCACCTGGAAATAAACATTAGAAAGGATATATTGATCTTGGAGAGGGTCAATTTACTAGAACGTTACCTCGACTCAAAGGGTTAAATTATGAGGAGAGATGACGCAAATGTTTGCTCAGCCAAAGGTCACCACTGCCCCTATCTGACCCTGGGCGATGAGATGCTAGTCTGTGGCTGATCTATTTCATGCTCTCTGCTCTCGTCTCTTCCCCTCCCTCCCAGAAGCACAATGGTTCTCACGTCCTCACGTTCCACTTCACCAGCCTCCTGAATCAATGGATCATTCTCAGCTGCCAATTTTGACACTTCTTTTGTGATGCCACCACCAAACACATCTTTCCCCGCCCTCCCCATTCAGCAGTCTGAAGGAATTGTTCCCTCTCATGACGCTCTGTTCTCTTCTCAGTCATTCCCAAAACTCACTGAAGTATGACCAGAGCATCCCATGAAAGCACAGAAGGTGCAAGTTCCTTTTTTTCATCTCCTCATTTCTCACCATATAATGCCCCAAACAGTCCTTTCAGGTGAAACAGGGCTGTACTTATTGCTCATTCAATTTGGTTTACCGTATTTGCTGTTCATCATGTTGTCTCCTCTACATTGACGAGACAAAACGCCGTCTGGTTAATCACTGTTCTGTCTGCAATGATGAGTCTTTAGCTTGGCAGTTGCCTGACATTTCTATATTCTACTTTGCACCCACTCTGATCTCTCTGTCCTTGGCCTGCTCCAGGGTTCCAGTGAAGCTCAATGCAAACTTGAGGAATAGCACCTTGCTTTTCAACGGGGAACTTCGCAGCTGTTTGAACATGACATTTAGTTCAATAATAGTTCACGGCCTCTGTGTTATTTATCCAATATTCTTTTGGCATGGTTCCACTTTACTCTCCAGCCTTTAAGTGGTTTAATACAGCTGCAGGAGTAGATTATGTGGCCCTTCGAGACTGCACATCGACAGCTAGAGCCGGGTGCTCTACGCTGCCTGCCTGATGTATTATCTGTGTTGCTCTAACATCGACTGCAACTGGATGCAGTAAAACGAGAAACAGGCTTCCTTCCGACACAGAAGATGGTCCAACACTGTTTTATTGAACCTGTTGATTGCTGTACATAATCTGCTGTGAGTTGACCCTCTATTAACCTAACTGATAACCTCCTACTGGCTTGACCA
The DNA here is from genome assembly GCF_902713615.1 of Scyliorhinus canicula. Classification (NCBI taxonomy): domain Eukaryota; kingdom Metazoa; phylum Chordata; class Chondrichthyes; order Carcharhiniformes; family Scyliorhinidae; genus Scyliorhinus; species Scyliorhinus canicula. The sequence goes on along the minus strand of NC_052157.1, from coordinate 49,528,746 downwards.
AACTAGCTCTCTATCACATGGTGATGATGTTCATTGGCATGTGCACTGTGACTATCTCCCTGGCCGTGTCCTGTGAGAGAGGGAGAGCCTTAATGCCCTGTGGGTTTCATAGTGGTGGTGACCTGTCTGGTGATTGGTTGTTCCGTGTCGTCTGTGTTAATTGGTTATCCTGTGTGTCAATCACTGTCCGTCTGTATCTCATGATATGCATGAGTGGATATTATGACATCTCCCCCTTTTAAAATAAATTTTAGAACATGGCTGTATGTACATGCATAACTATGTACAGGTGGGGAATGAATGAACATATGTACATGGGAAAGTGTCTATCGTGCAGATACAGAACAAACTGAACAAAATTTACAAGATTTAAGTCTATAGATTCAGTCTTTGTGGTGGGCGACGAATTCTTGTCGATCGCCGCAGAGGTGGAGGGGGGGATGCCGGCACCTGGACAGGTGGGATGGCTGCCATCTCGGTGGCCTTGTGGACAGGTGGGATCGCTGCTAGACCGGTGGCCTCGTGGTGCAAGGCGTCCGGAGGAGGCATGATGACATGCGGAGAAGTGCGGTCGGGTGATGGGCAGGGAACTTTACGCAGCGCCCTCCTGTTGCGCTGTAAAATGGAGCCATCAGCCATTTGGACAATGAAAGATCTGGGAGCAGCCTGTCTGATGACAACAGCTGGGGCTGACCAACCTCCCTCAGGCAGCTGAACGCGAACAACATCGTCTGGAGCTAGCGCAGGCAGATCCGCGGCATGAGCATCATACGTGATCTTTTGCTGGTCCCTGGATTGCTTCACCTTCTGCAGCACCGTGAGGTGGTCAAGGTCTGGAACATGGATGGCTGGAACAGTCGTCCTCAGGTTGCGGTTCATGAGCAACTGCGCCGGAGACAAACCAGTCGACAGAGGGGTTGCCCTGTATGCCAATAGCGCCAGGTTGAAATCTGAGTTGAGTCTGCAGCCTTGCACAGCAACCGCTTGACAATATGGACCCCTTTCTCGGCCTTCCCGTTTGATTGCGGGTAATGGGGACTGGATGTGATATGACTAAAGTGGTAGGATCGTGCAAAGTCGGACCACTCTTGGCTGTAGAAACATGGACCGTTGTGACTCATTACCATGAGTGGTATCCCATGCCTGGCAATCGTCTCTGTGCAGGCTTTGATGACGGACTTGGACGTGATGTCCGACAGTTTCACCACTCCCGGGTAGCTGGAGAAGTAGTTGACCAGGAGTACGTAATCACGCCCATCGGCGTGAATGAGGTCTGTCCCCACCTTGGACCACGGAGAGGTCACGATCTCGTGCTGTTGCATCGTTTCCTTGGGCTGAGCTTGTTGAAACTTCTGGCATGTTGTGCAGTTGAGGACTGTGTTGGCAATGTCTTGGCTGATGCCAGGCCAGTAAACTGCCTGCCGAGCTCTGCATTGACATTTCTCAACCCCCAGGTGACCCTCATGTATCTGTCTGAGCACCATGGTTTGCATGCTTTGGGGAATGACGATTCTATCTAGTTTAAGAAGGATCCCCTCAACAACCATCAGCTCGTCCTTAACATTGAAGAACTGGGGGCACTGCCCCTTTTGCCAGCCATGGGCGAGGTGCTTCATCATGCGTTGCAGTATGGGATCTTTGGTAGTTTCTTCGCATATTTGTATAACTCGTTCATCAGTGGCTGGGAGGGTGCTGGCACACAGCTGCACCTGTGCTTCAATGTGGCGAATAAAGTCGCCCTGTTCACACTGCGTGGTGACGGATCGGGATAGGGCATCCGCGACGGTCAGCTCCTTACCCGGTGAGTAGACGAGTTCGAAGAAGAATTCGCTGCAGCCGAGGTGTCATGTCATTTAAATCCTTTTGGATTATGTGGACTAAAGGCCTGTGGTCTGTTTCCACCGTGAACTTTGGCAGGCTGTATATGTAGTCATGAAACTTGACTATTCCTGTCAGGAGACCCAAGCACTCCTTTTCGATCTGGGCATACCGTTGTTCGGTCGGAGTCATGGCCCTGGAGGCGTATGCCACTGGAGCCCAGGACAAGGAGTCGTCTCGCTGGAGGAGCACCGCCCCAATGCCGCCCTGGCTTGTGTCTGTGGATATCTTGGTATCCTTGATTGGGTCAAAGAATGCCAGTACTGGGTTGTGGTGAGCTTCGCCTTCAGTTCAAGCCACTCCGCTTGATGTGCGGGAAGCCACTGGAACACTGTCGACTTTTTTACGAGATGCCGGAGGGCTGTGGTGTGGGATGCCATGTTGGGAATGAATTTGCCGAGAAAATTCACCATCCAGAGAAAACGGAGGACTGCCTTTTTGTCCTCTGGGGCCTTCATGGCATTGCCAGCACCTTGTCAGCGTCAGGTTGCACACCCTGCTGTGAAATGTAGTCACCCAGAAACTTGATAGCAGACCTACCAAATGAGCATTTGGCCCTGTTGAGCTGGAGGCCGTTTTCATGAACCCTCTGAAAAACATGTTTGAGGCAAGCGATGTGATTCTCGGCGTCGTGGACCAGATGATCACGTCATCCACATAGACTCGCACCCCCTCGATGCCCACCATCATTTGCTCCATTATGAGATGAAATACTCAGAAGCTGATTTGATACCAAAAGGCATGCGATTGTAGCAATACCTGCTGAACGGAGTGTTAAACGTGCACAGCTCCCGACTGGACTTGTCCAGCTGTATCTGCCAGAACCCACGGGAGGCGTCCAGCTTGGTAAAGAATTTGGCATGAGCCATCTCACAGGTTAACTCCACGCTTTGGGATCGAATAGTGTTCGCGTATGATGTTGCGATTCAGGTCTTTGGGATCAATGCAAATGCGGAGTTCACCAGAGGGCTTCTTGACGCAGACCATGGAGCTGACCCAGTCTGTTGGTTCCATGACCTTTGAGATGACACGCTGGTCTTGGAACTCTCGTAGCTGCATTTTCAGACGATCCTTGAGAGGGGCCGGCACCCGGCGCGGTGCATAGATGACTGGGATGGCATTCGGTTTGAGCAATATCTTGTAACGATATGGGAGCGTGCCCATTCCATCAAACACGTTGTGGTATTGCGTGAGAATGTCGTCTATCTCAGCCTGGAGATTTACATTGGGCGAGGCAGTCGCCGGTGTCGAGGACATGGCATGGATGCGCTGGACCAGATTCAGGGGTTTGCATGTGCGAGCACCGAGCAGAGGTGCCTTGTCAGGCTGGACAATCTCGAATCGTAACGTCACTTTGAGTGCCTTGTGAGATACACCTAGCTGACATGATCCACTGGCAGCTATGGCATTGCCATTGTAGTCAAGGAGCTGGCACGCTCGTGGAAAAATGCTAGGTTGGTCTCGGATGCTGTCGAGGTCCGACTGTGATAGGTTTGCAGATGCGCCAGTGTCCAATTTAAATCAGATGCGAGACCAGTTAACCGTGATGACAGCACACCACTCGTCGTCAGGATCCACAGTGAGGATTGAAAGGCAGTTTGCAGGCATGGTGCAAGCCAGCTGGCGCGTGGTGATTATGCCCACCCGGTATGGAGACTCGAGGCAGTCAGCATCGGGGTCCGTCGGGCTGTCGGGATCCGAATCCTGCAGGTCTTGTTGTACGCAGCGGACACGTCTGCGCTGCAGCTGGGATCGCTGGCTGTTAGTCGGTGGAGCGAACCTGCATAAGGCCCAGGCTTTCCACACTGTGGACATCGCCTTCCTTTGACTGGACATTGCCGCTTTAAATGGGCGTAGCCACAATTTGGACACATCATGACGCTGACGTCAGCGCATTCTGTGCACTATCGTGCATGCGCAGTGCGGTCAGCCGACGTTCGCACATGTGCATCGGGGTCTTTGACCTCGTGGCGCGCTCGTGGCGCCCGGGAAAATAGCGCGCAAAGCGGCCACTCTCTTCAATGCTCAGGCCTTGCATTTTCTGCCTCGTAGGAGGCTAGTTTTGCATTTTCTGCCACCCTGATGCGGGAGTAACGATTCCTGGCTTGCTCATGGACAACGTACATTTCGATGGCGACGGAGAGGGCCAACTGTTTGATTTTGAGGAGCTGCTCCCGCAGGGAGTCGGACTGGACCCTGAAAATGACCTGATCCCGGATCATGGAATCAGCCGTCGAGTCATAATTACATGACTGCGCTAGGATGCGGTGATGGGTCAAGAATGACTGAAAAGGTTCATCCTTACTCTGAAGCCTCTATTGAAGATGTACTGTTCAAAGCTCTCATTCACCTCAATGTTGCAGTGGTTGTCGAATTTCAGCAGAACCGTCTTGAACTTCATCTTGTCTTCGCCATCGGCAAACATGAGTGAGTTATAGATGTGGATGGCGTGATCCCCACAGTCAACAGGAGCAGTGCGATCTTTCGGGCATCCGATGCTGCCTCAGGGTCGGAGGCCTCGATATATAGGAGGAACTACTGTTTGAAGACTTCCCAGTTGGTGCCGAGGTTGCCGGAGATCCGGAGTTGCGGAGGAGGTTGGATCTTTTCCACGCCGCGGGATGACTGTGTGCTGGTCAGTGCAGATTCACTTGAGGTAGGTTCGTCTGCATCTCATGATATATATGAGTGGATATTATGACAGCTGCTAGACCCCAGCCAAACGGAGGACTAGTGGCCATTTTACGCCTTTTTTTCTGTTGTAAAACGTTACTGCTCCCACACCGGCGTGGGAACATCGCTTCAAAATGGGAGAATCCAGCCTCTGATATCTCGTTCGAGGGGTGACTTTCTACGTGTGGTAATGATTGGAAAAGGAAAAGTTCAAATGGTTCTACAATTTCCTGGAGAATGAATAAACTGAGAGAATCTTTGTGAAGAATTTCGAGAGTAGACAACAAGTACTGCGTGATAAATGACTTGTTAGTGATTTGGAACAGGGTCATTATTCCAGCTACATGGAGGATCGAGAGTCTTGGCATGATCCACAAGGGCCATTATGAAGTTGAAGTGATGAAAATGGAGAAATAGATTCATGTCGTAGCCAGACATCAGCAAAAGTATTAGAAAGCCGTGTCTTCAGGGGAGCTGTGCCAGATTAATAAATCAACTCAATGGAAGGAACCTTCAATGCAGAATCATATTCAGGTACTACTTGGCAGAAATATATGACTCATTCTAGCTCCAAGGATTATAAACCTTATGGCTTTTGCAATTGCAGAAATCCAGATCTCTTCAATTTTATGATCTGTTGGATATCGCAAGCTACTATTTATCTGGGAAAGTTAACAATGTATTTCCTTGTTCGAATATCTCGAGAAACTCCTTTTGGTCAATTGTCAGCAACAGGCAGCTGAGGTCCAGGCATTTGGGTCTTAGAAATGATTTTGTACAGGTCATTACCAATCACCATTACTCAGGCGCTGATGGAAAAGTTGCAGGAGAGTAGGACCCATTTTTGGGTTAAAGAAAACCTTGGACTGGATTCTCCGTCTGCGGGATCCTGTTTCGCCGGCAGCGCACTCAAGTCCGCGGATTTTCCGCCGGTGTGGGGGCGTCCACAATGAGTCACCAGTCCATGCCCCAGACACCATCCCCGTCCCACATTCCCATAACCCACCCTCCCTTCTAGAGGATGACCAAAACCCACCCGCCAGCAGTCCGCCTGCACCCCACCCTGTACCATATGCCAGCACCCATACCGTCCGCCATGGCGGGGATGCCTGCACACACAGGCCACTAACTGCAGACCCCCTGTGCTGCCCAGTGCCTGCTGGTGCAGTTAGAGGTATCCAGCTGCCTGCAGGAGCAGGGGGTGGTGCCGACAATGCGTGCCACCCAGGTCAACACCGCATGCGTAGCATCCGTGGTGCAAGTTTTGGGTGCAAGAGTGACAATCATGAGACAGGATGTCCAAGGCCTGAAGAACAGTGCGTGGGTGGTGGCTGAAGCACAGGACAGAGCAGCCATGTCACAGGCAGCCATGTACCAGGATCACTGTGGCCCAGTCACAACGGGCCATGGCTGCAGAAGTCGATAGCATTGGCCTGGCGCTGGCTGACCAGAGTCAATCATAGAGGGACCTGGCACAATTACCAAGTAACGTGGCACAGTCCCAGAGGGACAGGGCACCATCCCTGTGTTCCATGGCTGAAAGTATTGAGGCCCTGGTCGAGACTAGAGCGGACATCCAGGACTGGCAGTTTCATATGACGGCAGAGCTCCCAGATCTCGCTCTGACCACGGCCCCCCCCCCCCCCCCAATGTACTCTGCACATTTACAGGATACAGTGGCCAGTCGGTGGAGTTTGCAGCCAGATGGTTACCTTGAAGACTAACAATAGCGGTCTGTGCCTGGGCACCCCGGTCCCGTGGGAAATCCCAAACCCACGCCCGATCTCCTGGTCACCCCCTGCTAGTCCCCCCCGGCCCTAGCAGACGTCGCCCAGCCATCGGCACAACTGGCTGCCCACTGTCTCGCCTTACATTTTATTCCCTTAAGCAATCATTAATATATATTGTGAAAGGCTGGGGTCCCAGCTCCGATCCCTGTGGTACCCCGCTAGTCACTACCTGCCAATTTGAAAAAGACCCATTAATTCCTACTCTTTGTTTCCTGTCTTCCAACCCGTTATCTATCCACCTCAATACACTACCCTAATCCCATGTTGTAATGCAGGAAATTTGGCAGCAGACTCCCAGTGCCATTTTATCTTCTCGACCTCTGATAGTTGGGAGCCCATTCCTGGGAGTGGCCATTTTGGATCGATTATTGTACTGCTCGATTTCATAGGTGTATTGAAGCTCAATATTTTCAAATAAACACTGATGGTATTGGAGCCCAGTTTCTGTGCCTGCCTGAAGGTAAATATGGCAGGTACAGCAATGTGATAATGATCAGATTACCTGTTTTTGTGGTGTTGATTGAGGGATGAATATTGTTCAGGAAACTCAGGATACGTTCCCTGCTCGTCTTCAAAATAAAGCCATGGGATCATCTGAAAGTGGGCCTCAGATTTCCATCTCATCCGAAAGACAGTGCGCTGAACCTTCCCACCCACAGACTCATCCGGCCTGGCCGATGTAGACCACGCGAGGGGGGTGGGAGGGGGGGGGGGTCGCGGGAGCTGTTGACAATCGGCAGGAGAGGAAGATCCCGCCATCGGCCAATGGCAGGCAGCCTCCACCGCTGGAAAACACGCTGCGGGAAGGGGAAAGAAAATCCTGCCCAGTACCTCTGACAGTGCAGTATTCCATCAGCATTGCACTGGAATGTCAGTCCTGAATTTTGTTATCAAGTCCTGTAATGGGATTTGAGCCCTGAACCGTGAAGCAACAAAGCTGCCAACTGAACCACGGCTGACACACTCGAATGCCAACCCACCTGCTTAGCTCCCTATATGCCGGGAGGAAGAGTGGGCATATTTCCAGTTGGAAGTGTACAGTTTGCCATCTTGGCAAAGGAATAAAGGTAACCTCCCAGGGCCTATGCACTTGAAACAGGCAAATGGATATTGAAATAAGGAGCACTTCTTTGAGGTCCTTGCTGTAAGATTGATCACAGTCGGGTAAAAACTTGCCCTGGTACCAGCTGCTCAGAAATGGGTCTGCTTTTTGTAAATTTAATTACCTGAATTAGCGGAAAGAGCTATCGCCACCTCCACATTCAAGTCCCCCAAACCACCACCAGCAACCCCCCACCCCGTCAAAAATCTACTTATGGCAGCGGTCCCTGACCTCTGATCTCCCTCACATATCTTGGCCGCTCATCTCCCCTCTGTGCCAGCCTCCAATATCAAGCTCCCACCCCCCTATCCCCCCCCCCGGCCAGGTCACAAGGTCTCCCGCTGCCTCAGATCCTCCAGCCAGCAGTCCCCAACCTCTGACCAGCATCCCTGCCTCCATCCCCTCAGACTCCAATCTTTTCCAGGCCTCCGATTTTACCACCTACCCCACCCCCACCCCTCTCAGTTCTCCCCACTACCCTGCCCCACTCCGGGCCTCAGTCTCTTTCTGCCAATCTCTATCCCTGGAACCCACCAACAGAATGATTGAAGGGTGTCGGCCTCTGTATGGTCCCTGCTGCGTTTTGCAGCAAATACAGCTGCAGGTTCAGGTGGTGTCAGGGAGAATGTCTCACAGTGATTTTATTTGATTCATGAAGTGGCACCAGATCCAATTTGTATATTGGACATGGATCTTAAACCAAACAAAAAGGTTAAATATGAAATCAATAGAGTGGCTGCAGAGACCAAAGAGCGAAGGAGTTTACCCAGGTGATCTTTATAATCGGAAATAAGCAGAATTATCTTATTCAGACCCTGGTGCTGAGGGTCAACAGGAGGAGGCTGGAGATTTTGGCTGCAGAGTGCAGCCCCGTCTGATCCAACAGAGAGAGCTACAGGCACTGATAGGCATTGACTGCAGAAACCAGAACTGGCTGCAATGCAGATTGATAACCAAGTGAGCAAATGTCCCAAACCAGATTTCATCCCTGGGTCAGAATGGGTCAAACAGGAGATCCCGCCCAATATTGCGACTAAAGCCCCATATGTACCACATGAAGAATATTGAACTATTTGGGGCCACTGTAAGCTAGCAGATCAAGTGGGTCGTGTGTTGTGGGGGGGGGGGGGGGGGGGGGGGGGGGGTTGGTGTCTCTGGACTTCGCAAGCTTAGTTATGAAGAAGAATATAATTAACTATTCAATACTCAACACCATTTCACCTTATTATCTTAAGCAGTTACGTATTTAACATCCATCGTCCATCGACATAACTTCTGGGATATTAATAGGAGGGTGTGATGATGCGGGAAGACCACAAAGGAGGAGGGAAAGGAGGGGAGACTGGGAGCAAGGGCAGAGGGATGGAAGGGGAAAATAGGGGAGAGGTAGATGAGGAGAATGGGAGGGGGGAGGGAGGGAAGTGGTGGAGAAGCTGGGGAAAGGGGAGTGACTGGGAGAAAAAGGGAGCGAGAGGAGGGATAATGGGGAAGGGGGAAGAGACAGCAGGGAAATGGGGAGAGAGTGGGGAATGGGAGGATGGAGCAGGAGAGTGGGAAAATCCAGAGGAAAAGGGAAAAATGGCCTCTTGGGCATGGATAGGCCGAGTGGAATTGTGGAGGGTAATGAGGAGAGGGTTAATTGGAAAGGAGAGAGATTTCGGGGTGAGGATGGTGAGTGAGGAAGTGGAGCTGTGGAGGCAGGGATGGAAATGTGGGAATAGGAGAGTGGGGGAGTGGTGAGAAAGGGAGACTGAGGACTGTGGGGAGAGGGACTGTGGAGAGCAGTGGAGAGGCTGAAGGATGAGAGGGGGTGAGGCAAAATGTTGCGGGGGGGCGGGGGGAGCGCGAAGGTTGGATCAGGGAGCGTTGTTATGGATGCCTAGTCAGATCCCAACAGTGGCTGAAATGCAACATTTTTTTATTTTTAAGGCTGCGAAAGATTGATTCGCTCCAGGAATGATAGCAGAGAAATAGGACTTTGTTGTTTTTACGAACAAAACTTTTTTAAAACAAATGAAAAACAATATTTAAACTTTTAAACTTCAAACTTAATTAGAACAGCTTCCTTCTATCGCTTAACCCTCACACATGATTTCCCAATAAACGGCACATACAATGAACATACAGCTCACAACTCCACTTATGCAGGCAGGCAAAAATGGTACTTGCATTTACAGAACATATTCCTTCAGACCCCTTTTTGAAAGCCTGTTTCTGTGGCAAATTCTCATGTCCTCTCTTGGTCGCTTTCCAAATCCTTCTGCCCCCATCTGTTTGAACAGGATTCTTTTGTCTCTCTGAACTCCTCCCAGCCCCTCCAACAATATTTCTGTCCTGGGGTATCCACACTTGGACTCCTCATCACTATCTAGAATATTGATGGCCCACTCCCATTTACATAAAAGAACAGGGCCATGCTATGAATATGCAATTAACTTCCAATTTCCAGACAGAGACCATCAGACTCTCCAATGGGCTAATGGCTGGTCAGATCAGAGTGCCTGAAGGTTAATGGATCATGGGCGGAATTCTCCGACCCCCGGGGGGTCGGAGAATCGACTGGAGCTGGCGTCAATCCGGCCCCTGCCATGTCCCGAATTTTCCGCCGCCCCGAGATTCGGCGGGGGCGGGAATCGCGCCGCGCCGGTCGTCGGGCCCCCCGCGGCAATTCGCCAGCCCGCAATGGGCCGACGTCCTGCCGCTGACAGGCCTTTCCCACCGGCGTGGTTTAAACCCCCTCCCCTGCACATGCGCCAGTATGACGTCAGCAGCCGCTGACTCTCCGGCGCATACGCAAACTTCCGCCGGCCGGCAAAGGCCTTTCGGCCCTGGCTGGTGGGGCGCCAAAGTCCGTTCGCGCTGGCCGGTGGCGCGGCAACCAGTCTGGCACGGGCCTAGCCCCTCAATGTGAGGGCTTGGCTCCTAAAGGTGCGGAGAATTCTGCACCTTTGGGGAGGCCCGACACCGGAGTGGTTGACGCCACTCCAATACGCCGGGATGCCCCGCCCCGCCGGGTAGGGGAGAATCCCGCCCCTTGAGTGAATCAGCCTGGCTGAACAAGGTTATCCTGTGTATTCCTATTAATAAGTTTCTGAATGAGATATTGTAACTCAGGCCAGGTGTGGGTGTATACCTCTGACTCAGTGCTGGCAATTTCACCCTCAGTCTGTTAACCCTTAAATTGCCCACAAGATCTTCGATCCAATTTCCATCGTAACAGTATGGCAATTGAGACAGATGATTGTGAATGTTTGCATGGTAATTGGAGGGGTGTTGCACATTGGCTGGAAATGGTCGGTGATTTTATTTGGAGCCAAGAACAGCATTCCCGCTGGTCTCAAATCTGCACCGAGGGAAACAATTTTTGGAGCATTTCTTTCGAGGCAGCTGAAGTGATCCCTTTGAGTTGGTACGTGAATTAATTTTTCTCAACATGCCTGGTCCCACATTCACAGTCAAACAATTTGGTAAAGGAGACATCAAACAAGTAATTAGTTCCTCTTTTTACAGAAACAGAGGGCCAGATATTGCATCCAAAAAGGGCTTGTGTGTGTTTTAATGCCTTTAGTCATATGATGGATGTTGCACGTCCAAGGTGAAATGAATCCACCCACACGTCCAATTCAATATGTAAATGTCACTGCTTCAAATCACATAAACAGAATTAAACGCATTGACACCATATTAAAACCTGCAAAACGGGGCAGCACGGTGGCACAGTGGTTATCATTGCCGCCTCACGGCACCGTGGTCCCAGGTTCGATCCCGGCTCTGCGTCACTGTCCGTGTGGAGTTTGCACATTCTCCCCATGTTTGCGTGGGTTTCTCCCCCACAACCCAAAGATGTGCAGACTAGTTGGATTGGCCACAGTAAATTGTCCCTTAATTGAAAAAATGAATTGGATACTCTAAAAAAAATTTTAAAAACCTGCAAAACTGGAACTACCCCATTGAATTGCAAGGCCCAGGGTCAAATTGTCAAAGATTGATAAAAGAAAATCAGCATAACTTCTGGTTTTCCTGCTCTACTGAGGTCTTTCCACAAAGTCCTTGTTGCTGCGGCTATTCGGGATTGCGTGTTTCAGAGGACAGCGGGAATCACCAAGCAATTATCTGCCTCCCAAATATCTGGCACAGAAGATGCTGCCTTTAATGGGGTAAAATGTTACTAAGGTGCTGGGCAAAGGGTGATATGGAGACCGAGACAGAAGGATGAAGGGAGGAAGGATGAAGGGAGGGGAGTGGCCCACAGTTTCTAATGGTGTGAGAGAAATACATGTCTGATAGAAAGAGGGTAAAGTGAACAGAAGCCTCTGCTAGCAATGCTGGACTGAAGTGGGTGGGACGAAAGGGCCCATTTATCACTGATTAGAAAATACATCAGCCTTCCAAGAGTGTTGTGTGGGACTTGGTGTGGGCCTCTGGTTGAGGTTTCAAGCACCACCACCGAGACGAGGAAAAATATCTAGCCTGAGAAAATTCTGCACTGTCAGAAGGAGAAGTGTTAAACCAAAACCTATGTAAACAATGCAGGATTTTAGATATATTGGATTATAAACATTTGGAAATTTAAGGGTTCAAAGTCTGGGTGAGGGTGTGTTTGACTGCAGAAGTCATGTTTTTTAAAATAATCTTGCTTTGCAAAACCAGAAAGCTTTTAGGAGCCAGAGGTGAAATTGACCATCATGTATATAATATCCCGCATGGGGTTGGAATGCTTGTCTTTAACATGCTCCTTGTGGAGTATGAGTTACCCCACCAGGGGCAGGGTACCTCAATCATCCACAGTATATAAGGTCAGCCAGTAAGGCACCAACCTCGCAGGAACCAGGTAGGGGTCTGCCAGGAAGTATATTTATCATTTGTAAATAAAACCTTGTTCTTATTTTACTCAGTGTGGACTCCCCATTTTCTTAGTAAACTGGCAATGAGAAGTAAACTGGTTTGCCGTTGATGCTGCAACCTACTCAGCTGAGCAACCTCTCTGGTTTTCTGGATCCAGGTTTGGATTTCTTCAATTTGCCACACCTTTCTTTGGGTGGTTAGATGTATTTGATGCCAGCGTTGAAGACTGGAACCATTACACTGCACAAATGCATTATTTCTTCCAGGACAACAATATCACAGAGAAAAGGCCCCAGATGGTCATACTGCTGACGGTCTGTGGTCCTCATATGTTCAGGGTGATCCAGAGTCTCACATACCCGGCGACGTCATACACACAATCATTTGATGAGCTCCTGACATTTGTGACAGAACACTTTAACCCAACCCATCGATAATTGCTACCAGGGGAGTTGAAGGCTTTCTCCTCCAAATTGCTGGAGTTGACCGTGGAGGACGGCATCCTCCTATGGGGCAACGGGGTCGTTGTCCTGGCAAAAGGACAGGCTACCGTGTTGAAGAGCCTTCACAAAGGACATCCCGTGGTGTCCAAATTGAAGATGCTGGTGAGAAGCTACGTCTGGCGGCCGGGTTTGGACATGGATATCAAGGCGTTGGCCCAGCAGTGCTTCATCTGTCAAGAGCACCACTGGGGAATGGCCAGTGCACCCTTGAGCTCGCGTACACGCCGATTTCACCGGTCCCTTCTTGGGTTCGATGTTTCTTGCCCTGGTGGATGCCCACTCAAAGTGGCTGGAGATCCACAAGATGGCAACGATCACTGCTTGGGCAACCATCGAGAGATTGCACGCTTCATTTTCCACCAATGGAATCCTTGAGGCACTCATGACAGAGAACGGAGCCTCGTTCACGAATGAAGAGTTTGCTGCTTTTGTGACGACAAGGGGATTTGCCACGTCTGTAACATCCCTTACCATCCGGCATTCAATGGTTTGACAGAGAGCATGCAGACAGTTAAACAGGGGCTGAAGAAACAGATACCCGGCTTGATGGACACAAGACTGGCAAGATTTTTATTCTCGTATCAGGCCACACCGCAAGCAGTATCTGGGGTGGACCCCGCTGAAATGTTAATGGGTCATAGACTTCATATACAACTGAGTTTGATTGTACTGGACATTGGCGTGAAGGTGTGTTGTAACCAGGATTTGCAAGGGCGTTGCTCATTTCGACGTTGACCTCTTTGTCACTACGTACTTGATGACGCGGTGTTCATTTGCAACTTCAATGACAGTGCTGGCTGGCTCTCTGGGATCATCATCTGTTGAGCAGGATCAGTCTCTTACCAAGTTCCGGTCCACTAATGAAATTACACCGGGATCATATTCACTCCCGGAGGTTGCTCCCTCGTGAAGTGCCTCGAAAAAAGCTTGTCCTCGATCCTCCGGCTCCTTTGCCGAACCAATCTGCTGTGATGCCTCCAGTTGCTCTTGATGCTGACATGCCCGAGATGGAGATGCAGATCTTGGAGGACTCGGACAGTACTTCAGCGACCTCCTAGACAACCGTGCACCAATCGTTCCTGCCGCAGTCGAGGTTCACCGGCGCGGTATACGCAGCCTGATCTGACGAATCAACTCCATGAGAAGTTTCTGAAGCTGAAGGGAGCTGATGTCCTCCGCCTGCACCTCCTTCTCCATCTCATCGTTCGTTATGGGGAGGAGAATGTAATATCCCACACGGGACCTATAGTGTGGAAATGCTTGGCTTCTGCATGCTCCTTGCGGAGTACGAGCTCCCCGGTGAGGGGTCAGGGTGTCTCAATTACCCAGAGGACGTAAAGTTGACCAGTAAGGCACTGATCAATCAGGAACATGATAGAAGTCTATCGGGAAGTGTATATATGTGTGCAAATAAAACTTTGTTCTTATTTAACTTGGTGTGGACTTCCCACGTCCTTATTAAAATAAAAGACTGGGCTAATGCGCTGATGTTAGAGTCGAGTGAGCTCCTGGGGAGTTAATTTGTTTTCATCTTGAGGATATGATGTCATTGCTGGGTGGAGATATTCAGACTTTTTGAGAAAGCTTTGGAGTTGAGTTCTTATCTGGCTACCCTTTAGACAACAAGGATCTCACACTAGGATAGTAAACAAAATAGATGAATGTTTTTTAAAGCAGTGTAGACTTGTCTGAGGGCATGTGACAGCTGTTCTCCTTCCAGGTAAGCGTTACAGCTGTGATTTATTTTCACTTCCCTGTCTGGACTGCTCTCTAGCTTCCAGATAGGGGACCCTTTTCTAGGGGTGTGTTGGGGGGGGGTTCTGTGCAGGAGGGGTCTGTGCGGGAGGGGACCCAGTCCTTGTGGGGGGTTCTATTAGTTAGGAGATCCTGTTGGGTTCCCCTCTGGTTAGGGGGTCTCTCTCTGGGGGTCCATCCAGGTAGAGGTCTCTGTGGGGTGTCCCTCTAGTTAGGGGATCCCTGAAGAGGGTCCCACTAGTTAGGAGGATCCTATAGAGGGTTCCTTTAGTTAAAGGGTCTGGGGGGGGTCTCCATATATAGAGGGTTCCTGGGGGGTCTCACTATTTAGGGTGTCCCTGGGCAAGTCTCCCTATTTAGTGGGACTCTAGTGGGGTCTCCCTATTTGGGGGGGGTTCCTGGGGGGAGATGAATCAGGTCAGGTCTTCCTCGTACTTGGGGAAAGGGGGGGGCACCAATAAAGTCCAGGAGTGGGGGGTTGCTTTGCAATGCGGGAGGGGGGTGGCCAGCTGCCGGACTTCTCTATTGGATTGCCACTCAAAATGGCGATCCGATAGTGGAATTCCCTCGTATTACCGGCATGCATAAATCTGCATTGTGAAGGGTATTGAATTGCTTTGTGTTTTGCACCCCCAGCGGGAGCACATAGCATGTGTAATTCAGCTCCGGCAGGAGAACATGGGGTGTGATTCTCTGATCCCGAGGCTAAGTGTTGACGCCGTCGCAAATGCCGACATGTTTTTCGACGGCGTCAACATGGCCTCAGAAGCAGCAATTCTGACCCCTACAGGGGTCATAGAACATAGAACATAGAACGATACAGCGAGGTACAGGCCCTTCGGCCCACGATGTTGCACCGACATGGGAAGTCAAAAACTAAAGGCCATCTAACCGACACTATGCCATTATCATCCATATGCTTATCCAATAAACTTTTAAATGCCCTCAATGTTGGCGAGTTCACTACTGTTGCAGGTAGGACCCACGCCTCTCCAGCTGCTGATCCCCTGTATCAGATGAGCACCGCGGGTCTGCGCATGCGCAGTGGCTCCCTTCTCCGCGCCGGTCCCGACGCAACATGGCATCGGGCTACAGAGGCCGGCGTGGAACAAAAGAGGCCCCTAGCCCGAGAAGCTGGCCCGCCGATCGGTAGGCCCCGATTGCGGGCCAGGCCACAGCGGAGCCCCCCCCCCCCCTCCCAACCAGGCCGCCCCCACTGCATCCACGCCGGGTAAGAGCAGGTGTGAATGGCGCCGGCGGTACTCGGCTTTTTTTGAGTGGCCGCTCGGCCGCTCGGCCCTTCCCGAGTCGAGAATCGCCAAGGGAGCCCCGTAGAACGGCCCCCAACCAGCGCTACGCCGACCGCACCGGCGCCAATGCCACTAATTCTCCCCTCTCCGGCGAATCGGCGGACCGGCGTCGAGGCGGGGTGAGAGAATCCCGCCCATGGTTTCCTCAATGGAGATTCTCGCCCCGTATCACCCTATGAGCCAAAGCAATGGGAAAGTCCTTCGCTCACTCTTGGACAAAGGGGTTATCTCACCAGTCACCATCCTGACAAATAGCATTCAGGAATGGTTAGGATCCCAAAGTCCAACACCTCTCAAAAGACTGCATGGATTTTATACAACTAAACTAGCAGGTTGCAAGCGGTGGATTTTAGGGGTTGCCTCTCGACAAATAATCCAGATTTATGATCACAATTATAATGTTATTTGTCCATTTTGTTTCAATAGATTGTCCTTTGGAATAGCGCCACTCTGGCCATTTGCCATAGAAATTTCCTTCTCAATCTGGAAGACATGGAAAGAGTAATATGTCACATGGACAAAGGATTCTCTTCCCATTAATGTCCCGTTTACACTTAAAATTGCAATAGTAAGCGGAACAAGAATTAGCTGAGGTATGGACCACGCAATTCATTGTTGGTTGCCTCCCCATCTCCACTTGCAGAATTCCATTCCCATTCCATTAGGAGCTGCCACTCTCAGTGTGGAAAAGGTCAGAGCCTCATCAATGCGATCAAAAATCAGCTCCATGTTTAGTGAAGTTATTGGAAATGGCAGTCAACTTCCAGCTGGTATACCATTGTACTTGATGCTGACCAGACACACCTCAAAAGGATGATTTAATCAATGTTGTGGTTAAAATGGCACCTCTCTGCTTGAACACTTTCAATGATGTTAATCGCAATTGTGCACCAAAATCCATTCAGGGTTAAATTGATTAGCATCTGAAAATCGACCAGGGTGGGGGCATGGGGGGTGGTTGAATAAAGTGCAGGTGTCAAGAAGTTGTGATAAAATGAAAATTAAGGAGTCTAATAAATTGGACTTGGTTGGGAAAACAGATTGACTGAGGTCTTTGATATGCGGTTTGGCCAAGCAGCACTGTAAGAGAAGTGGGTAACAATAGGGCATAGAATTTCAGGAGTTAAAACCTGAGTTCCAGGTGGTAAAAGTTTGGAAGAGAAGATGAGGATGAATTTCACACTTACATTCTAAATCGGTGGGCTCATGTAAGAAAGGTCAATAAGTGGGACCTCTAAGACAAGTAGATCAGATCAGAAAAGATCAAAAGAAAAAACAGCATATCAGCAGCACGGTTTAGCCTATACGGGGAGCTGAACTCAACTGAGTTGAGCAGAGCCAGTGCAAGATCGCAGCTATATACAGCAGGAAGATGTATTCACACCAAATGAGTCAGTGCCTGGGGAATCCTGTTTCAACCACTTGTAGTTTCTATTCTAAACCAGAAGTAACCCCAAAAGAGATATCGGTACTGAGTGTGGTAACAATTGGTGGATTCTGTTTGTGGTTTTAAAATCTATGGAATGTTGTTTGGGGAGGTTTAGTTCTGAGTTTCTAAGATAGAAGGGATTTGGAACTGGGTCAATTTAACAATATTGTGTGTAGCCAGTATTGTAGTTAAGTGTATGTTTATTAGCCACCTGTATTGTCATGTGTTTTACTGTTTGATAAACACTTACTTTGTTTAATTCTGACAAACGGACTGTGGGTGGAATTCTCCGCTCCTCATGTGGCGTGGGAGAATTGTGGGAGGGCCTCCCGACATTTTTTTAATGCCCCCCTGGTGCCCCCACTGATCCCCCCCCCCCCCCCTCCCCCCGGCTCGGAAAAAACGCCGCTCGCTGTTTTTCACAGCGAACGGCGATTCTCCAAGCCCGATGGGCCGAGCGGCTGGCCCTTCACGCCCGTTTCACCACGGCAGCAACCACACCTGGTCGCTGCATTCGTGAAACGGGCGCCAGATGCCCGTTCGGGGCATCTAGGGGCACGATTGGGACGGGAGCACCACTACTGTGCTCGGGAGGGGACAGGCCCGCGATCGGTGCCCACCGATCGTCGGGCCAGCGTCCAAAACGCACTCTTTTCCCTGCGCCGCCCGGCAAGGTAAAGCTGCCACGTCTTGCCGGGTGGCTGAGGAGAACGACGGCCACTGCGCATGCGCGGGTTCGTGCCGTCTGCACGATGAAGTCATCCGCGCATGCGCGGGTTGGAATTGGCAACCCGCGCATGTGCGGATGACTTCACATTCTCGGAGTGACGAGGTCACTGCCGAGAAAGACGGAGGCCCGCTCCTAGCCCCCCGGATGGGGGTGAATTAGGTGTGGGGAGCGGGCTCCGAGGCCGTCGTGAATCTCGGCCGAGTTCACGTCGGCCTTCACGAATTCGGCCCCCTGTGGAGAATTCCGCCCCACAACTTTCCTCACTGGTCTTCACATCGTTCCTCACATTATACCAAATTGCAAAAAAGGCAGTTAGGAACCAGCATTTCAAGTTTCCCTTCTGAGTTTTATAATAGCCTAGCATTTAACATGAGGTGGGTTCTTAACACAGCCAGCATGCTAACTTCATCCTGCCGGCACATTAGAATGGCTTCTGCGATCAGCCAGCACTAATTGCTCTGCTGAATGGCTGCTGCCTCAGTAGGGGGCTAATAACATTACGAACCTTTCAATGCAGAGTCAGCCTGCACCTCTGCGTTGTGGCTGCAGCTGCTCCTGGGAGTGGTTCCGAAATAGAATCATCCAAATAGACTGCACAAAACTCACTTGAACACTTCCATTTCTGTCATAGAAGCTGGGATGATCAGAGATAACCGGAACACTGCTGGGATAGAGATGGCCTACATATTCCCGCTCCCATGGAGGTAATCGTAGAATTTACAGTGCAGAAGGAGACCATTCAGCCCATCGGGTTTGCACCGGCCCTTGGAAAGAGCACCCCACTTAAGTCCATGCCTCCATCCCATCCCCATGACCCAGTAATCCCATCTAACCTTTTTGGACATTAAGGGCAATCCAGGCTTTGGACTGTGGGAAGAAACCGGAGCACCTGGAGGAAACTCACACAGACTTGGGGAGAACGTGCAAACTCCGCACAGATAGTGACCCAAGCCGGAAATCGAACCTGGGACCCTGGAGTTAAGAAGCAACAGTGCTCACCTAACAAGGCACTGTATACATCATCACAGGACGTTATGCAATGTCATATGATCCTCCTTTCTGGTTATGGGTGTGTCACAGTAAGTGCTCCAATTAAGTTAATTTTTCCTTAGCTCAGCTGTCTCTGTAAATATTATCGCTCCCCCACCCCCAACCCTGTTTTCGTCAGGCGGAAAAACCAGAGGGATGTGGGGTAGAATTAAACGGGGGTATCAAAATGGCATTGATAACAGTGGGCTTCCCTTTGAGGTGGTTCCCACCCCCTGCCAATGATATAATGGAGTTCCTGCATTCAACCTCTCCACCGGCGATTCTCCGGGCCCCCGACAGGCCGAGTGGCGGCGAGTTCGTCCAAGTTCCATCAGCGTGGGTCACTCAGGTCCCAGATTGCGGGACCTGGATGGTGTGTCTGCGGGGGGATCCGTCCGCAGGGGGGGCCTCCACGGTGGCCTAGCCCGCGATCGGGGCCTACCAATCGGCGGGCGGGCTGGTTCCGTGGGGGCCTATGTTCCTCTGCGCCGGGCCCCTATAGGGCTCCGCCATACTGCCCGGGGGCCGGCATGGAGACGGGAACCCACATGTATGCGCGAACTCGCGCCGGCCGTTCCGCGTCGGCTGGAGCTGCGGGGACCACTCTGGCGCCGATCTAGCCCCTCAGAAGTGGAGCATTCCTGATTATCGGGGACCGTTGACTCCGGAGTGGTTGCTGCCCCTTTTCACACCGTGGGATTGGAGAATCCCAGCCCATACGTATGAAAGTCTTTAGTGAGCCTCTCCGCTGTATTATCCCTTCATGTAAGGGTTTACCATGCAGCCAAACCCCCCCCCAGCTGACGTGCTGTTTTGTGTCCATAGAGCGGAGGAATCCTGTGTCTTGTCCGCAGGGGGATTGTTTTTTTTATTTGTAATAATCAGGAGCCAACTTGCTGGCGGGACAGGCTCTTTCAGAGCCCGCCTCACTGGCGTGACATTGTGGGACCTGCCCCTTAACCTTTCCTTCCAAGTCTTTACAAATATTTTACAAAAACCAGCAAGGCAGCTCGCAGGCCTCCTCCGATTTTTGTACCTGGCACCAAACTAGAAAAGAAACTAAAAAATTCCACTCTATGTCATAGAGTGGCAGAGTTTTACAGCAAAGAAAGAGGCCCTTCGGCCCACCGTGTCTGTGCCAGCCATCAAGCACCTACCTACCTATTTGAATCTATTCTAATCCCATTTTCCAGCACTTGGTCTGTCGCCTTGTGTGTTAGCACAATGAGACTAATAATAATATATGGCGGGAGTCAGTGAAAGAACAGGCATGGGAAAATCAGAGATTTCCAGAAAGCTTTGAGCAGGTTGGAGGTTTCAATCAAATAGATTTGTGGCTGAAATGGCACTGAAGATTTATCAGATCTCGCACCATACAAGGCTACGTGGCTAAGTCGAGTGGCGATCAGGTCAGTGCGCTCTTTTACACAATGGCTGGCTGCGCAGAAGACATCCTAGTCAGGAGCGATCACCAAAGAAAATATGACTAAGTATTAAAAGCACTCAATGCCAACTTGAACCTTAGAATGGATACCATTATAGAGTAGGTTAAATTTAACAAGTATAGCCAACGACAAGGGGAAAAGCATTTTCTTCTTTATTCTTTTATGGGATGTGGGTATTGCTGGCAATGCTAGCACTTGTTGCCCATCCTTAATTGCCCGTGACCTAAGTGGTTTGTTAGGCCATTTCAGAAGGCATTTAAGAGTCAGTCACATTGTTTAGGTTCTGGAGTCACACATAAGCCAGGCCAGGTAAGGATTGGCAGATTGTCTTCCCCAAAGAGCCCTAATGAACCAAATGGGTTTTTATGACAATCCATGATAGTTTCTGGGACTAGCTTTATATTCCAGATTTATTAACTGAATTTAAATTCCATTGGCTGCCATGGTGAATCCATATCCCCAGTGCATTCGCCCAGTGACATTACCACTGCACCACCATCTCCACACCTATAAGCTGTATTTACACATTTACAAACGACCCATACAGACTTGCAGAGATCTGTGAATATGACAGCTTTAAGAGTGAACTAAACAGGGATAGAATTGCTGACAGAGTCTTAGATGAAGCATTGTCTGACCACCTACAGTCAGAGAATGATTTATCTTTAACAGTGGCAATTCCACTGACCAGACACAGCTGAGGTCAGGAAGCAAAATTGATCTGTGATTTAGGATGACAGAGAACCATATCCCAAAAATGACTCAGTGGAGTGTGTTAAATTTAAAAGCAGCGAGGTTGATAAACAAAAACAAGCAGGCAGGAAGAGCATCCATCAACCACCCCAGCTAGCTGTACTTGGTTTGGTGGGAATAAACACATGCCCGGAAAATGTCCCACCAAAGAGACTGACTGCCATTTTTGCAGAGAAAAGGGTCACTTTCAGGCTGTGAGTCGCAGCAAGAAGCCTGTAGAGAATAAGCAAAAGGAAAAGCCTTTGAAAGATGGCAAGGTCAAAGAAATGGAAGATATCAAAGATATTGAGATGCCTGTGGTGATCACAAGTTAACTAGATGCAATACAACTGAGCAAACACTAGAGGGAGCACGGGAGAGCCATATAAATAGACCGGGACAGGAAGTGAGGACACACTTCACAGAAGGCAGAACTCGTAGCAGGACACACACACACAAGCAGGCAGGCAAGCAAGCAGCACTTGAGGTAGCCGTATGTTAAGTTCTGAAGAGAGAATGAATTCACAATAAAGCATCTTCTCCACATTTGAGACTACGAGCTTTATTAAGACACGAGGAACAACACATGGTACCAGCAGTGGCTTCAGACGCTTACTACAGGACAACTCAGCTGCAGACACAGAAAGAACAAAATGGCATGGAAATCTCCTACTGGA
This sequence comes from Scyliorhinus canicula, assembly GCF_902713615.1. Classification (NCBI taxonomy): domain Eukaryota; kingdom Metazoa; phylum Chordata; class Chondrichthyes; order Carcharhiniformes; family Scyliorhinidae; genus Scyliorhinus; species Scyliorhinus canicula. Next base: position 49,506,848 of record NC_052157.1, on the reverse strand, counting down.
CATTCGACTTGGGAAGACATTGCTGATGGGAGGATGTGCCTTGGATTCCCACTTCAGCTGGACACGACTGGAAATGTAAGAAGTGTCTGGAAAAGGTTTAAATAATGGTTTGATTTCGGTATCATAGCATATGATGCAGCAGCAGCCTCAGACGAAATTAAAATAGCAATGCTCATCGAAGGACATGAAGCTAGGAAAGTTTATAATGGATTTAAATACTCAAAAGGTGAAGACAGAAACAGCTTACAAACAATACTAAACAAATTTGAAGAGTACTGTAAGGAATTTGAACAGCAAGGCATGCTCAGAGGCCAAACTGCACAGAGATTGAGTGATGCAAAACTTAAAAAATCACGAAAAGAACAAGAAATCGCGAATGAAAAGTACAGATCAAAAAGAAGAAATAACATGAATTTTTCACAAAGCCAAAACGCTGAAATCCAGTCCAGATCGGAAAGAAAAGGTAACTTACAACTTTTAGAAAGAAAAAACGCTGAAATCCGCGATAAAATGGCGTCGGAGCACATTTTGCAGTCTCGGGCAAGCAAAGAACTACAAATTGCGTCTGCGCATGCGCCGGAACCGGAAGCCGCGCATGCGCAGTTAAAAAAAGGTCGCGTTGCCGATCGTTATGCGCATGCGCAAGCCGCGCATGCGCAATGGACACAAAACCGCACAGTGAAGGAGGAAGGCCGATTTGCGCGTGCGCAATTCATTCCTACGCGTGACGTCATGACGTCTGAGCATCCCGACCACGCCTACTTAAAAAGGAAATGCCCGAAAATTGAAAACAAGACACTTAAAGTGGTAAAAGCAAATTTTCTTGCCTCAGAACACAGAAAAACGCCTGAACTTAAACCAGCAGTTAAAAATAACTCGCACAACACCCTGAAAAAAGCAGTCTGCACCACCCAAAGTGAAGAGAACAAAAAGAATTCCGAAACAACAAAAGATGATTTGTTTTTCGAAGATTACCTCTCAGACATGGCTGAGTCAGTATATGCTAATCACAGCATCAGCGACACGGTCGCAAAGTTCAACACGAATCAACTCGTGGTAGAAGAATCCAACCAAGATGATTTGGTTTTCAAAGAATACTACTCAGAGATGGCTGAGTTATTTGGATATGCTGATCACAGCATCAGCGACATGGTTGCAAAGCTCAACACGAATCTACTCGTGGTAGATGAATCCAACACCATGATGCCATGGCAGCTCGTCGATACATTGGATGACAGCAATACCCAAGACGAAGACGACGCCACACAGAGAGCACAGAAAGACTCCACAGAGCGAGCGATGACAGGCTCCACAGTGCGAGTGATGAAAGACTCCAAAAGGGATGCAAGCAGACACTCCCTGGCGAACACCATGCATGAACAAGACCATGAAGGTAAACCCGCTGTATCTGAGCAACCGCAAGCAGACTATGAAAGTCTACCAAGCTCACATGAACAAGAAGAAGACAATTTACCTCTACCCACTGCATGCGAAAACAGTGACAAGGTGATCACACTCGACGTACAGGATCACAGCGAGACTGACAGCTCTCAGCTTGTCTGTACAGAAGCACAGAGTCGGGCCACCCAACAGTCCAGAGAGACAACGCCGAAAGAAAACATGCAGATTTTGACTCCAGAAGAGGAGCACCTGGAGTCCAGAGAGACCACGCCAACAGAAACCATGCAGATTTTGACTCCAGAAGAGGAGCACCTGGAGTCCAGAGAGACCACGCCAACAGAAACCATGCAGATTTTGACACCAGAAGAGGAGCACCAAGAGTCCAGTGAGACAACATCAACAGAAATCATGAAGATTTTAACTCCAGAAGCGGAGCACCAAGAGTCCAGAGAGACCACGTCAAGTGAAATCATGCAGATTTGGACTCCAGAAGAGGAGCGCCAAGAGTCCAGAGACACCACGTCAACTGAAATCATGCAGATGTTGACTCCAGAAGAGGAGCGCAAAGAGTCCACAGACACCACGTCAATTGTAATCATGAAGTTTTTGACTCCAGACGAGGAGCGCCAAGAATCCAGAGACCACGTCAAATGAAATCGAGAAGAAGTTGACTCCAGAAGAGGAGCACCAAGAAAGCAAAGATGAGGAATCAAATCCTCCACAAATGATTGATGTCACCAGCACCGATGCAACATCAGATCATTCGCACCACTCTCAAGACGAAATGCTCAATGACTCAAATTATCCACACGGGACACTCATAGAGTATAACAAGAAAAACAAAAGTCAAAAGAAGCACAGCAGAAACGAGAACAACAACAGCAAGAACAAAAGCAACATGAAGCGCGACAAGACCAACAACAATAGCAAGAAGCACAGCAGAAACGAGAACAACAATAACGGCATCGAAAACAACAAAGTCAGGAACAAAGATAGCGACAACACCAAAGACAGAAACGACAAGAACAGCAACAAGAACGGCAACGAAAACAACAAAGTCAGGAACAACGACGGCGACAACACCAAAGACAGAAACGACAAAAACAGCAACAAGTACGGCAACGAAAACAACAAAGATAGGAACGACAGAAACAACAGCAATGAAACAACGACTTGTACACAATGGTACTACTCAGCACATGAAGGACAATGCCACAGCACACTGCAAAACGATGACAAGACTACAAACATGTCATGGGATGACAACGAATTGCACAAACTCACATCTGCTCCAGAACAAGCAAGCACACCAGCATCCAAGGCGGATGAGATAATAAATGAATACCACAAGCACAGAAAAAAGTCCATGCCAGTCAACATCAGTGATGTGACCATGCAAACACCTCGGGATGACGCATTGGGTACTTAAAATAACAAGGAACACCAACAACATTCACAGCGGACTTGCAATATCAATATCACCACGTCATCAACAACAAAAAGAAAAAAAGCTCTGAACAAATTCATCAAGTTTGGACTCATAAATGTTTTTATTAAGATTGGACACATAAATACATTGGCTTTGTAAAATATGCAATAGCACCATCACTTGTATAGATACGCATATCATAAGTAACTGTTTTGTACAATTTTCTTTAACAATGTACAGAAAAAATGTAAAGAGAAAAAGGGGGATGTGGTGATCGTAGATTGACTAGATACAATACAACTGAGCAAACACTAGAGGGAGAGCTATAAATACACCGGGACAGGATGTACAATTTTCTTTAACGATGTACAGAAAATATGTAAAGAGAAAAAGGGGGATGTGGTGATCACAAGTTAACTAGATGCAATACAACTGAGCAAACACTAGAGGGAGCACGGGAGAGCCATATAAATAGACCGGGACAGGAAGTGAGGACACACTTCACAGAAGGCAGAACTCGTAGCAGGACACACACACACAAGCAGGCAGGCAAGCAGCACTTGAGGTAGCCGTATGTTAAGCTCTGAAGAGAGAACGAATTCACAGTAAAGCATCTTCTCCACATTTGAGACTACGAGCTTTATTAAGACACGAGGAACAACACAATGCCCTTCCTTGGACAGACTTAGGAACCAAATGAATGCTACTGGAATCCTGATATCATCATTGACGGAATTAAGGTATCCTTAAATTAGACACAGGACAGAAGTTTCACTTTGTTCTGGTGCTGAATTGTGGTTGAAGTAAAGTTATCTTCAGCCATCGCAATACTGTCCAGGAGGTATAGAAGTCCAGGGACAATTGAATGCAACCCTTCAGCATAGAGAAAAAACGTCACTAAAACTGTGGGCAGGATGCTCTGATCCCGGGGCCGGGCGCGATTCGTGCAATGCCGCCCCAACGCTGGTCCGGCGATTCTCCGGTCACTGGAGAATCGCCGCCATTGGCAATGGCGTGGTCAGCGCGGCCCCCCCTGACCATTCTCCGCCCGGGATCGGCCAAGTGGCCACCAAGAAAGCTCGAGTCGGCTGCGCCGTTCACATGTGGTCTTACCCGGCGGAATCTCGCTGTCCATCCTACGGGGGGCGGCCTGGTGGGGGGGGAGGTGGGGATACAACCCTGGGGCCTCCACCATGGCCTGGCCCACAATTGGGGCCTACCAATTGGCGGGCCGGCCTCTCTTCGTGAGGGCCTCTTTTACTCCGTGCCTGCCCATGAAGCCCTACGCCATGTTGTGCGGGGCCAGCGTGAAGAAGGAAACTAAAGTGCATGCACGAGTTTGCACCGGTCGCAGCGCGCATTCGCGCCTGTCGAAGCGTGCAGGCGCAGACTCGTGCCGCCCGTTTGATGCCGGTATCGGCAGCTGGAGCGGCGTGAGTCACTCCAGTGCCATGCAGGTCCCCTGTAGGGCAGAGGATCGCTACATTTAACGTTCCGATGACAACGTCGTTAAACTCTCCGGTTTTTAAAATGGTTTCAAGACTCTGATGTCAGAAGGGAGAACCCAACCCCTTAGGTATGATTCAGAAATAGTGTCCTTTCCTCTTAAGCGGGAAAGCCTGTCCGATTTACATCTGATTTGCAGAATAGACAAACTGGGAAGCCGAGAAGATCAGTCAAAAAAACTTCAGAGCTGAATTTCACAGGAGTATGAAAGCTGAAGACAGCACATCATATCATTCTCCATCCAGAAACAAAGCCAGTGTTCTAGTTATTCCCTAAAATGTTCCTCTTCCGCTCTTGCCAAAATTAAAGAAGGAAATTGACTCTATCTTGTGGAAAGGAATAATTTTATCTGTGACAGAACAAGTTGGTGCTCGGGGATGGTCCCAGTGTCAAAATCCAACAGATCGATCAGAATTTACATCGATCTTACTTAGCTTAACAAAGCAGCTAAGTATGAAGGTCATCCTATGTCACCTGTAGATGAGATGTCAGTAAAATTGGGAAAGAAGCTAGGTGCAAATAGTGGGTTTTGGCAACGACACCCTAATGAAAAGTCGAAATTGCTCACGGCCTTCATCCCACCTTCTTCGGGGGGGAGTGGGTGGGAGGGCTCTTTTCAACAAATTACCCATTGGCATCACATCAACATCAAAAATCTTCAAGAGGACAATGTCAATTATCCTGGAAGGACTGGATAGAGCCGAATGTCACCTGGATGATGATAATTTCATCCATAAATCCACTCGGGCCGAATGTGCTGTGTGGCCTATAATAGCGACTGCACTTCAAAGGCACTTCATTGCCCATGAGGTACTTTAGGATGAAACTGTACATAAAAATGAAAGTTTTATGTTTTGATGACAATGGAGTGTGTACACAATGTAATTTAAACAAGAATATATACTTACTTTCTTAATAATGTGTAGGAAATGAAGTACAGAAACATACCTGCTGACGCAAAAGGTAGGCAGATTGCATTTTAAGAGAATTTGGAATTGAAGAAAAAGTAGAACTTGTGAGAAATTGACCCTAATGTTTCTTCAACTTGACTAATTTACATACGGCAAGCTAGGAGAAGATTCTAAAAGAGTGTTGAGAGTAATATTAAGTGGGAATATCTGTTTACTGCAATATGAGATACACATTTCCAATGTAATTTATGCTTTTTGTTCACAAAGCCTGGCCGGACTAGGCTAGGTAGAAGGTATCCCAATACACAAAATTTCACTTTGGGTGTGGGTTAGAGTTGGGTCCACCAATAATGGAAACGAGTGAATGCCGATCCATGCTGGTTAGAAGGCCCATCTCAGTTCTTTCGGATTTTGCCTCACTTGTGTTTAAAAATGTTAAGCCCCCTGGCCCTCACCCATCAAACTCCTTCACCCCCCCCCACTCACACCCATGGCCCCTAATACCCACCATGCCAACTCAATGCTTACATGTGCCACCCAGCCACTTCCCATGGCCCCTCATCCTATTTATGTCAACTCAATGTCAACTCATGTCACCCAAACTCCCTATGGACCCTCATAGTGTCCATGCCAGCTTAATGTCATCTCATGCTCCTTCCATGCCCATTCACCCAGTATGCACCATGTAAGTAACCAATAAGCCATATAATAACAATAGAAAATATGGAACTGCTGAGAGTAAAATTAACACCCATTCAAAAATCTTATTTTGAAAAAAATAGCTGCTGTTCCTACAACCGTAGAAAAATGTCAATCAGACAGACCGTTAAGAATGAATAAAAGAGACTTTGCACACTTCACATCCCTTTGCCTTGTCCAAATAAAAATTAAGACATTGACAGAAGAGATCACAGAAAGAACTTATTAAAACCACTTAAATATGTTAATTAAGCAAAGTCAACAATTCACTTCAGTCGTCAGAAGAGAACCTTTTGCTGAGCTAATGTTTTTATTAGTCTGGGCGTACAGCAAAGCATACTTAATGAGGCTTGTATTGGTCCACCTCCAGTCCACTTGTTCTCCCTTCTCTTTTGCACACTCATCCTATAAGATGTGAAAAAAGAGATCAGTGATGAGCAAATGTAAAATATTCATCCAATGGGAATGCAGTGCATTCAGTGAGAGTGACTGTGAGACTGATGCATCACATAGTAAAAGGTCTGGCATGAGTGTTAACGGATAATTCAGAAGGTTTTAAGTTGCATTGAAAGTGAAGAATGGGTGCTGGTAAAAGTTAATTGGGTTTGAGAAGCGATGCGATGAAGTATGCTTGACAAGATGGAGTAAATCTGGGTGCTGCCCTTCATCTATGTCCACCATAGATCCTGGACACCTATTTCTATTGGTGGACTGCCTCTTTAAATGCGATTGTGTCATATGGGCTAACGTTACACTGGTTGCGTAACTTGGACATGCTCAATCCACAAGTCAGGTTAATTTGGAAAATTTAGTTAGGCTCATAGATTCCAACTTGCTCAATTGGCTTCCAATGTCACCCATACAATCCAACCACTCTCCCCATGCAGAAGCTGCCAATATATTAATATTGGGGCTAATTGTTTCTGATCTCTATTTTGAGGATCTTACTTTTTAGACCTTTAATGGGCATTTTAACTTGAGTGGGATGTACATGAGGTAGGGTACATGGGAGCAAGGCGTACAATCCAGCAAATACATTGCTGCTTTGGAAAGTGATCTAACATGTTTCTGAATGTGACTGCTCTGAAGAGAGGGGCTGCCAATTAATAGACGTGACTCACTCAGAGTGACTGTTCAAATCATTTTCAAATGTGTCAGTGGATGATTGGGTTTCCCAGGCGGCTTGAAACCTTCCAGGGGGGACATCATTGAGATGTATAAAATTATGAGGGGCGTAGATAGAGTACACAGGACTTTTCTCCTTGGTGGAGGCATCAATGGCCAGTGGGCATAGGTTTAAGGTAACAGGCAGGAAATTTAGAGGGGATGTGAGGGAAAACTTTTTTACCCAGAGGGCGGTGGGAGTCTGGAACTCACTGCCTGAAAAGAGACCCTCATAACATTTCAGAAGTATTTAGATGTGCACTTGCGTTGCCAGGGCATACAAGGCTACGGGCCAAGTGCTGGAAAATGGAATTAGAATATTAGGTGGTTGTTTTTGACTGACGCAGACGCGATGGGCCAAAGGGCTTTTTCTGTGCTGTCGACCTCCATGACTCTAAAAGGAAATCACCTCTCATTATTGCCGGCTGTCTCAAAACACAGCAGAGCAATGAAGCTCTTTTGTAGTTTTGTAATGTAGGAAAGGCAGCAGCTGATTTGTAGATAGAAAGCTCACACAAATATAATAACCACATCATCTGATTCAGTGATGTTGATTACAGGATGAATATTGGCCAGCACACCAGCGATAAATCTCCTGCTCTTCTTCAGATTTGTGCCTTGGGATCTTTTACATCAACAGGAGCAAGTAGACGGGACTGAGTTTAACTCTTCATTTAAAAAGCAGCACATTCGACAGTGCACGTGTCAGAGCAGCAACATCTCAGCTGGTCACATCATGTGGTGACAAACATCTCCAGCATCCTAAAAGAAGACATTCTCCCTCTTGGCCCTGATGGCCACACATGACCAGTGGCTGTGTAAGTGGTCACTATCATCAAAATTTTGTGCCTCTGGATTCATCCCGGGCTTTGGCAGGGACAAATCCAGAATCTCACAGTCCGTGGCTCGCAGTCAATGGGTGAAAAATGGGTGGTTTGCCAGGGCTCGCCATTAAGTGAACTTCTGTGATGATGCCAGTCAGAATGTGTGGCCGCTGTGGTTTGTGTCTTTGGCTAACTTCTCACAGACGTAGGGGATCATTGACTGCACACATGTAGCAACCCGTGCACCCCAGGGCACCAAGTAAACAACCACAAGTTTCCACTCCGTCAACGTGCAGTTGGACTGAAACCACCGCAAAAAGATGCTGAAGATATGTGTAAGATACCTGGCAGATGCCATGATGTTTTTGACTTGCTGCAGTACAAGCTCCCTGATGAATCTTTTTGAGAGATGGCTGTTCAGAGACAAACGATGATCAGTTCAAACCCAGCTGGTGACACCCACCAGAAGCTGAGACAATTCATCCCAATGGTGCCACAATGAAAGTCATGTGACCACCAGAGGTGTCAGCAAACAATTCATTGGGATTCTGAAGATTCCTGGACTGATCTGGAGGTATCCTTCATTACACAGCAGCCAGAGTCTCTGGAGTGGTTATGGAGTGCTTTTCTCTGCAACATTACACAGCAGCCAGGTTTGGATTTTTGTGTCAGAAGACAAACCAGGAAGTCAGTGTTAATTACCTGGTTGCGTTAAAAAGTCTTTGACAGATGTGCTCTCTGTCTATCGTGGGTTTTCAATGTCAGATCGATGCCCCCTACGCTCAATGTTTCTCCAACTTAATGTCGGGCCTTTGTGTTCATGAGAAATTTACAGAATAATAATAATCTTTATTGTCACAAGTAGGCTTACATTAACACTGCAATGAAGTTACTGTGAAAAGCCCCTAGTCGCCACATTCCGGCGCCTGTTCGGGTACACGGGGAGAATTCAGAATGTCCAATTCCCCTAATAGCATGTCTTTTGGGACTTGTGGGAGGAAACCGGAGCACGTGGAGGAAACCCACGCACTCACAGGGAGAATGTGTGGACTCCGCACAGACAGTGACCCAAGCCGGGAATCGAACCTGGAACCCTGGCGCTGTGAAGCAACAGTGCTAACCACTGTGATACTGTGCCGCCCTTACTCTTACAGTTATACATTTCGGTACACAGCACAGTAGGGAGCGCTGTCGCTTCACAGCTCCAGAGTTCCAGGTCACTGTCTGTTTGCACGTTCTCCCTGTGTCTGCGTGGGTTTCCTCGGGGTGCTCCGGTTTCCTCCCACAAGTCCCGAAAGACGTGCTTGTTAGGGGAATTGAACTATCTGAATTCTCCCTCTGTGTACCTGAACAGGCGCCGGAATGTGACGACTAGGGGATTTTCACAGCAACTTCATTGCAGTGTTAATGTAAGACAACTTGTGACAATAATAACGATTATCATTATTATTAACTTGTCTGTGTGTCCATCTACTGTTACACACTTTTAATATTCTTTAATATTCGCACCCAGGGGATGATATGGGATGTCTCCAGTGTATAGGTTGGTGCATGCCATTGTCAAGATTCAAATCATTAGAAAACAGAGAGTGGTGAATATGTGAGAAACAATTACTACAAGTAAGTTCATTCTTAATCCCTCAGATACACTACCCTGCAAGGGCATGTTTTAAAAACACACTCTTTTTAGATTATAAGTGTCAAGGTTAGTTTGCTGATAATTTGATGAGAGAGACGATGCTGTCATAATCCCCGGAATGGTAACAGCCTTCCAATTAGCTGAAAGACTCAAATTCAAAACTGTCTAAGGATGCCTTCACACGGAAATGTAAGATATCAGAGGTCACCCACAAACCCTTGATTGGATCAGCAGCAGAGTTTGCACAGCTATCGCATATATTCAGGCAGGCATTTTGTAAATCAAAAGCGTCAGTTCAAACAAGTAGGTGACTTGGATAGCAGCTGAAACTTCAGAAGTATTTTCATCTAACACCCACCCTCGTTCCCGAGGGTGGGGGAGACAAAACTTGCATTATCAGAGCAGCCGAGGGGATTGAGGAAATGGATTATCGGTTCCATCACCTGGGCAGAAGTGAAAATCCAGACAAGGTGCAATGCATGATTATTATGTTGCCCATCAGGTTTTCCTGAATGAGAAGAGACACTATAATCAACATGTAATAATCCCTTCTGAGTTTCCTCCCTAATGCTCAGGTGATGCTCAATGTCTAGACAGTAAAAATGCTACCTCGATTATTCTGCTAATGCTGACAATAATTGTGAGGTAAAGAACTTTGAACTTCAAGAGTTGGCCTTACAGCTGTACTCTGCTGGCAGGGTGTATAATGAGAAAGACGGCACATCAGGAATCCAAGTGCATTAGTCAGAATGAATGAATGAAGAATCTGTAGTGAATGTTGCCGACTGTGAGTGAATTCCCCACATGAGCTGCCCAGGACACAAAGCTCCACAGCAGAACTACAAATTCATAAATTCTACTCTCTGGCTCCTCCTTTTAAATTGATCTGTTTCACTTCAGCTCCCCAGTGCAATAAAGGCAGGTAGATTTTATGAAAGTAAATCATCTATATAGGAATCATTTTTAATGCAGCAGATTAGGTAAGTCTGACGTAGAAGTGGGTGTTGATCCTTTTTATTATGGGTGGGTGCCGTTGGCTCGGCGAGCATTTATTGCTTTTGGACAGTGGTGAGCCGCCTTCTTGATCCGCTGCAGTGTCCCACACTGCAGTTAGGAAGAGACATCAAAACCATTACAGAATGTTTTCTCAAACTGCTTATTTCTGAACGGTGTAATAGTTTTGCTGAGAAAAGAGATATGATGTCAAACTTTAAGGCTTGCATTCATCAGGACAGCTCACGAGAATACAATAGTAAAGGGAACAACATTTATACTGCATGAAGAGAGAGTGCTGATTGGTTGGCAAGTGGGCTCTGATGGGCAGAGGCATTGCCAACGAGAATGCACCAGGGAACAGTTAACTGCCAAACTTTTGTTCAAATTCAAACCAGGTGGGTTGACTCTGATTGGTCAAAACATTGCCATGGGCAATTAATCAGGGAACACCCTGATCAGAGTCCAACTGATTAGATAAAAGCCCTGCAGTCCTTGTGCTTTCAGCTGTGTATGGTGCTAGATGACTAACTATCCAGCTAATGGAAGGAAGGGCTTCCATGAATATTTCCATCCTCAATGATGATGGGTCCAAGCAAGTGGAGTCTAAGGATTCAGGTGGAAATATTCACAAGAAACTTCAGGCAAAAGTGCCTGGTAGATTATCCGTTATGACCTCCTCCTGAGGTCTTCACCATCATAGATGCCAGTCGTCAGCGAATTGGTGTGATGTCAGGAAATGGCTGAGTGCATGAAATAAAGCGAGGCCTATGGGCCCAAACAACATCCCAGCTGCACTGCTCCAGAACTAGCTGTGTCCCCAGACAAGCTGGTCCAGTACAGCTACAATACTAGTAACTACGCAACAAGTGGAAAATTGCCCAGCCATGTCCTACCCGTGATGTGGAGATGCTGGCTTTGGACTGGGGCGAGCACAGTAAGAAGTCTGACAACACCAGGTTAAAGTCCAACAGGTTTGTTTCAAACACGAGCTTTCGGAGCGCAGCTCCTTCCTCAGGTGAATGAAGAGGTATGTTCCAGAAAAATATAGACAAATTCAAAGATGCCAGACAATGCTTGGAATGAGAGCATTTGCAGGTAATCAAGTCTTTACAGATCCAGAGATAGGCGTAACCCCAGGTTAAAGAGGTATGAATTGTCTCAAGCCAGGACAGTTGGTAGGATACACAAGCCCAGGCCAGATGGTGGGGGATGAATGTAATGCAACATGAATCCCAGGTCCCGGTTGAGGCCGCACTCATGTGTGCGGAACTTGGCTATAAGTTTCTGCTCGGCGATTCTGATTTGTCGCGCATCCTGAAGGCCGCCTTGGAGAACACTTACCCGGAGATCAGAGGCTGAATGCCCTTGCCTGCTGAAGTGTTCCCCAAATGGAAATGAACATTCCTGTCTGGTGATTGTCACGTGATGTCCGTTCATTCGTGCCTTCGTTCATCCCCCACCATCTGGCCTGGGCTTGCGAAATCCTACCAACTGTCCTGGCTTGAGGCAATTCCCACCTCTTTAACCTGGGGTTACCCCTATCTCTGGATCTGTAAAGATTCAATTACCTGCATATGCTCGGATTCTAAGCATTGTCTGGCATCTTTGAATTTGTCTGTATATATGTTTCTGGAACATACCTCTTCATTCACCTGAGGAAGGAGCAGTGTTCCGAAAGCTAGTGTTGGAAACAAACCTGTTGGACTTTAACTTGGTGTTGTAAGACTTCTTAATGTCCTACCCACAAAGAGCAGAACAAATCCAATATAGCCAATTATTGCACTATCAGTCTAATCTCAATTATCAACAAGTTGACGGAAGTTGTGGTCTACGGTTCAATCAAGCAGCACTTATTGAGCAATAACTCACCAATGCTCAGTTTGAGTTCCACCAGGGTCATTTGAATCATAGAATCTGTACAGGGCAGAAGGGGGCCTTTTGGCCCATTGAGTCTGCACCGACTGTCTGAAAGAGCATCCTACCTAGACTCACTCCCCCGCTCTATCCCTGTAACCCCACCTAATCTGCACATCCCCGATCACAAAGGAACAACTTGAGCTTGGCCAATCCACCTACCCTGCACATCCTTGGATTGTGGGAGGAAAGGGGAGCAGCCGGGGAAACGCAGGCAGACACGAGGAGAACGTACAAACTCCGCACAGTCACTCAAGGCCAGAATTGAACCCGGTTCCCCGGCACTGTGAGACAGCAGTGCTAACCACTGTGCCACCGTGCCACCCTGGATCAGATTACAGCCTCGGCTCCAGGTGAGATTACAGCCTTGGACCAACCGTAGATGAAGGAGCTGAATTTCAGAGGTGAGATGAGAATGACTGCCCTTCACATCAAGGTATAATTTAACTGTGTGTGGAATTAAGGTGTCCCGGTAAAAATGACGTCATCGGGGATCAGGGGGAAAAATGTCAATGTTTGGAGTCATACTCAGCAAAAAACTATGGTATTGGAGAGCATTCTTCTCAGCCCCAGGATATCCCGTCAGATGTCTGCTTTATCGTAAGGTCAGAAGTGGGGATGTCCACTGAAGATTGCAAAGTATTTAGTTTCATTTGCAATTCCTCAGATAATGAAGTGACCGTGCAAGCAACAAGCCTGGACACATCCAGACCTGGGGCAAGTAACATTTGACACACACAAGTGTGGGGCCTCACGGTAGCATGGTGGTTAGCATCAATGCTTCACAGCTCCAGGGTCCCAGGTTCGATTCCCGGCTGGGTCACTGTCTGTGTGGAGTCTGCACGTCCTCCCCGTGTGTGCGTGGGTTTCCTCCGGGTGCTCCGGTTTCCTCCCACAGTCCAAAGATGTGCGGGTTAGGTGGATTGGCCATGCTAAATTGCCCATAGTGTAAGGTTAATGGGGGGATTGTTGGGTTACGGGTATACGGGTTACGTGGGTTTAAGTAGGGTGATCATTGCTCGGCACAACATCGAGGGCCGAAGGGCCTGTTCTGTGCTGTACTGTTCTATGTTCTAAGTGGCAGGCAATAACCACCTCCGACAATAAAGAGTCGCGCCACCTCTCTTTGACATTCACTGGCTTTTCTGTCATCAAATCCCGAACCATCAACACGCAGGGGAGGTTGCTACTCACCAGAAACCTGGGTGTTCTGCATCTAGGAGCTCACTTTCTGGTTTGCCAAAGCCTCTCCACATTTATAAAGCACAAGTCTCACGAGTGTGAAGAAATACTTTCTACAAACCTGAATGACTGATGATGCAACAACACTCAAGAGGCTCAACTCCATTTGGGGTAAAGTAGACCACTTGATCAGCAACCCATCTGCAAACATCACACCCTCCATCACGTTTACACAGTGGCAGCAGTGTGTACCATCGACAAGATGCACTGAAGCAACTCTCCTTCAATGGCACCTTCTGAACCGACAACCTCTATCATCCAGGAGGCGAAAGGCATCAGGTGCATGGGAACACCATCGCCTGCAGGTTCCCCTCCAAGCCACACGCCACCCTGAATTGGAAATATGTCCCAGTTCCTTCACTGTTGCTGGGTCAAAGTCCTGGCGATTACTCTCTAAGTCTGTGGGTGTACCTACACCACATGGACTTCTGCAGTTTAAGATGACTCCGTACAGACAGTGACCCAAGCCGGGAATCAAACCTGGGACCCTGGAGCTGTGCAGCAACTGTGCTAACCACTGTGCTACTATAATAAACTATTATTCTATTATTTATTTGAACACCAACTGATTGACTATATGTTAGATTTAAAAAAATACGGCCAAAATGGGCAGCACGGTAGCACAAGTGGATAGCACTGTGGATTACAGCACCAGGCTCCCAGGTTCGATTCCCCGCTGGGTCACTGTCTATGCGGAGTCTGCACGTTTTCCCTGTGTCTGCGTGGGTTTCCTCCGGGTGCTCCGGTTTCCTCCCACAGTCCAAAGACGTGCAGGTTAGGTGGATTGACCACGCTAAATTACCCTTAGTGACCAAAAAGGTTAGATGGGGTTATTGGGTTACGGGGATAGAGTGGAAGTGAGGGCTTAAGTGGGTCGGTGCAGAATCTAAGAGCCGAATGGCCTCCTTCTGCACTGTATGTTCTATGTTCTAAAACACATGTAAGATTTTGTTGAAAATCAACATTCCTTCCAGTGGCAGATTGCTCAGTTCTGCCCCTTCAGGTCTCTTAAGGCTTCCGCACTCACATCCACCTTTAGAACAATCCTCATTTCCTATTGCTGTAAAACATACTTCCATGTATTTTATTACTTTTGTAAGTGATGAAATGTGGGGTGGGATTTTCCGTTTTTGAGACTAAGTGTTGACGCCTATGCAGAATCCGTGGACTTTTAAGACAGAAAAAATGTTGCCACCGATTCCACTACCGTTAAGGGGCTAGCACCGGTGCAACGTGGAAGACAATCGATTCCAATGAAAAACAGTGCGGTATTCGCCGTGTCCATGATTGATACTCGGGTGGCTGACAAGCTGCAGCCGCATTTACACATTTCTCTCCCCACAACACGTGTCCCAGCCAACAAGATGGCACTGGTTGTGCTGGAGCGTGCCCATTCAGCTGATGAGCCATTTGGGGCCAGCGGGCACCCAGGGCATCCCTGGGGGACACCTATACAACCCGCACCACCAGGTTCAAAGTGGGCTGTTAGCGGTGTGTGCAGCTGCATGGCTGCCTTGCCGACTGCGATAATGGTGGTCCGTGCCCGTCCACCCCGACGCAATAGCTCACCTCCTGGCCACCCTCCACTGTACCCCCCAGTCCTGGTAGAAGCCCCCCCCCACCCAGCCAGATGCACAACTGTCAGCAAACTCTCGCGATGTTGGAGTCCTTCTGTACCCCCTCTCTCTCCCTCAGCAGCTGCCACGCCGGTTTCACGATTTTTAAAACCACAAGTGAACCTCGCCGTCGGAAACTCAGCCCATTGGAGGCGAAGAATCTCGGAGGCCCTGGTGGGTGCCACATCGGGCCCACTAATAATATGCAAATGGTGCCTACTGTACGTGCGGAGTGAAATGCATTGACGCCATTTTCAAGGTGACAGAGAATCGCAATTTGGGGTCAAATTGGCACCTGCCCTAATTTTGGTGTCAGAAGATGTCCGCCCAATCGCATTTCCGGATTTCAGCGTCGGCTAACGGAGAATCCCACCCGTGATGATTTTCATGTGACTCCAGTTCTAACAAGTCAATGTTCCAGGACACATCAAATAACATTGGGCTATGATGCAGACTGTGAACTATCCACTCTTTGCAAACCATGTCAACTTTATTAAGTCAGCTTCATTTCTCGTTTCCTGGTCTGTTAAGTGGGTACTATAATCAGGGCGGTTCCATAGGCACAACTTTTGGAAATGAATGAGCTGCTTGTGGAGACAGAGCACGTGTTGGCAGCTCGCCCAAATAATCAGTGATGATTGAGTTGGACTATCAATAGGAGCCTCTCATTCTGAAAGGAAGAATCTGCAAGAAAGTCGGGGACGGGATTCTCTCAGCCCAGGCCGGGCCGGAGAATCGCCGGGATGGGCGCAAATCGCGCAACGCTGCCCTGACGCCGGTCCACCTGTCAGCGCAGCGCAGTCGGCAGCCACACTAGGCGGTCACTCCCCAGCGATTCTCGGCCCGGGATGAGCCGAACGGCCGTATAAAAAATCCTGAGTCCCACCGGCGCCGTTCTAACCTGGTCTTACCCGGCGGGACCTCGTCGTGAATGGGTCCGGGGCCGGCCTGGTGGGGGGGATGGGGGGGGGGGGGGGGCGGGGGTGGAGGGTGTCCAACCCCGGAGGAGCCTCCGCTGTGGCCTGGCCCGCGATCAGGGCCTACCAGGCTGGGGCATCTTTTGTTCCGCGCCAGCCTCTGTAGCCCTACGCCATGTTGCGTCAGGGCGGGCACGGAGAAGGGAGCCATTGCGCATGCACGTGTTGGTGATGGTCCTACTGCACATGTGCAGTCCCACAGCACCCACCTGATGCCGGGATCAGCAGCTGGAGCGGCGTGGGTTGCGCCAGTACCATACTGTCCCCCGTAGGGATCAGAATTGCTGCTCCTGGGGCCATGTTGATGTCGTCGGGAAACGCGACGGTGTTAAGACGGCGTCAACGCTTAGCCTCCGGATCAGAGAATCCTGCCCAATGTGCTTGAAGGAAATTTGTGAAAAATGTTCAAGTGAAAAAAAAATTGAATGAATGTTGTCTTCCTGGGCTATTTGTTTTCTTTTCACCTGTGGGGCACCCATGGGCAAAATGGATTTTGTTCTGTTTGGTTTCTAGTCAGTGAGGGACAAGTGCTGTTGTCACTTTGTCCTTACGTGTGCTGAACCTAAAGGTAAAGGTAAAGTCGCCATCGTCCCAGATGACCAGAGGCTGCTTTCCCCTTTTGAGGGGGAGAGCTGACTGATGGCGATTTAACCTGAGGATCACCACACCTCAGGTGAGGAGCAAGGTTGGGAAGGCTGGGCCTTCATGAATAACCCATGTTAGCGGAGTTAATGAGTTGAGTTCTTTAAACCATATGGAACTTTAACAAAATGCCTTTTAATGCCACATACATGCGGGAGAGCGAAAACTCGGCTGCTGTAACTCCAGCTTGGTCCAAGTCGCTCTCCTCGCACAAAGCCGGTTCACATTTCTTTATACTGTTTGGATGGTACAGAGAGATTCAAAGGAATACACTACAATCGCTTATCTATACCGGCAACTTAATTAGGTTACAGTCACTCTCCTGATTAGATGACATGGATACTTTGTCTTATATGCGTTACTTCTAATTGTTCGGTGGACACATCTTGTCCATCTGCTTTACAATACAAAGGAAAGGTTTTTAGATAGTCAGCCAGTAATGAGGTGTTGAGTGTTCCATCTCCCTGATACCTGCATAAGGGTAGGTGCACAATTCCCCTTCCAGACATGCCGGAGCTAAGCTGAACGTTTCCGATTAGTCACTATTGCTAAGCTTTGGAAATATATTACCTGAGAAATACCTGCTTGTGCTATGCTAATTTGTGTTTGTCCACATTTGGGTTTTGGAGACTGTCAGGTTAACCCTTTCCAGGCACCCTCTTCCCTACTGCCCCATGTGTACCTCAGATTCTCCATTTCTCCTACTACAACCCACAATAATGGGGTGAGCCCATTTAACTCACGGACCGATAACCCACTGTGGCAACTTTCCTGAATATGTCAGCTCAAAGTGAGAAATGCTGCATGTGCATATCTTCTGTCGCAGCTGGAGATGATAAGGTTTCTGCATCCCCTACCTTCATTAAACAAAAGAAAGCAAACAGTTTGCATTTTTATACACCGGTGAAACACAGCATTAATTTAATGAGATGCAGCGGGATTATCATAACACAAGAAAACCTCACTAAATTGCAGAATACCATTATCCTGCTTATCGTTAAAATTGGAATGAGTATTGAATCAGAATATTGAGTCTTGCTGCTTAAGTGTAGCCAATTTGAGGATGCCAGCAGAAATTTGACTCGGATTTTGATTTCTTGATATTATACTGGCTCCCAAGCTAAACCGAATATTAATGCTGCAAATGAGATTTGGATTTGCCTGGACGATTTCTTGCACTCTCAAGTGCCACTTTTGATCAGCAATATTCTTTTGCAGTCATAGAGTTCCTGAAGTAATGGAGGAGAAAAACATAATTGCAAACCATATTAATAGCCCACGGAAATTTAAAGGGAGGTTGTATTCCATTGCCTGGGTCAGTGGGCACCTGATCTGATCCTAAACTTCTGCCAAGGCTCAGGAGCAAAGTGTCAGTCACGTCTGGGAGAGAATGTGCATCACCCTGCCTCTCGATTCATTCTCCTAAGGGGCAGTCTGCCTGGAGCTTTAAGCCGAAGACTTCTGATCACGGTCATCTCAAGAAAGAGTTAAGGCAATCCAAATCATAGTCTCGGCTAAAGTGTAGGCCTGGGTAAGCATTTATTGTCTCACTATCTTGTGTGGAATATTACTCCACCCTCAGGCCACACCGCAAAGGCATAAACAACCTGAGCAGTGACCCTGTCAAGTCCTTGTGCCTTTCGCTTTGCTTTTGAGTAAAACAACCTGGCTTAACGGTAAACAATTTAAGGGGAAACAGCATCTGAAAATTGTGACAATATTATACTTTTACTTGCAATGACTGTGACAGAAGACAGGGCATTGCAGCATTTCAGAAAAAGTGGGCTGTTGCAGCATTGAAAATATGACATAATGGTTTCAGATGATAAGATTGACTTGTGAAATGAAAAGGATCACACCTGAAATCTTCACCTGTCTTTTCCCCTGTTTAATCTGCCATACACATTTTGCTTTCATTTGGGACATTAAATATTTAGTAGGTGTCAAGGTATTTATGTTTTGTTTGATTTGGTGCAGTTTAAAAGCCAAAAGTCAGGGCAACACGGCTGCACAGCGCCAGGGTCACAGGTTCGATTCCGGGCTTGGGTCACTGTCTGTGCGGAGTCTGCATGTTCTCCCTGTGTCTGCGTGGGTTTTCTCCGGTGCTCCGGTTTCCTCCCACAGTCCAAAGATGTGCAGGATAGGTGTATTGGCTATGATAAATTGATCTTAGTGTCTTTTGTGAGGTCCACGAAGAATCCAGCACGAGTTGTAGAATAGAAAGAAATAATATTTATTTACAATAACATACAACAGCAGCAGTAACTCCCTTGCTGCTCACTCCTCTCTAGCTGGTTCCATACTGGCCAGCTTTATTTGTGCAGGGACTCTGCTAATGATTTCTCCGCCCCCCTCATTGGGGCAGCTCATACTCCCTAAGGATTGTGGGATTGCCATTAGTCCCCAGCCAGTGGTAAGCAAGCAGGTTATAACAGTGGCCAAAAAGGGTTGGTGTGGTTACTGGGTTATGGGGATCGGGTAGAGGCATGGGCTTAAGTAGGATGCTCTTTCCAAGGACCGGTGCAGACGCGATGGGCCAAATGGCCTCCTTCTGCACTGTAAATTCTATGTTCTAAATGCAGTCCAGATTCCTGTACTAAGCTTATCCCAAATACAACATTGCAAGTTTCAGCAGTTAACAGCTTCAGAGACAAATAATTGGACAATGACTTGTATTCATACAGCCCTTTAATGCAGAAAATCAGAGCATTGCTTCACAGAGTACTAATTAGTGATGGAAGGAGGGATAACCAAAAGCTTGATCAAAATTTTAAGCTCTGAAGAGGTGAATACTGGAAATCTGAAAGCATTTTGAACCAGTGACCTGCTAGGTCTTTGGGACTTCTAGCACTCTGCGAAAATGCAATATCCTCTTATTCTACTGGTGAGTATCCATGAAGAATAATGAGACACCACTTGCTTGTGGAAACAAACCTCACTGACTTCCTTAATACGTCCCGCGGACTTCTGACTGACTAATGTCCTTGATGTATCCATCAGTATCTTTTAATGAATGTAGGAATTTAAGATGTATTGTATTATACGTATTTAGGGCAGTAAGGGTTAAAAGCCTGTGTTAGAGTGTGTTTGGCTGCTGCAATCATGTTTAAAATAATCTTGATTTGAAATGATGGGAGCCAGGGGTGCAGTTTATTTGATTAAGCAGATTCCCCATGGAGTTAATTAGATTTCAGCTTGGTAAAATGATATCGTTACTGGGCGGAGCTAAGGTATCAGGCATTTTGTAGGAAAGCAGGTCAGTGTGGGTCTGGGTGAAGCTGTGACCACAAGTCAAGCAGTTTGCTCTCTGCAGTTCAGTTAAAAGAGATTAACAGCCTTTAAAGGAGTGCAGGCCTGTCTGAGAAAAAAGGGGAAGTTGAAACAAGCTGAAAAACAGCTTCTGAAGAGATACAGCCAGAGTTTCTGCATGGGTCTGGCAGGAGTCAGATCTTTTTTTAATGCAGTGTTGTGAGAACTCTCTTTCTCAAATAATAACTTTGTAAAGCAAGTATACATGTGTACCATTTGTAGTTAGAGTGGATTGGTTTTCCTTGTTTAAGTGGGAATAAAGATACCAATTAAGGATATTGCATTCACCATATTGTATTGTTTAAGGGATAATTGTTATTTTCTTGTGTGATGTCAAAGATTTTAATACTGACCAGGATTCTCCGAGCCGGTGCCGGTTCGGAGAATTGCAGGTCACGCTGGAAATTCCCACCGCTCCGATGCCGGAACGCGATTCTCCGACGACCGCAGAATCAGCACCAGTTGCGTGTGCGTGGCCGACACAACACCACTCGGGGATGGCCCCCGCGGCGTTTCTTCGTGAATTCCCACCGAGTTCCGCTGGCATGGTTCCAACCTGGTACTACCCGGTATCACCTGGTTGGGAGGGGTGGAGGATCAGGCTCCTGGGGGGCCTTCACGACGGCCAGGCCCACAATTAGGGGCTACGGATCGGCTGGCGCGCGCGAGCAGGAGGGGGCCTATCTCATTCGCGTGGCCTACTGTGTGGCTCCACCATATTGCACGGCGCCAGCGCAGAAACAGCCACCATGCGCATGCATGGCACGGAAACTACCAACATGCGCAAGCGCGGCCCCGTGCCAGCAGTGCAGGGTCACGTATCGGCGCCAGAGCAGTGCGAAGCACTCCAGCGCCGTGCTGGCCCCCTGTGGCCCACTGAATCACTGGGCCAAGAGGCCCATTGATGCCGACGTGCAACACTCCGGTGTTTATGCCGGCGTTAATTTCAGTGAGATTCCCCATCAGGGCTGCACAGTAGCACCGTGGTTAGCACTGTTGCTTCACAGCGCCAGGATCCCCGGCTAGATTCCGGTTTGGGTCACTGTCTGTGAGGAGTCTGCACGCATGTCTTCATGGGTTTCCTCCCGTTGATCCGGTTTCCTCCTGAAAGACACGTTGTTAGGTGAATTGAACATTCTGAATTCTCCCTCAGTGTACCGGAACAGACGCCGGAATGTGGCGACCATGGGATTTTCACAGTAACTTCATTGCAGCGTTAATGTAAGCCTCCTTGTGACAATTATAAAGATTATTATTATTATCATCCTTCTAAACTTCACCAGGTACTAACCCAGAGTTCTCAACCCGCTCCTCATACGACAAACTCTTCATTCCAGGGATCATTCTTGTGAACGTCCTCTGGACCCTTTCCAAGGCCAGCACATCCTTCTTTACATAAGGGCGTAAAACTGCTCACAATATTCAAAATGGGGTCTGGTCAGAGCCTTGTACACTCTCAGAAGTAAATCCCTGCTCTTGTGTTCGAGCCCTCTCAAAATTAATGCTAACATTGTTGTTGCCTTCCTTACTGCCAACTGAACCTCCATGTTAACCTTAAGAGAATCCTGAACAAGGACTCCTAAGTCCCTTTGTTCTACAGAATCCCGAAGCCTTTCCCCATTCAGAAAATAATCCATGACTCTATTCTTCCTACCAAAGTGCATAACCTCACGCTTTTTCACATTGTATTCCATCTGCCCACTCTCCTCGCCTGTCCAAGTTCTTATGCAGCCTACCCACTTCCTTAACACTACATTTCCTTCTATATATCTTTTTATTCACTGCAAATTTAGCAACAATGCACTCAGTTCCTTCTTCCAGATTGTTAATCTATATAGTGAATAGCTGTGGTCCCAACAATGACCCCTAGGGTACACACTAGCCACCGGCTGCCATCCTGAAAAAAACCTTTGCCCCCCACTCTTTGCCTTTTTCCAGCCAGCCAATCCTCTATCCATGCCAGTACCTGCCCCTAACACCATGGGTTCTTATTTTATTTAGCCTCTTGTACCACATCTTGTCAAAGTCCTTCTGGAAATCCAAATAGATCACGTCCACTGGCTCTCCTTTGTCTAACTTCCTTGTTACCTCCTTAAAAAATTCTAACAGATTTGTAAGGTATGACCTCCCCTTGACCATTTTACCATGCTCTTCCAAGTACTCCACAATCTCAGCATTGTAAAATCTTAATAACGAACGTAATCAGGTTAACCGGCCTATAATCTCTCATCTTCTGCCCCCCCTCCATTCTTAAATAGGGGTGTTAAATTAGCCATTTTCCCTTTTAGATACAACATTCTCTGTCCTGCGTTGACCTGCTGTGCCTGAGGTTAGATTGCTGCCGCTTTCCATACCCTCTGTTCTATTACTTGTCAGGAAACTTTAGTAACCTCCACTGAGGTAATGCATTCTATGTTGAACACTAAAGCTGAAATAACAAGCTCTTTTCATCCCTATATTTAGGTGATGTTTACATTGTCTCTTTTCATCCCTATATTTATGTGATGTTTATATTAGAACATAGAACATAGAACAGTACAGCACAGAACAGGCCCTTCGGCCCTCGATGTTGTGGCGAACAATGATCACCCCACTTAAACCCATGTAACCCGTAACCCAACAATCCCCCCATTAACCTTACATTACGGGTAATTTAGCATGGCCAATTCACCTAACCCGCACATATTTGGACTGTGGGAGGAAACCGGAGCACCCGGAGGAAACCCACGCACACACGGGGAGGACGTGCAGACTCCACACAGACAGTGACCCAGCCGGGAATCGAACCTGGGACCCTGGAGCTGTGAAGCATTGATGCTAACCACCATGCTACCGTGAGGCCCGTTGTTGTCGATGAGTCCAGTGACTGGCAGTCAGGTAGGTCAGGCTCGAGCTTTATCTGCAATGCTCTGTGTGGAACTCCACAACTTAGATGAACAGATTCAACTTTTAGAAAAGTATAATTTTTTGGGATCGTCTCTCTGTTCATTACTTTTTGCAAGGCAATTTATCAGGAATGGTGTGTACTGGCATGTTGATACTTTTGCGGCACAATAAATAGTCTCTTGTTTTTCAGGCAGAAGGTTGTGAGTTCAAGTCCCACACCGGAGATTTTATTTTTGCAAAAACATACTTTATTCGTAAAATATCTGAAAGAACGTTACAAACATTTCAAAATGGCCATTACACAAAGAGCAATAACATTCAGGTTCTCTACATACGTCATTCCTGAGGAGCTTCAATACAGTCAAAGAAACATGATAGACATTTCAAATGGTGATTAAAAATGCTGCAAAGGCATTTAAGTTGTCTCCATAGTTCAAGTTGCACTCTGAGGTTCTTCAATATAATTGTGATATTTGTAACATTCACTGTATACATTCAATGTGAGTCATACAGCCCGAGAGGGTTCTGTACAATTCCACTCCCCACATTTCACTATGGCTGAAAGGTCTTAGACACCGACCTTTCCCCACTGCGCCTCTGCAGTGTTTGCCCCAAGCTTTAGTGCATCCTTCAGCACATAGTCCTGGGCTTATCAATGTGCCAGTCTGCAACACTCAGTGGGGGCAGCTCTTTGCGCTGGAAGATCAACAAGTTTCAGGTAGACCAACGGGGGGCTTTGGGAAGCTTTACCCCCCAACTATCTTACCCAGCATCTGTGCAACGTATTCCGTTGGGTTCCTGCCCTCGGTGGCCTCCGGCGGTCCCACAATCCTCAGGTTATGGTGGCGGGACCTTCCCCTTTAGCACTCCTAGGGCAGTCTCCAGTGAGGTGATCTGATCACTCCACCGTCGGCTCCTGTGCCTCCAGCCACCTTTCTGTCTTCTCTAGCACTTCCTTGAAGGGGCCAGGGTGTCTGCCACCGTCAACTTCACCGTTGCTATCAGGTCCTCCTTGATGGTGTTCCTGTGTTTCAGGAGTTTTTTGGTTCGGATCTCCATCCATTGCCATATCGGTGGGTTGGCGATGGTGACTCCGCTCGCTCCGCCATGTCTTGCTCCAACTCTCTCTATATGTCCGCCGCCTCGGCCTTCCTTTCCCACCTTTTGCTGCCCTTGTTCTCTTTTCTGCCCCTTTGATGTTTCGGGGGCACTTCCTTGGGTTTTGGATGGTTTCAGGTGAGGGTGGGGTGGGGTTTTGATTGACTTAATGGCCAATCGTTGGTTAAAAAGCATCTAAGTTGATGTCACCTTTCATTCGACTGCTTAGCACATCCTCACCACCGGAGGTCGATTAATGAATTTAAGGCAGAGTGGTTTACCTTTAATTCGAGCAGAAGGCTGGGTTGGGTTAAGCTGAAGTTTAAAATGTGACTTTAAGGCAAGATGTCTGCAGGAAGCTGTCTGAATTTCAAACCAGCAGTTTCCAGAACGGTTTGACTGACATCAGTGCTGACTCAGCTTGATGGACTTTAGGGCAGCATGGTAGCACAGTGGAGGGCAGCATGGTAGCACAGTGGAGGGCAGCATGGTAGCACAGTGGTGGGCGGCATGGTAGCGCCGTGGTTAACACTGTTGCTTCACAGCTCTAGGGACCCAGGTTCAATTCCAGCCTCGGATGATGGTCTGTGTGGAGTTTGCACATTCTCCCCGAGTCTGCGTGGGTTGCTCCAGTTTCCTCCCACAGCCTAAAGATGTGCAGCTTAGGCGGATTGGCCCTTAGTGTCCAAAAAGACTAGGTGGGGTTAATGGGTTACGTCGGTAGGGTGGAGCCATGGGCTTAGGTAGGTGCTCTTTCCAAGGGCCAGCACAGACTTGATGGGCCAAATGCTTCCTTCTGCACTGTAAATTCTATGATTCTATGACTTGGGCGGTGGCCAGTGAACTGGATCATATTACCGGATTTTGCCAATAGCCCATGCTGGTTGGTTCCGATTTCTCTGGGATGTTTCCCAATTAAGGTTGGTTTTTCTTCCAGTTTTGCTTTGACTCAGAGCTGGAAGCAACTACAGAAAGAGGCCATTCAGCCCATCGAGTCTGCACCGACCTTTTTGAAAGACCACCCTACCTGGGCCCTATTTCCCACCTTGTAACCTCACCTAAGGGGCAATTTATCATGGCCAATCCACCTAACCTGCACATCTTTGGACTGTGGGAGAAAACCGGAGCAACCGGAAGAAGCCCACACAGACATGGGGGGAAAGTGCAAACTCCACGCAGATGGTTAGCCAATGTGGGAATTGAACCAGGGTCCCTGGCGCTATGAGGTAGCAGTGCCTACCACTGCACCACCGTGCTGCCCCTCTGAGATGTAAAATAACTCTGAAAATCCCGTGTGGAGACTCTGTTTTTCCTCCGTTGGAAACTGGAAACTGATAAGGTTTCAAACTGAGATTGGAAACTGGGTTGAGGTGAGACAAAGAGTCTTAAGAAAGAAACAGGCGGCCTGGGGCCGTTATTCCTCTCGTGCCTGAATCCTTCCTGCTGGACTCAGCAAAGTGTTCTATACAACACACCAACAGGGCAGGAGAGAGAGAGCAGCCCTGTCTGACGCCTAATTTAATTGGAAAACTTTCCGATTCCCACCCATTGATTGAAACTGCATTACTAATGTTTGTGCAGAGCAGGCACATCCAACTGTGGATTCCCTCCTTAAATCCCACTTTAGAGAACACATCCATCATGTAGGTGTGTGGTAGTCTGTCAAAGGCGTTCTCCTGGCCCAGGCTGATGAGAGAGGTATCCACAGCCCCTGTCCCACACAGAGGCAATCATAACCCTGAGTAGAGCGAGGCTATCAGGGATCTTACTGCCAGGGACAGATCATGTCTGGTCAGGGCAGAGCATTGACTCCAATGGTGATGAGAGATTTGACACCTCAGTGCGGTACTGGCAGAGTGCTGGATTGTTGGAGGTGCCATCTTTTGGATGAAGTGTTAAATTGTGGCTGCACTCACCCTCTGAGGTCAGTTTAAAAATGTCCCAATCCACCATTCAACGAAGCGCGCATGATTTCTCCCAATTTCCTGGGCCATATGTATCTACCAACCAACATAAGAGAAAAGAGTTTAACTGTCTAAGCATCCCATTGATGGTTGTGGGACTTTGCTGTTTGCAAATTGGCTGCTGCATTTCCCAATAATGATGACACACCATTGGCTGCAAATCCTGAGATTATAGAAAATGCTGTGTTAATGTGAGTCCTTGTGATCTGGTTGAACGATGATTTCGAAGTTTGCTCTTATTGTTTCATATTTTAAGTTAATTGAATAATTAACTTTGTTATCTCCGTTTGCAGGATGCATCATTATTTTTTCTTAGTTGTTAGTTTGGAAATAAGCTTGAATTCATTGTCAGCTTGTAGCTATGTTCAAAGACAAGCCAGTTCTGGAACTGATCGTGGGGGTCTGTTAAAGGCTCCCATTCTTCAGATCCATCATTGGGTTCTTTATTTGGAACGCTTCCTTAGGATTCTTTTATTGGGAGGTCCATCCTAATTTGGGACTCTAATTTGGTATTCTCTTATCAGGACTCATATTGGAACTATGGATTAGAAATTGCCTATTTAGGACCCTTATTGAGAACACCAAATTTTTGGGGACTTTTATTTATGAATCTTTGATTTATGCACCTCTTTAAACGTCTTTTTTCTGATCATCTAATCTTATTTTTTGGAGTTGCCTCATTCACAGCAATCATGGTTCCTAACCTGAAAAGTGGAGGTTCAAACTCCACTCCAGACTTGATTTACACTGATGCTGAGTGAAGCACTGAGGGAGTGCTACATTGCCGGGGGTCCATGTTTTGGATGAAACATTAAATACCCAGTTGGGTATTAAAATTCCAGGACACGATCCAACGAAGAACAGGAAGTTCTCCCAAAATTCCAGGCTAATATTTTTTCTTCAGTTAGGAACATAGGGACAGGAACAGACCATTCAGCCCAACGAACCTGTTCCCCCATACAATACGATAATGACTGAACTGTTTCTGAACTCAGAGATTCCTTCCTGTCCAACTGCATCACTTGTCCCTTTCAGGATTCAGCCCATGAAAGATCATAATGTAAATTAAAGCCTTTGTAATTGCTTCACTCCTGAGGTAATTTGTCTCAAAGTTGCTGATGATTCTCCATTGCCCGACTCCGATATTGTAATCAGTGATCGGGTAGAGAATCGACTTCGACGCCCAAATTGGGGCCGGCGGCAGTTTGACGCCGGTCAGCCATGCTCTGCCCCCTCGGAAATGATGTAATCGCGTCATGCGCCGTTGCAACAGTGTTGGCAGGTCATTGGCCGGCCCTCCTGCGATGCTCCGCACCCAATGGGCCAAGTTCCCGACAGCGCGGGACAAGCGTGGTCTCAGCAGTCGGGATCCCAGCGTGGCGGCTGTGGACTGTGTCCAGCGCCATCACACGTGGCTGAGATCAGTGCCACTGGACAGGGGGGTATCCGTGGTGGCCAGGGGGTGGCCTTTGAGGTTGCGAATGGCTGGTCAGTTACATGCACGGCCAGCACCATGTTGTGCGGCGCGACCTCTGCAGGTCATTCTCCAGCCGTTTTCTGCACGGGAGGCAGGAGTTGCACTCGGCGCGCTGCTAGCCCCTCTACGGCCCCGGAATCTGTGAGGGGTCGGCACAGATTTATTCATCGTAAACCTCCTGTGATTTCTCCATTCAAGTCGGTACTTAGCTGCTGAAACAGAGAATCAAGCCCAATGTTTCTTCTTGTGTAAAATGTTAATGGGCGGCACGGTAGCACAGTGGTTAGCACTGTTGGTTCACAGCGCCAGGGTTCCAGGTTCGATTCCCGGCTTAGGTCACTGTCTGTGCGGAGTCTGCACATTCTCTCTGTGTCTGCGTGGGTTTCCTCCGGGTGCTCCGGTTTCTTCCCACAAGGCCCGAAAGATGTGCTGTTCTGTAATTTGGACATTTTGAATTCTCTCTCTGTGGGCGCGATTCTCCGCAAATGCGGAGAGTCGTGAAGGCTGCCGTGAAACTGGCCGTGTTTCACGGCAGCCTCCGCGCCCCCTCCAGGGACCCGATTCTGCTCCCTGGTCGGGGCTAGCAGCGGGGCCCCGTGAACCTCGGCATCGCAGGCTAACGGCGGCTGACGTCATCACGCATACGCGTGAAACCCACGCATGCGCGGGCCGTTATGCCCCTCAGCCGCCCCGCGGACTGATCCAGCGGGGCGGCGGAGGAACAAAGAGTGCGCGGGGTTCGGACCAGCTGCCCACGATCGATGGGCACCGATCGCTGGCCCGTGCCAATCGGTGGCATGTTTCTCCAGAACGGCACTTTGCGGCCGTTTTCACGAACTGTGAGAGCAGGTGTGTTGGAGTTCGTGAAAATGGCCGTAAAGGCCTGGGAAATCGGCCCATCGGATAGGGGAGAATCGCTGCTCGCCATAAAAAACGGCGAGCAGCGATTCGTGTCGTGGGGCGGCCGTGGGGGGGGGGGGGGGGGGGGGGGGGGAGAATAGCGGGAGGTCGGGAAAAATGTCGGGAAGGCCCTCCCGCTATTCTCCGACCTGTCGTGGGGGGCGGAGAATCGCGCCCTGTGGACCTGAACAGGCGCCAGAATGTGGTGACTAGAGGATTTTCTCAGTAACTTCATTGCAGTGTTAATGTAAGACTAGTTGTGACAATAAAGATTATTATATTATAAAATCGCTTTTTTTATTGAGTGGAAATATTTGGCAGGTTTTACGTTAACATTCACAGAGCATCGTTGACAAGGCTGGTATTTATTTCCCATTCCTGGTTGCCGTTGAGAGCTGGTGGTGAGTCGCCTTCAGGAACCTGTGCAGTCCACGTGGTGAAGATGTTCCACAATGCTGTTGGGAACGATGTATGATTGGGTGGGATTCTTAAGTCTGGGTGAGTTTCGGAGAGATTGTAGCATACTGGCAATGTCATTGGGCTGATGCTCTGGGGACGCGCGTTCAAATTCCACTACAACAGCTGGTAGAAGTTCAATTCAATGAATTAACTCTAGAATTTTAAGCTAGTTTCAATAATGGTGAGCCAACTGCTTCACCAGTTATGCCCTTTAGGGAAGGAAATCTGCCATCCTTACATGCTCTGGCCTACATGTGACTCCAGACCCACAGCAATGTGGTTGGCTCTTAACTTCCCTCTGAAAGAGAAAGTGGGCACCACGGAAGCACTATGGATTCACAGCGTCAAGGTTCGATTCCCTGCTTGGGTCACTGTCTGTGCGGAGTCTGCACGTTCTCCCCATGTCTGCGTGGGTTTCCTCCGGGCGCTCCGGTTTCCTCTCACAAGTCCCAAAAGACGTGCTTGTTAGGTAATTCGGACATTCTGAATTCTCCCTCTGTGTACCTGAATAGGTGCCGGAGTGTAGTGACTACTGGCTTTTCACAGTAACGTCATTGCACTGTTAACGTAAGCCGACTTATGACAATAAAATATTATTATTACTAAAAGACCAAGCAGGCCACTCCGTGTAAGAGCAATTAGAAATGGGCAAGAATTGCTGGCCCAGCCACAAACACCCACATCCCATGAAAGATTAAAAACAAAGAGTGGAACTTTCTGATTTTTTTTCAGTGTTGGCTCGGGTGGTAAAAGCCGAGGGCAGCGCGCGAGCTACCTTGCCAGCTCTTCCCGCCATGTTTTTAAAAATGGAAGGGGCTGGTCCAACGACGTTGTGCTGGCAAGGTGGGCTCTGACCGACTCTACTTCATCAGTAACTTAGAATTTTGCGAGAACCCCCAGGGAATCCATCCCTGGACACGGGACCAACCCCCACCACAGTGAATTGCCCCTCCACCACACCCCAAAACTCCCCAATGGAAGCGCTGCTTGGCAGTGCCCCTTGGGGAGTTGTACCTACCTATGAACCCCAGATGGGGTCCGTCCGTCAAGTTCCCTGTTTGTCAAAACCTGTTGTAAACCTCGCCGACCTGACATCACACAGGTGGGGCAGGGGTGGGGGAATTCCCTACATGGGGATTGGTACAGCGGGGAGGCCCACTAAGTATATGGTAATAGTGTTCCTGTCATTGCACCACAGGAACCCCGTTCCATCATTGGCAGGGGGACAGGGTCAATCGAGCTGGGAAATCCCCCCACCTCCCCCACCCCTGGCACAAAAGACATTTTGGGACTTCCCCTCGATTCTTCCCCCCGCCGGCTGCCATTCCTGTCCACCAAAACTGGAGGCAGAAATTCCCTCTGCAAAACGTGTCTATTCTGTTGCTTTGAACATTGTGGGGGAAAGTAACAATGTTAACATCCATTCTCTGCCCATTCTTTTGACTATAGTATGCAATCCCACAATGATGAATGTTTATATTTTATTTTAAAGACTGAACCTTCATTTTTGATTTCAGTAATGTGAATCACTGAGTGAAGGAGCAGCTTTAACGTAATTGGAATTCTAATTAGCTCACAATTGTTCTATTTTGTTCTCAAACTTTTGTGTGCAGTCGTCAAGGTGGGAACCCGGCTTCTACAGAATGTTTAAATTCTGCTCTGACAATCCAAACCTAACTAGTCTGGATTTCTGAAAAGACTAGACATGGAAAGGTCCTTCTTCTCAGCATGTTGTTATCTGCGTGGGCATCTGGGAATGATAGATATTCTGTCAGTTCCTGTAGCAACATCACAACCACAGGAGTTCACTGTATTTAGGGGCAACACGGTAGCATGGTGGTTAGCATAAATGCTTCACAGCTCCAGGGTCCCAGGTTCGATTCCCGGCTGGGTCACTGTCTGTGCGGAGTCTGCACGGCCTCCCCGTGAGTGCGTGGGTTTCCTCCGGGTGCTCCGGTTTCCTCCCACAGTCCAAAGATGTGCGGGTTAGGTGGATTGGCCATGCTAAATTGCCCATAGTGTCCTAAAAAGTAAGGTTAAGGGGGGGGGGGGGGGTTGTTGGGTTACGGGTATGGGGTGGATACGTGGGTTTGAGTAGGGTGATCATTGCTCGGCACAACATCGAGGGCCGAAGGGCCTGTTCTGTGCTGTACTGTTCTATATATCTATTTGCCTGCAGGGGCTGATCTATGGGATTATATTGTTGCTTATGTCTTCAGCGAGGGCCACAAAGTTTTGATCACTAATTAGTGAAATTGGCACATTGGGCAGATCAGATTTCAGTGATGCCCTGCAGAAGGTTTGGTGAAATTTTGCCCCCTCATGTCATCCCAACCACATCAACAAATTTCTTTCACAATCAGATCACCTTCGACACAGCCTAGAAACAACAATCTCTCTGAGCAATCAGAGGAACCACACGACTGAAACCTGCGTGAATTAAAGCAGGATCTGCTATCTTGTCAGATCAGGGCGGTACGGGAGCACAGTTGTTAGCACAGTTGCTTCACAGCTCCAGGGTCTCAGGTTTGATTCCCAGCTTCGGTCACTGTCTGTGCGGAGTCTGCACGTTCTCCCCGTGTCTAACGTGGGTTTCCTCCGGGTGCTCCGGTTTCCTCCCACAGTCCAAAGATGTGCAGGTTAGGAGGATTGGCCATGCTAAATTGCCCTTAGGTCAGGTGGGGTTACTGGTTTACGGGAATATGGTGGAAGTGTGTGCTTAAGTGGGGCGCTCTTCCCAGGGGCCGGTGCAGACCTGATGGGCGGAATGGCCTTCTTCTGCACTGTAAATTCGATGATTCTGTGATAAATTGCCCTGAGTGTCCGAAAGGTTGGATGGGGTTTCAGGGTTAGGGCAGGGAGTTAGGGAGTAAGACTGGATGGGGAGCTCTTTCAGTCCAGATTTGATGGGCCAAATGGCCTTCTTCTGCACTGCAGGAATTTTATGGAATGCTGAGCTGTGGAAATGTTTCTGATAACTTGCTGCTTCAGGATAGGTGGATTGACTGTGCTAAATTGCCCCTCAGTGTCCAAAGATGTATAGGTTAGATAGATTGGCGATGCTAAATTGCCCCTTAATGTCCAAAAGGTTAGGTGGGGTTACGGGGGAATGAGCCTATGTCAGGTATGTCATAATATACACATCAGTATATGCTGGTGCAGAGACACACACTGACTGACACACTGCAAGACCAATCAACACACACAACACAGCAGCCAATCACCAGTTAGGGCACGGTCACTATAAATCAGAGAGCACTAGTTTTCCCGCTCATTCGGGATGCAGCCTCTGAGACAGACAGAGCTCGCAGTCAGTAGCACAAAGATCCACCATGTGCTCAGTATAGGCTGGTCAGGTTAGGCATAGGTCTTCAGTCAATATAACATAGTGTCGACCCACAGTGCAAGTATGTTCAACAGCTCTTAGTTAAATAAAATAGAGTTGTACAATTACAAATGTTGGTAGCCTGTCTATGTTACTGCTAAGGTAAACACAATCTCCACAGATCCAGAATACCCAACACATCAGGGTACTCTTTCGGAGGGTCGTTGCAGACTTGATGGGTTGAATTGCCTCCTTCAGCACTGGAGGGATTCAATGGATTGTATGTGGATTATATTTCTCTATGTAATCTGTGATTACCGAGATAGTTTGTTGTTCATTATCTCCTTGTTCATTATCAAATCTCCTGGCCTGGTGTCTTGCTGGCTAACATTTTTCAAAATTGACTCACTTAGGTCTCATATGCTGTACATCTATGCAACTATGTTCATATTTGCTGAAGAATTAACTCCTATTTGGCAGCACTTTGTTTGTAGAAGTTTCTTGTGTTTACCATTTCTTTTCTTACCACATATGACAACTATTCCGAACTGATTGACTTCAGTTATTTCCAGAGGTAGTTTTGCTGCTAAGCCTTTTGTTCACTCAATTGACTAAAGGTTGACCCTAAAATATTTCCTCAGGTCTGCATGTTGAGAGAGGGAAGTGCTTGGCTTGAGGTTGTATCCATATGTGTTGAACAGACCTACCTGCAGAATAGAAAGGGAGGCCCAACACGTCTAAAAGGAGTGAATTGATCACCGTGTAACCAATTCCATTCCGTATGTTGGGATTTAAAACTTAAAGAGCCTTCCATCAGCTCTTAACAAGTATAGATCCCAATAACATACTAGTGTTACGACCATCTATCTTTGCTATGGAGACAATGATGGTAAATGTAGGTTATGCATTATTTCACTGTCACTTTTATAATGGATTGGCATACATAGATCATAGAACATAGAACAGTACAGCACAGAACAGGCCCTTTGGCCCTCGATGTTGTGCCGAGCTTTGTCCGCAACCAAGATCAAGCTGTCCCACACCCTGTCATTCTGGTGTGCTCCATGTGCTTATCCAATAACCGCTTGAAAGTTCCTGAGGTGTCCGACTCCACTATCACAGCAGGCAGTCCATTCCACACTCTAAGCACTCTTTGAGTAAAGAACCTACCTCGGACATCCCTCCTATATCTCCCACCCCGAACCTTATAGTTATGCACCCTTGTAACAGCTACATCCACCCTAGGAAATAGTCTCTGACGTCCACTCTATCTATCCCCCTCATCATCTTATAAGCCTCTATTAAGTTGCCTCTCATCCTCCTTCGCTCCAATGAGAAAAGCCCTAGCTCGTTCAATGTTTCCTCATAAGACCTACCCTCCAATCCAGGCAGCATCCTGGTAAATCTCCTTTGCACCCTTTCCAATGCTTCCACATCCTTCCCATTATGAGGTGACCAGAACTGCACACAATACTCCAAATGTGGTCTCACCAGGGTCATGTACAGTTGCAGCATAACCCCACGGCTCCTAAACTCAAGCCCCCTGTTAATAAACACTTACACACTATAAGCCTTTTTCACGGCTCTATCCACTTGAGTGGAAACTTTCAGAGATCTACGGACATGAACCCAAGATCTCTCTGTTCCTCCACATTTCTCAGAACCCTGCCGTTGACCCTGTAATCCGCATTTAAATTTGTCCTACCAAAATGAATCACCTCGCACTTATCAGGGTTAAACTCCATCTGCCGTTTTCCGGCCCAGCTCTGCATCCTATCAATGTCTCTTTGCAGCCCACAACAGCCCTCCACCTCATCCACTACTCCACCAATTTTGATGTCATCAGCAAATTTACTGACCCACCCTTCAGCCCCCTCCTCCAAGTCATTTATAAAAATCAAAAATAGCAGAGGACCCAGCATTGATCCCTGTGGTACACCACTGGTAACTGGTGTCCAGTCTGAAAATGTTCCATCCACCACCACCCTCTGTCTTCTATGTGACAGCCAGTTACTTATCCAATTGGACAAATTTCCCTCTATCCCACACCTCCTTACTTTCTTCATGAACCGACCATGGGGAACCTTATCAAACGCCTTACTGAAATCCATGTATACGACATCAACTGCTCTACCTTCATCTACACACTTAGTTACCTCCTCAAAGAATTCAATCAAATTTGTGAGGCAAGACTTACTCTTCATGAATCCGTGTTGACTATCCCGGATTAAGCTGCATCTTTCCAAATGGTCATTAATCCTATCCCTCAGGACCCTTTCCATTAACATTCTGACCACCGAAGTAAGACTAACCGGCCTATAATTACTAGAGTCATTCCTATTCCCTTTCTTGAACAGAGGAACAACATTTGCCACTCTCCAGTCCTCTGGCACTATTCCCATGGACAGTGAGGACCCAAAGATCAAAGCCAGAGGCTCTGTAATCTCATCCCTTGCCTCCCAAAGAATCCTAGGATATATCCCATCTGGCCCAGGGGATTTGTCGACCCTCAGGTTTACTCAAAGAATGTAGCGCAATATCACACTCCTAGTGCTCTTTCTGGCAATCATCTGAATGCAGAGACGATTGCTTGAAAATCAATGTAAAGGGCTCATCCCTTACCACCATCAGCAAAATTAAATGCAAGGGAGGGGAAATCCGGGCCGTTATAATTCTCCTTAAAACCAATCAACTTGTTAATTCAGTGTTTCATTTCCCTGTTTTTCTCATTTCTCACTTCCAGTCAGATCGAAGCAGTTTTTCTATTCCCAGAACTAGTATATATTCCAACTGTTTAACTCACTGGGCGTTGATCAAAGAATTGTTTTCACCCATTCATGAAATTTTAGCTTTCTTCCCTCTCTTACTTTCCAGGATTGCACGATAGCCCAATCTAAAAATAAAATGACTTTCCCCAAAGGGTAATGCAATATTTTTCAGCCATTACTTGTTTCTAACTAGATAACGCTCTGCAGCTGCAAAATGCAACTTTGTAGTGGCAATAGCTTTGATGCTGAGTGTTAACAGGGGCATTGCTTGCACATGCTGGAGTGCAGAGTAGGCCGGTTGTGATTTCAGACAACGGTTAACATTGATTTAATTCCAGACCTGCCAATGTGGAGCTTACTACTGGAGTTAATGTCCTGTCCATAACATGCAATCTACAGTGTGAAGGATGCCTCCACTACCAGTGTTATTCAAAGTGTTATCATCAGCCAACTTAGAGAGAAAGAAAAATATAGAATTAGCCAGGCCTGTGTCATGAGCAGAGGAAATGCTGACTCTACTGCTCACCAGGCAGAACACAGGTTGAAACTTGTGCTCATTATGAAGACTGAGTTTGTGAAGAGTTAAAAGAGGCTGGAAGATTTGCCCAGCTTGGAATTAGCCTCTGTAAAAGCGTGTTTGGGGATTTGAGGTTATTCACTGGGAAAGCAGAAGAGATGCAACCCACTAGAAACAATTGTGAACTGTTTGCTCTGAGACTTAAAATTCTGTGGTCAGTGATAAGTAACAAGAAACTGTTTATTTACATAATTTAAAGTTTAAGTTGCCTGCACAAGAAATGAGATTTTCCAGTCCCACCAATGTCAATGGGCAATTGAATGGTTCACCTTGTTTTCAATATCCACCCCCCCCCCCCCCCCACCACCCCCACTCTTGCCACAAGAGGACCATAAAATTCTGCCGATGGTGTTTAGTCAATAGTGTGTTTCAGCTATTTGTTACAGTCGAAGTTTTTTAAAATGTGGAATCTTGACATGCTATCCTTTGGTTCAATAACTAGAAGTTTGCCTTTCTCTACAGAGTTTGAATGAACTCTACAGAGATTATAACAGTATCCAAAGTTATGGTGGCAGCAATCTGAGTCCATGTGGCTACAAGATGATGTTTCATGACCTCAATATGAGCTTCTACTACAGCACCTTGATTAGGGATGAGTTCTGCTTGTGCTACAATGGAAACTGAGACATTGGCTCTCAGTTATTGCACCATAGCTGGATTCACAGGTGTACACCATCATTTTCATTCTGGACAGAATGGACTTCAATGCCTGAACCAAATTGGAACAATTGTATTTTGTGCCTTGGAGATACACAGAGATGACACCAGGTTGTACGCCTGAACAGGACTTTTATTCAGGGCTTTTAACATGTCTGCACTCTCATGCTTCTAGCTGCTTCTTTCAGATTAGTATGTTTCTCTTTGTAACCACATCCAGGCTTGACCAATAAGACACGGGAACAGTTAATAGATACCTTTAATCAAACACCGCGTTATGAATGCCCCTTCCTTGGCCATCAGGTTCTGGGGTGGGACTCGAACATGAAGTGTGATGAATGGAGAATTTTAGGAATATTGGGTTCTAAGTATTGGGTCAATTTAAGGGTTGTGGTGTGTTTGACTGCAGTGGTCATGTTTCTCCAAAAGATTTTGCTTTGCTTCCAGGAAATGGAGGTAAAATTGACCAGAGGAATGTGATTGATATATTGAGTATAAAAATTGGCAAGTCATGCTTCAGCTGTATAGAACCTTAGTTAGTCTACACTTGGAATATATTTCAATTCTGGTCGCCACATTACCAGAAGGATGTGGGAGATTTGAAAAGGATACAGAAGAGATTTACCAGGATGTTGCCTGCTATGAGGAGAGGCTGGATAAACTCGGTCTATTCTCACTGGAATGACGGACATTGAGGGGCGACCTGATAGAGGTCTACAAAATGATGAGGGGCATGGACAGAGTGGATAGTCAGAAGCTTTTTCCCAGGGCTGAAGAGTTATTTACTAGGCGACATAGGTTCAAGGTGTGAAGGGCAAATTTTAGAGGAGATGTGCAAGGGAAGTTTTTTTACACAGAGGGTAGTGGGTGCCTGGAACTCGCTGACAGAGGAGGTAGTGGAGGACGATACAATAGTGACATTCATGGGGCATCTTACAAATACATGAATAGGATGAGAATAGAGGGATACAGAACCCAGAGGTGCAGAAGGTTTCAGGTTAGACAGTCGGCATGGTCGGCGCAGGCTTGGAGGGCCGAAGGGCCTGTTCCTGTGCTGTACTTTTCTTTCTTCTTTGACTAGGGAAGTCCCAAAATTAATGTGCTTTTACATCCTGCAGAGATCAGGAGCAGGATTCACCATTCCCCGACGATGATTTCATAATAGGCGATCGGGCGGAGAATCCTATCGCCCATATCTGGGACGGTGCCAGTTTGAGTTTTCTGTCCTCTGCCCCCTCCGAAATGGCGACATTGTGTCACATGCCACATGCCGTTGGAGGCCTTCTCCCAATGCTCTGTGCCTGATGGGCTGAGTTCCAGACCGCGCAGGACAAGTGTGGTCACAGCTGTTGTGAACCCGCATGGCGGTTGCTGATTGTGTCCAGCACTGCCACAGTCGAACAGGAACCATGCTGCTGGCTGGGGGGGGGAGGGTGGGATGCTTCCGAGAGGGATGAGGGGACTGGTGAGGGTTGGCCGGGGGTGGCCGGGGCACTATTTAGCAGGTAAGGTGCAGATCGGGTCCATGCAGGGTTTTACGCCATGTGCATGCACAGCCACAGACCCAGCCATTCTCCAGCCGTTTGTATCCTGGGAGCCGGGAGTTTTACTCGGCATGGCTGCTGCACACGATCTTGTGACCGGCGAGGCTTCGGCGCCGATTTTGCCATCTTAAAACGCCACAGTTCCTACGCTGGCTTCAGCACGTAGCCTCCAAAATGGTGAATTCAGCCCAATATGGTTTTCAGCTTGAGGGAGATGAGATCAGTGCTGGGTGAAGCCCAGGAAAGCAGAGAGGCAGTGATTTTGGAGAAGCTTTGGGAGAGAGAAGTTGCATTCTGATCTGACCCTGAGTCCACAATTCTCTCACACTAGGATAGTTATAAAAGGGTAATAACCTGTAAAGGAGTGCAGTCTTTTCTGGGGACCAGGAAGAAGATGAAACACTCCAGGCCAATCAGCTTTTTGAAGATATTCAGCCAGAGTCTGAAGAGGTTCTAAACAAAGCCCAATCTGTTTTATAAAGCAAAGATTACTCTATGCCATGCTAATTTTAAGATAGATTCAGAGCTGCATGTTTCTGTTGGTGTTTAATGGGAAATTGAGTTCTAGTGGTAAGGGGTAAATGTAAGCTGTATTTTTTGAGTGCAAAGCTAAAAAGTTTTTATATTGTATTCATAATAAAGTCTTATTTTAGAAATATCAAAGCCCTATTTTTTCATGAAATCACTACTGGAGCGAATCGTTCTTTCTGCACAGTTTTACAAAATAACCTAAAATATTGGTGTTTTGGTCCAGTGTCCTAGCCACTGTTGGGGTCTGGTCTGAAATCGTAATAGAAGCTGCTGGCTCAGAGGGTGGGGCATTACACACTGCACCACAAGACATTCTATAATAGGTGGTAGCAGCTGAAGATAAGTTGGGGGTGATCACTGTGGCTCTCTCCCTTGAAGGAGATGGTGTTTGGAATAAATGGTGTGGTCATTAATGAGGCAGCATAAGCAGTGAGGCTGAAACCATCAAGAATGATGGTACATTCTTACCTAATGCACCTCTTGAAACGCACTTCACCCTTACCCACGCAGTCGATATTGTTTTGCAATCTACAGATGGTATAACAGTGCACCTCTTACCTTCCCTCCTTTCCTTTGCCCCAACACTGCCCTTGTGCCTTTATGCTTTCTGATACCCAAAGATAGTTGCCTGGACTACCAGTGAAGCTGAGGGCTGGGTGCCCGGATAAAGAAGAGACTGAGGAGGAAGAGACACAGTCACTCAGTTGAACACTCACTAGTGACCTGTTCCAGGAAATACCTCACTATGGAGACAGGTGGAAGTCTGCCTCGTGCACAGCTAGGTAAGGGAAGATAAAAAAAACAGCAGCCTATTAACGAGCATCTTCCCCTGCAAAAAAGAAAGGATTTGTGTCACCATTTAGGGCAGCACGGTAGCATTGTGGATAGCATAATTGCTTCACAGCTCCAGAGTTCCAGGTTTGATTCCGGCTTGGGTCACTGTCTGTGTGGAGTGTGCACATCCTCCCCGTGTCTGCGTGGGTTTCCTCCGGGTGCTCCGGTTTCCTCCCACAGTCCAAAGATGTGCAGGTTAGGTGGGTTGGCCATGATAAATTGCCCTTAGTGTCCAAAGTTGCCCTTAGTTTTGGCTGGGGTTACTGGGTTATGGGGATAGGGTGGAGGTGTTGACCTCGGGTAGGGTGCTCTTTCCAAGAGCCTGTGCAGACTCGATGGGCCGAGTGGCCTCCTTCTGCACTGTAAATTCTATGATTTGCTGATGATACAAAGTTAGGCAGCATTGTAGTCTAGATGAGAGCATAAAATTGCAAGGAAATATTGACAAACTAGGCGCATGAGCAAAATTGTGACAGATCATGATGCAATTTAACGTAAACAAGTGTGAGGTTATCCATTTTGGATCAAAAAAGGTTAGAGCAAGGTACTTCCGAGAAAACTGGAGCACCCGGAGGAAACCCACCCAGACCCACCCATTGTAGTCTTCAAGATATTAACAGGAAAAGATAGGGTAGATAAAGATAAACTATTTCCCTTGGTTGGAGATTCCAAAAATAATAATCGAAAGATTAGGGCTAGACCGATCAGGCGAGAGATTAGGAAGAACCTCTTCGTTCAAAAGATGGTAGAGATTCAGAACTCTCTCCCACAAACAGCAGCTGAAGCTAAAACAGTTGTTAATTTTAAATCTGAGATAGATAGATTTTTGTTCATCAAAGATCTTGAGGGGCGAAATTCTCCGACCCCCAGACGGTCCGGATGGGCCGAAGTCCCGCCGCTGGGAGGCCTCTCCCGCCGCCGAGGTTTGAACCACCTCTGGAACAGCGGGCTCAGCGGCGCGAGCAGGCTCCCGGGATCCTGGGGGGGGGGGGGCGATTGAACCCCGGGGGGTGCCCCCACGATGACCTGGCCCGCGATCGGGGCCCCGCGCTCATACTCCGGGCCAGTGCCCTGGCTGCACTAGTTTCTTCCGCGTCCGCCACGGCCTCCGCCATGGCGGAAGTGGAAGAAAACCCCACATCGCGCATGCGCCGGCAGTGACGTCAGCGGCCAGCTGCCGCTGACGTCACTGCCAGCACATGCGCGGACCGGCGAAAGCCTTTCGGCCAGCCCCGCTGCCGGGGGCGCCGGTTTTTTGCGCCGGTCTTCTGGTGGCAACCGCTCCGGCGCGGGGCTGGCCCCCAAAGGTGGGGAGAACTCCCCACCTTTGGGGAGGCCCGACCCCTGAGTGGTTGGCGCCACTCCCCTACTCCGGGACCCTCCGTCACGCCGGGTAGGGGAGAATGCCGCCCCTTAAGTTTATGGGCCAAAAGCAGGCATATTCAGTTGGGCCACAGATCAGCCGTGACCTCACTGAATGGCGGGACAGGCTCGAGGGGCTGAATGGCCTACTCCTGTTCCTGTGAGGGTGGTGCAATGTGTTTGGATGATATTCTTTACGTCGATGAATAGCTGTCAGTGCGTGAAAGCCATTAAGTCTGAATGTGTGGAGCTTTCTTCTCCTGAGCACCTCAACATCATGGCTGCCAGCATGACATCCGAGGGCACTGGGACATGCTTTCTGTCCTGTTCTGCTATTTCTGGAACTTCCTCCAGGTTGTCCTCTCTTCTTCAATCAATTTCATCTCTTGTTGCAAGCAGAATACACCTAGTTTTAAGTAGTATAGGTTGGATTTAAATATTGCTGGCCTCACACAGACTAGAACTTGCTGTTGAGGCATACCGTGACCAGGACATTCATGGAACGTGGGTGTCCCTTGAGGGGGCAGTTAAGAGAAACCAATTGCTGTGGGTCTGAAGTCACAGGTAGGCCAGACCAGGTAAGGACAACAGATTTCCTTGCCTAAATGACATTAGTGAACCAGATGGGTTTTTACGACAACCGGCAATGGTTTCATGGTCATCATTAGACTTTTAATTCCAGATTTTTATTGAATTCAAATTTCACCATCTGCAGTGACGGGATTTGAACCTGGGCCCCCCCAGAAGATTACTCTGGGTCTCTAGTTTTCTAGTCCAGTGATAATACCACTACGCCTCACTTAAAGTTAGCAAGAAGGATGAGATTTGTGTGCTACCTGCAGGAATTTGAATGGACATGCCTTAATTCCAAACTGCAATCATTACTAAAGGATCTCTTGAATTTTCAGCCCAACTAGTGCAATAAAGGCTGATCTTACCTCGGCGGATATCGGGGGATTTCAGGAATGCGCAGCTTACAATTGGTTGCACCGCGATTGACAACATTGAGACTCTCTGTGTCAGTTTACTACGAGCATGCAGAAGATGGAGAAGATGGACCTCTGTGGTTGAAATATGGTGTTAATTATGTTGACCTGTGTGTGATTCTGGGAGGCGGTGGGACCAATTAGTGGGGTTAGATGGATGGCTTCTGGTCAACAGAGGTCAGGTGACAAATTAAATACAATCCAAAGGAAAGCCTCTATGGATTCAGGTCACATTGCAGGCTGGCTCCAGAGCACACTGCAGTCAAACAGAGAGGTCTTATTACTGAGAAAAATGAAACAGGCCGTCCTCTCTAAAAATTGCTTTTCAGTAGTAACGAGAATCTTTGATAATTTAGCTCTTTCGTGATGTTTGTGATTCATCCATAATTCCAAGTTTCAGTTTAATTGCTTGATTTTCTGGCTGCATTAATTGTTTTCCTGGCTATTGAATTTTATAATGGTATCCATTGCAAATAATGTCTCACCTTTTTCAAGAAGTGCCATTTAGTTTTATGCAAGGGTGAGAATTTAAAATATAAACTACCTAACTTAGTCGAAATCCACCTTGAATAATCACACGAGTCATTCTCAAGTGGTGAGTCAAAACAAGAGACTGAGCAGTAAGAGGAAACAACAGAACAGCAGATTGTGCACAGAGGATAAAACTGAACTATACAATTTCACTGTGATACAAAATACTGTGGGGATTTAGGGATGGGTGATAAATGCTGGCCAGGCCTGCGACATCCATGTCCTGTGAAAGGATAGAAAAGAAACAGCACCAGGTACAGAACTCAGACAACATTTATAATCATCTTGGGGGTTATTTTATTGGACTCGTTAGAGCCAGTTACTCCCTAAGGTGAACCTTATGTCCCTTATCATTGAATTCTACCTTGCAGAAGGAGGCCATTCGGCCCATCTAGTCTGCACCGAACCTCCAAAAGAGCACTCCACCTAGGCCCATGCTCACACAACCCTGTAACCCCACCTAACCTTTTGAACACTAAGGGGCAATTTTACCATGGCCAATCCACCTAACTTTTTAAAAATAATCTTTATTGTCACAAGTATACGTACATTAACACTGCAATGAAGTTATTGTGAAAAGGCCCGAGTCGCCACATTCCGGCGCCTGTTTGGGCACACCGGGGAAGAATTCAGAATGTCCACATTACCTACCAGCACGCCTTTCAGGACTTGTGGGAGGAAACCGGAGCACCCAGAGGAAACCCATGCTGGGAGAATGTGCAAACTCCACACAGTCACTCAAGATCGTAATCAAATCCGGGTCCCTGGTGCTGTGAGGCAGCA
Source organism: Scyliorhinus canicula (assembly GCF_902713615.1). Taxonomy (NCBI): domain Eukaryota; kingdom Metazoa; phylum Chordata; class Chondrichthyes; order Carcharhiniformes; family Scyliorhinidae; genus Scyliorhinus; species Scyliorhinus canicula. The sequence goes on along the minus strand of NC_052157.1, from coordinate 49,463,897 downwards.
GTGCTAACCACCATGCCACCATGATGCCCTTATGATCTAGAGTTATCTTTACCAGCCAACTATCTAGATAAGTGATAGTAACACCTACGTAGTGACCAGCTATTGAGACACATCAACTTTCTTGTCTTTGCACATAGTGGATCAGAACATGAGAACTAGAAGCAGGAGTAGGCAATTCCGCCCCTAGAGCCCGCTCTGCCATTCAATACATTCATGACTGATCTCATCCCAGCCTCAATTCCACTCTCCTGCCCATTCTCCATAACCCTTCAACCCCTTACTAATTAAAAATCTGTCCATCTCCTCAAATTTACTCAATATCCAGGCATCCACCACACTCTGGGGTAGTGAATTCCACAGATTCACAACCCTTTGAGAAAAGTAATTTCTCATCATCTCTGTTTTAAATCTGCTGCCCCGTATCCTAAAATTATGACTTCTTGTTCTAGATTTCCCCAGAAGAGAAAGCATCTGGCCTATGTCCACTTTGTCAATACCTTTTATGGTCATATGTACCTCAATTAGATTAGATATTCTTCTAAACTCGAGAGAGTATAGGCCTAAATGCTCAATGTCTTTTCATAAGACAAACACCCAATTCTAAAATCAATCTAGTGAATTCACTGACTAAATTCACTTTTACCAATTTAGCTCTCAGAACACTTTAACCAATTTACGACACACTTTTCAACTCGTATGTCAATTTCCTTGCATGAGATGTCTGTATGTGTGTTACAGTGTCATTTTGATGTTCTTTCTCCTATGCCTTACTGGCATCTGTTGAGGGTCCTGAGCATATTGGGTGTTTTTTTTGCAGTCTGCAAGACTGTTCGTCAAGCTCAACCTGTTTTAATACTGCTCCTCTTTTCAGTTATTACTGTTATTATTAAACATTGTTACTTATTTACAGAAATATGTTCCTTCTTTTAAACAACAAATTCGACTATCCTCTTTGTGGTCTCAATTTACCATCATGTGTTACACCCAATTTGTGAAACTGTCCATTTCCTGAAACGAACACTGATGGAGCCCATTCCATGAGCTGGAGAAGCCCATTGCATAGATCACATGTCCAGCGCCGTCACAGTCGCAGCGGAGCCGTGCCGCTGGCCGGGGGGACTTCTGCGAGGGCTGGAGGAAGTGTCGGGGGGGTGGCGAGGGGGGCTTAAGGGGGCTACTAGTTGGCAGATTGGGTCCGTGCGCAGCCGCGCATTGCTGTATGGCGTGACAACTGCAGGCCGTCACCGTGCGCATTCGCGGCAATGTACACGGCCATTCTCCGGCCGTTTTTGCCACATGAGCCGGGCAATTTACCCAGCACTGCTGCTGGCCCCTTACCTGTCCCAGAATCAGTGTGGGTTCAGCGCCAGTTTTGGCATTGTAAAATGCCAATGCTCCCACATTGGCATTGCTACTTAGCGGGTCCTTGGCGCTTTTGAAGCAACTGTCCTAACCACTGTGCTACCGTGTTGCTGAACCCGTAGCCTCTGGGACTCCTCAATTTGGCTACGAACCTGCTGCAGTGTCGCTGACATCACCCCCTGGATTAGAACATAGAACATAGAACAGTACAGCACAGAACAGGCCCTTCGGCCCTCGATGTTGTGCCGAGCAATGATCACCCTATTTAAACCCACGTAACCCGTATCCCAACAATCCCCCCATTAACCTTACACTACGGGCAATTTAGCATGGCCAATCCACCTAACCCGCACATCTTTGGACTGTGGGAGGAAACCGGAGCACCCGGAGGAAACCCACGCACACACAGGGAGGACGTGCAGACTCCACACAGACAGTGACCCAGCCGGGAATCGAACCTGGGACCCTGGAGCTGTGAAGCATTGATGCTAACCACCATGCTACCGTGAGGCCCCGTGAGGTGCCATTGTTGCCAGCTGGCTGGGGTTGGCTGTGCAAGAGTTGTTTAAGTGCTGCTCGACCTTGTTACCTGAGGGACTGGCGAGCACAGTCCTGGCAAATCAGCTGGCGAGCCTTCATTTGCGGCAATGTGGACATTCTGTCGAGACCCTCAGCCATGGAAGCCATGACTGCACGACGCCTTGTATACCTCCACTAATGGTGCTGGTGTCGTGAACCAGGCTCGCCACTGCGGGTATTACCCGAGCAGTATTGGCCGCCTTAAGTGGACCAACTACCATTGAATAGCATTGCCGGTGTCGCTAAGCCAAGCACCGACAGCCCACAGTACATTGTTCTGCAGGCCATCATCCCCTTGGCTTGCTGTGTAATGCCCTGGTGTACCACCTTCATTGCATGTCTGGAAAGATGAAGTTCTTCATCAGATTTAAAGGTAATCTGCAGTGGATGATCCAGAGGCCTGCTTAGGGTCATTCTTGGACTCTTCCCACCAGCCATGCTTGACGCCACATGTAAAAAATGGAGACAGGACAGGGGGAAGCTAGCGGTCAGGGACTTTTACATAGAAGACAGGCTCGAGACCTTGGACGAACTGGCGGCAAACCTGGACCTGCTGACTGGACAGGAACTCGGACGCATCCAAATTAAATACTTCCGCAAGGATACGGCAAGGTACCCCAGGGCCCCAAGAGACAAACTACTGGAGGAACTAATAAACACGGTCAGCAAGAAACTGCAGGAACGTATATGGACGGTTACTGGATGAGGCAAGAGTACAACTGGACAAAGCCAGACAATTTAGCTGTCCCAGCGTCAGCATTTGACGCAGCAGTAGTAACTGCTAATCAAGGTGATGTTCCTGCTTGAAAGGAGGTCTCCACTGCAACAGTGCCTGTCACAGACACACGTCCTGCGACAACAGGGATCAGCACTGACGGGGTTGGCATATTAAATATATATGAATTGTATTTTTGCTGTGTTTGCAAACGTTGATGAATAAGACATCCTGCTGATTTGGGTCTGATCTTGAATGGAATATAACAGATCACAAACCAATGAATCTGAAATATTTGGATGTCACAATGAATCTGAAATGTACATCAAATAAAGGGATTATAAGATGACAGAAAACAGAATTAAGCAGATTCTACATTTGTGAATGAAATTTTGTTTTTCATTCAGAAATTTGACCATCTCATGAACTGGGTGCTCGAACTCCCTATTCCATGAACTGTGCAGATAGGCGGCCTAGTTCAAGGAACGGGCACCTTGACCTGCTATTTCATGAAATGGTCAGTTTCACAAATTGGGTGCATGTAACATATATATACATTTCTGCATGCTTCTTGATATGGAAAACAGTTCTTTGTTTCATGAAAGGGAAATTGTGTTTCGTAAATTTATTGGATTATTTAAGGGTCTATGAAGGAGGGTGGGTAAAGGGGAACCAGTAGAATAGAATAGAATAGAACAGTACAGCACAGAACAGGCCCTTCGGCCCTCGATGTTGTGCCGAGCAATGATCACCCTACTTAAACCCACGTAACCCGTAACCCAACAATCCACCCATTAACCTTACACTACGGGCAATTTAGCATGGCCAATCCACCTAACCCGCACATCTTTGGACTGTGGGAGGAAACCGGAGCACCCGGAGGAAACCCACGCACACACGGGGAGGACGTGCAGACTCCACACAGACAGTGACCCAGCCGGGAATCGAACCTGGGACCCTGGAGCTGTGAAGCATTGATGCTAACCACCATGCTACCGTGAGGCCAGATGTTGTGTATTTGGATTTCCAAAATGCATTTGAGAAGGTGCCACATTAAAGATTACTGTTACATTTTTTGTTGCATCTTTGACCATAATTAGTTCACAATAGCATTACTCACTCTTTCTGGTAATGTTATGGCTCTGATTTGACATCTGGTTCACCGCATTGACGTACCATTTGGTGTTCATACTATTAACCAGCTTGGTTGTTGCATATGCTCACAATTTCTGTTGGATTTCTTATGCAATCAGTTGGGTATTGTACTTGAACTTCCAGTCTGGTGTTCAGGTTTGATAATTCATTACTTACATGTTGGTCATGGGCATCTTTCAGCTTCTTTTGTTTTTCAATTAATGCATCCTGTATTTATAGGAGTATTGACAGGTGATTATTGTTCACGGTTGTCCACAATTGTCTGCCGAACAGCGTCAGGGACCTGGGTTCAATTCCATTGCTCTCGCTGTGGGGGCGGCATGGTGGCACAGTGGTTAGCACCGCTGCCTCACAGTGCCAGAGACCTGAGTTCAATTCAGACTCGGGTGACTGTCTGTGTGGAGTTTGCACGTTCTCACCATGTCTGCGTGGGTTTCCTCCAGGTGCTCTGGTTTCCTCAGACAGTCCAAAGATGCACAAAATGGTTGGGATTGGCCAAGATAAAAAAGAATTTTCCCTCAGTGTCCACAGATTTGCAGGTTAGATGGGGTTACAGGGATAGCATGGGGAAGTGGGCCTAGGTGGTGCTCTTTCAGAGTGTGGGTGCAGACTCAACGGGCCGAATGGCCTCCTTCTGCACAGTAGAGATTCTATGGATACACTGATATTCGGAATGGGTGTAAATATTCAATTCAAAATGCTTCATGTAGCCTGTTGGTTGATGTTCTGTGTTACAGAGTTTGGTGATCTCCAATTATAAGCAGAAGGTTTCTAATAGCTTGTGGTCTGTGGTCTTTGCCATTGTCTGGATAATCCCATGAATCGTGACAGAGAACAGGTACTCCAGTAGGTCTATGATCAGTGGACCTACAGCATACCCAACATAAAACATCTGGGGTGACCAGGGTGAGTTATTGCGAATAAATGTAATGGATCCCAGGCATGGAACATCTGAGCCATTGTACACAGTGAGTTTGGCAGTGATTGGTCGAACCATTACTTGTATGTTTTGTGTGTACATACATTTCAGTGTGTGATATGGAAGTATATTTGCATCTGCACCAGTATGCGGTTTTGCATGTAGGTTATGCTGACCCTTCAGTTTTGGACTGTGAGGATGTCGGTGTCATTGTGCCAATACTTTCATTGTTCACTAAGTTGAATGTATCAATGTACTGGTCATCCTCGTCCTCTGTCCATTTAGTTTGGCTAGACATTTTTGATCATTTTAATTTTATGAGTGTCACAAGTAGGCTTACATTAACACTGCAATTACCGTGATCCTCTCTTAACATTTTGAAACACACCATTGATTGATGGGAATGTTTGGCTTTTGGTTGTGACTTCTCATGACATTGAATCACTTGTTTTGGGCCTTTGCTTTCTTCAGTTGCTATTCCAGTGTCCTCTGGTTACACATGCCTTGTCCACAGTTGAAAAACTGGGCATTTTCTGGGTGCATGTATGAGACTGTACCTCTGTGTTGCTTACTAGTCTTCCTTGCATTGACTATGGTAATGGTGGATGAATTATGCTTTGCCTGTAGATTCTGTCCACGCTGTGGTGTGGCTTTATACTTGTGTCCGCTTTGCAGTAGTGTTTCCACGCTGTAACCTTTATGTTGATTCAAGAGGTCATTTTGGAATGCTTCCATAAGACTCTGAAATGGTGGTTGATCAGTCCTTACCCCTAGCTTGGTGATCTATTCTTTGATTAGCGATCTGGAAGGCTCCCAAATTTCAAGCTATGATGTGGAGATGCCGGCGTTGGACTGGGGTGAGCACAGTAAGAAGTCTTACAACACCAGGTTAAAGTCCAACAGGTTTGATTCAAACACGAGCTTTCGGAGCGCAGCTCCTTCCTCAGGTGAATCTGAGGAAGGAGCTGCGCTCCGAAAGCTCGTGTTTGAATCAAACCTGTTGGACTTTAACCTGGTGTTGTAAGACTTCTTACAAATTTTGAGCTGGATGTGGGGTGCATTGTATCGATTGAAAAGAATGGTGTCTTAAACAGGAAGGCTATAACTAACAAATAATTGAGATTGTAAATAATAGATTCCCAAAGAGATTAACTGGAGTGAGACAAACCAAACGTACTCTTTTCCAACATGCACTGCCTGATGGGAGCTGCTTTTTTTAGAGTGGCCTTAATGTTAATCACATACTGTTAATTTAACAGGACAGAATGCAAGTTAAAAAATTCTGAGCCAAATGTTAATTCTGCTTCTCTCTCCACTGATCCTGCCAGACCTGCTGCAATTCTGTAATTTTCTGTTTTAATATCAAATCTCCAACATCTGCAGCAATTTATACAATTTATCTACCGTAATTTCCGGACTATAAAGCGCACCTGACTATAAGCCGCACCCACTGATTTTGAAATTTTTTTTAATTTTGAACATAAATAAGCCGCACACGTATATAAGCCGCAGGTGCTTACCGGTACATTGAAACAAATGAGCTTTACACAGGCTTTAACGAAATACGGCTTGTAACAAAAATAAAAAATTAGCGGTAAAGAATAGCCTACCAAGAAAGTCATTGGTCACTGTGGAGCGAAATCAATCCGATTAAGCTCTTAAGATTAACATAGAATCATCAGTTTGAAACATTAAAAATAAATAAATCATGTGTAAAAAGAAGTATTTTATTACTGATCGTAATCAAGATATCACCAACCCAGGTGATCAGAGTCACTATCCTCCTCTTGTGCACTGAAACCACTGAAGTCATCTCCTTCAGTGTCAGAGTTGAATAGCCTCAGAATTGCTTCATCCGATGTTGGATTGTTTTCATTGTCGCTCTCATCACTTTCATCCGGAGGCAAATTTCCCGCTGAGCTCATGCTGCCCTCTTCAACACGCAGCAATCCAGCTTTTCGAAACCCGTTGATGATAGTGGATTTTTTAACAATGCTCCACGCTGTCAGGACCCACTGGCAGACTTGACCATAAGTTGCTCTTCGCATGCGGCCCGTTTTAGTGAAGGATTTCTCCCCACTTGTCATCCAAGCCTCCCACTGAACACGAAGCGCCACCTTAAATGCACGATTTAAACTGATGTCGAGTGGCTGTAAATACTTTGTTGTGCCCCCAGGAATCACAGCTGGAATTGAGTTTGTCCTCTTGATGGCTTCTTTCACAGAATCTGTTATGTGGGCCCTCATGCTGTCCAAAACGAGCAATGCCTTGTTCCTGTGAAAGAATCCTCCCGGTCGCTTGCCGTAGCACTCCGTATGCCATTCATGCATTAGGCTTTCCGTCATCCATCCTTTCTTGTTGACTCTCACAACAATTCCTGGAGGGAATTTTTCTTTTGGTATCGTTGTGCGTTTGAAAATCACCATCGGTGGAAGCTTTTCTCCCGATGCCGTGCAACTCAGAACACAGGTGAAGTGCGTTTTTTCATGCCCAGTTGTTTTCAGCATGACGGATGATTCACCTTTCCTGTTGACAGTCCGAGTGAGAGGCAGGTCAAATGTCAGAGGAACCTCATCCATATTTATGATATTGTGCGGGCCAATGGAATGCTCCGCTATCTTTGCATCAATGAATTTGTGGAAGTTTGAAATTTTTTCCTCGTAGTCGGGAGGGAGCTGCTGACACAAACTCGTCCGTACCCTGATGGACAGGCCTTTACGTCTCATAAATCTGAGACACCACGATGGTCCACCTCTAAAATTCTCAAACTTCATTGCGGTGGCGATTGTTTTGGCTTTCAGTCGGATCTGTACAGTTGAAACACCTCGGCCGTCTGCTCTCTGCATGTTGACCCAGTCTTCGAGCTCATTTTCTAGTTCGGGCCATCTGCTTTTCTTCCCTCTGAAAGCTTTAGTTGTCTTTTTGCACTGAGTCAATTCCTCACGCTGCTGTTTCCAACGTCTTATCATCGACTCATTAAGACCAAGCTCTAGTGCAGCAGCTCTATTTCCTTTTCCAACAGCCAGATCGATCGCCTTCAACTTGAAAGCTGCATCATATGCATTTCTCCGTGTCTTTGCCATGATGAGGGTGAGGTGACAAAATGACTACCGTAATCAGAATGATGGGATGTTTGAGCGCGCTCGATTTAATCTAAACAGTAAACTAAAAAGTTACATTGTTTTACCTTGACCCGTTACGCAATTTCATTGGTTTAATGAAAGCGGGAAAAATCCATAAATAAGCCGCGTCGTTGTATAAGCCGCGAGGTTCAAAACGTGGGAAATAAGTAGCGGCTTATAGTCCGGAAACTACGGTAATCAATACTATTGATCTAATCAATACAATTTATCTAATCTATGCTATTTATCTAATCGATACTATTTATCTAATCGATACTATTTATCTAATCTATACTATGTATATAATCTATAGAAAATTAAATCATGGCAGGACACTCCCAGGAGGGCACCGGAAAAGCTTTAGGGATTAAGTGGTGAAGCATTGCTGCTGTTAAAAATAATTCAATAGTGGCAAAATCAATTTTCCATTAGATACATTGGGCAGGATTTTGGAGTGGGGTTCGAGACCCCGATGTCAGACACAAATAGGGGACCCGAGATTGCACTTGCCAAGAGACAGGTTATTTTCTTGAAGACAGGTCCTGAATTGGCTGCTTCGACACTCACCCCATCCTGTTAATGACAAGGGGCACATTCCTAACACTGCCACAGCATCAGAGCCCCAGGCAGCCCCACAGAGGTGGGCATTTCTGAGGCAGGTTAGAGAATGGTAGGGCCCCTCAAAGACTGCAAGAGCACCTCGGACAGTGTGAGGGTCCCTCAAAGACTGCAAGAGCACTTTGGATGATGTGAGGGTCGATCGCAGTAGAGATGTTCTCAGTGGCATAAAGTTAAAATAAAAATTCAGAGGGGACAACCGAGCGGGCACGTTGGATTGGAGAGTAAACCCTTCCAGCACCAGCTTTTGAGTTACAGTGCAGCCTTTATGCTGGTGGGTGCCTCCTTGGGGATTGTAACATCTGGTTCAAATGTAGACCCTCCTCTCTTCCCCACTCCCCATGCCCCTCCACTGACCCCAGAATGCTGCAGGGAGTGTTGTGTTGGTGATCTCTCCATGTGACAAAATGCCAGCAGGCCTCAATTGTTTAAATTGGCTGTCTGCTTATATTCAGTGGACAGCTGACCCACAACCAGGCCCACCCACGACAAACGACCTGGTGGCAGGAATACATTGGAATAACATCCCAACATGGCTCACCCTCATTTTACCAGATCCTGTCCCCAAGCCCATCATCCCATGGCCAGTAAAATGCTGCCCATTTTGTCCAATATCTAGATTCTCTGTGATACGCAGGAGGATTATTCTTGATAAATGGAAATCTCTGACACATTCAGCATCATCCTGACCTGCAATAGCTGTGCCACCATTCTGTGTACTCGTGGTTTGACGAACATCACTGAGCTGAGAGAATAGGTGACCTATTAAAGAGCACTAAAATATTGAAGAAAAATCTAAGTTCCTTGCATCTATACGTGATTGCTTAACAAAGAAAGCAAAATGCAACAATGGCAGTGAATATATAAACACAGCAGCGAAAGGAAATTATAGATTTGAGAGCCAGGAGCACTATCAATATGCTCGACAATTGGCAGACATAACAAAAGGTGAGCATCTGGAGAATTGCAAAAGAAAAGGCTCATTTCGTTTCTGAAGACATGGGGTTTCTCTGTCAGTGGAGGGAATTTGATGTGAGGTAATCAGACATGTCCTTCCCAGCGCAGCTGGTTCTGAGTGATTAGCTCCTCGTTACTGGCCATACTGACTTGAGAGAGAACATTGTTGTCGGAGCGCCTTTCTTACAACTGGATTTGGAGGATCTTGAGAAGGCACCACTGGCAGTGCTTCTCCAGTGCTTTGAGTTGCCAGTTATAGATTGTCCGAGACTGCAAATCATTTAGGAGCATATTCCTGATTGCAGACTCCTGAGGCAACTGCTCTATTCAAAACTTGATTTTAGCAGAAAACTCCCAGATGGACAACAGAAAAGCTTCAGGGATATCCTCAAAGCATCCGTGAAGAGGTCAAACATCCCCGCTGACTCACAGGCTCCATCTGCTTGTGACCGATCAAAATGAGTAGGTTCAATCGGGAAAGCACTGAACAGAACAAAATACTTCATCAATAATACAGAGAGGTGAAGTCGGAGACTGGGGAGAGTGCTCAGAATTCCAAATGACCTTGCCCTCACCAACCTACCTGTCACAGATACATCTGTCCACGACAGTATAGGCATATATGAGTGACCACTACATGATGCTTGTGAAGCAAGTCCCATCTTCAAACTGAGCACATCCTCCATCGTATTGCGTGGCACTACCACCATGCCAAATGAGATGGATTCAGAACAGATCTATTGGCTCAAAATAGGGGCATCCATGAAGCACTGTGTAGAGTTGTATTCAAACACAATTTGAAACTTCATGGCCCAGCATCTCCCCCCTCTACCATTACCACAAGCAAGGAAATCAAGCCTGGTTCAATGAAGTGTGCAGAGGGGCATGTCAGGAGCAGCACCAAAAAGTGAGGTGTCAACTTGGTGAAGTTACAACATAAGAGTGCTTGCATGCCAAACAGTTGAAGCAATACATGTTGCTACGCAATTCGACTGTTATTATAATGATGGGCTTAATTAATCTTGGGCTCATTTACTGGACAATATCCAAGGTACCATTCACTCATAAGGGATTGGGTTAATATGTTGTGTGTTCATTTATTAAGACTAGGCACATGAGAACAGTTATACGTAGGTATAAAGCTGAAAGGCATCAGTAACTGTGTGTGTGTGCTCTGCTCAAAGTAAAAGTGAAACTATGGCAAGCATTTTCTGGCCCCATGCACCGGCGGGAACCTCTGATCCCGCCAAAGTCAGTGGTCTTTTGGCTGGCTCGCCGCATTATCTGACCCGGCCACTACCTCAGTATGGCCAGATCATTCTGGCCTCAGGCTGGGTCACATGACTAGAAAGGGTTGCACTGGAAAGGGTGCAGAGAAGAATCACTCGGGGTTGGGCTGGAGCATTTCAGCTAGGAAGTGAGGCAGGTTCGGCTGGGGTTGTTTTCCTTAGAGCAGAGAAAGCTGAGAGGGGACCAAATTGAGGTGCACAAAAGTATGACGGGCATATGTGGTAGATAGGAAGAAACCTTTCCCCTTAGTTGGGGGGGTCAATAACCAGGGGCATAGATTTAAGGGAAGGGGTAGAAGATTTCGAGGTGATTTTATGAAAAGCCTTTTCACCCAGAGGGTGGTAGGAATCTGTAACGCACTGCCTCAAAGTTTGATAGAGGCAGGAACCCTCACAACATTTAAGAAGCATTTGGATGACACTAGAAATACCATAGCATGCAAGGACCAATTGCTAGAAAACGACATTAGAATAGATAGGTGCTTGATAGCTGGCCCTGATATGATGGGCTAAAGGGCCTCTTTCTGTGCTGTAAAACTCTATGAATCCAAGACACATTTCCCTTCTAGTACTATCATGCTGATGTCCCATAAAGGCACATTACAGCTTCCCACTAGATAATTTCCCCCCCTTCCAAAGAAGTATAATGACAGTACATTTTCATGTCTAAGTTACCATTATGTAAATTAAAGGTTTAAGGTAATCTGCAGCTGTGCCCAGATCTTGCAATGGAAACATTGTCTGGAGGTTTCTTTAATTGCTCACAGTGATCTGTGGGATTTTCATTCTTTGACGTTGTTCAATGTTTTGTTTGGGATTGTCCAAGATGCAATAGGATTGTTTGGTGATTGAGGAGTTGGAATGTATCTGATTTGTCCTCAGTTGTGCCTCTGTGTGAAATGATTTCATAGAACTTTGGCTCTGAACAAATCCTTATCACCTTGGCTGGTTTCTATGTACTCTTGGTGGGATACTGGATGTGAACTTGTTATCCCAACTTAAACTTGGCAATTCTGTCCCGCCGTTTTTATCGTACATGTTGGTCATCTTCTCTTGTAGTTTTAACAGTTGCTCTCTAGTTTCTGAGAGGGCAGATGGGTAAAAGTAGATCATCTGCTTTGCATTGGTCTGCCAAACATGAGTTTGCACAGTGACTGAAAAGTTGCACTTAAAGCTATCACTGCCAGGTGTAATATTACAATGTATTGATCTTGCTCGCTTTATCTACATTTGATTTCTCCATGTGAATCATTTGTTCAGCTAGGCTGTTACATCTACATTGCAGAAGGAGACCATTCGGCCCATCATGTCCATACTAACCCTCCAAAAGAACACCCCACCTAGGCCCACATGCATGCCCTATCCCCATAACCCCACCTAACCTGCACATCTTTGGACACTAAGGAGCAATTTATCATGGCCAATCCACCTAACCTGCACATCTTTGGACTGTGGAAGGAAACCGGAGCACCCGGAGGAAACCCACGCAGACACGGGGAGAACGTGCAGACTCCGCACAGACAGTGGCCCAAGGCCGGAATTGAACCCTGATCTCTGGTGCTGTGAGGCAGCAGTTCTAACAACTATGCCACCATGCCATCGAAATTGTCAATGTCCAGAGCATGGTGTAAGGAAGCTGGGACAATGCCAGAAAAGTTTTAATGCGCTAACTCCTGCCGTATCTGCATATGATGTATCAGTAAAGTTGGTCAGTAATGTTGGTCAGCAGTGTTGGGCAGCAGTATTGGTCAGCAGTGTTGGTCAGCAGTATCGGTCAGTAAAGTTGGTCAGTAATGTTAATCAGCAGTGATGGTCCGCAGTGTTGGCCAGCAGTGTTGGTCAGCAGTGTTGTCAGTAATATTGGTCAGCAGTGGTGGTCAGTAATTTGGTTAGAAGTGTTGGTCAGCAGTATTGTTCAGCAGTGTTGGTCAGTAATTATGGTCAGCTGTATTCGTCAGCAGTATTGGTCAGTAAAGTTGGTCAGTAATGTTGGTCAGCAGTGTTGGTCTGCTGTGTTGGTCAGCAGGGTTGGTCAGCAATCTTGGTCAGCATATGTTGGTCAGCAGTGATGATCAGCAATGTTGGTCATCAGTGTTGGTCAGTCATGTTGGTCAGTAATGTTGGTCAGTAATGATGGTCAGCTGTATTAGTCAGCAGTATTGGTCAGTAAAGTTGGTCAGTAATGTTGGTCAGCAGTGTTGGTCTGCTGTGTTGGTCAGCAGTGTTGTTCAGCAATATTGGTCAGCAGTGATGATCAGCAATGTTGGTCATCAGTGTTGGTCAGTCATGTTGGTCAGTAATGTTGGTCATTGATGATGGTCAGCAGTGTTGGTCAGTAATGTTCGTCAGCAGTGCTGGTCAGCAGTGGTGGTTAGTAATTTGGTTAGCAGTGTTGGTCAGCAGTGTTGGTCAATAATGATGGTCAGCTGTATTCATCAGCAGTATTGATCAGCAAAGGTGGTCAGTATTGTTGGTCAGCAGTGTTGGTCAGCAGTGCTGTCCAGCAGTGTTGTCCTGCAATGTTGTCAGTAATACTGGTTGAGCAGTGTTGGTTAGCAGTGTTGGTCAGCAGTGTTGGTCAATAATGATGGCCAGCTGTATTCATCAGCAGTATTGGTCAGTAAAGTTGGCCAGTAATGTTGGTCAGCAGTGTTGGTCTGCTGTGTTGGTCAGCAATCCTGGTCAGCATATGTTGGTCAGCAGTGATGATCAGCAATGTTGGTCATCAGTGTTGGTCAGTCATGTTGGTCAGTAATGTTGGTCATTAACGATGGTCAGAAGTGTTGGTCAGTAATGTTCATCAGCAGTGGCGGTCAGCAGTGTTGGTCAGCAGTGTTGGTCAGTAACATTGGTCAGGATTGTTGGTCAGCAGTGTTGGTCAGCAGTATTCGTCAGTAACATTGGTCAGGATTGTTGGTCAGCAGTGTTGGTCAGTAATGTTGGTCAGTAATGTTGGTCAGCAGTGTTGGTCAGCAGTATTCGTCAGTGACATTGGTCAGGATTGTTGGTCAGCAGTGTTGGTCAGTAATGTTGGTCAGTAATGTTGGTCAGTAATGTTGGTCAGCAGTGTTGGTCAGCAGTATTCGTCAGTGACATTGGTCAGGATTGTTGGTCAGCAGTGTTGGTCAGTAATGTTGGTCAGCAGTGTTGGACAGTAATGTTGGTCAGCAGTGATGTTCTGCTGTGTTGGGCAGCAGTGTTGTCAATAATATTAGTCAGCAGTGTTGGTCAGTAATGATGGTCAGCTGTATTCGTCAGCAGTATTGGTCAGCAAAGTTGGTCAGTAATGTTGGTCAGCAGTGTTGGTCTGCTGTGTTGGTCAGCAGGGTTGGTCAGTAGTGTTGGTCTGCTGTGTTGGTCAGCAGTGTTGTTCAGCAATATTGGTCAGCAGTGATGATCAGCAATGTTGGTCATCAGTGTTGGTCAGTCATGTTGGTCACTAATGTTGGTCATTAATGATTGTCAGCAGTGTTGGTCAGTAATGTTCGTCAGCAGTGCTGGTCAGCAGTGGTGGTCAGTAATTTGGTTAGCTGTGTTGGTCAGCAGTGTTGGTCTGCACTGTTGGTCAGTAATTTTGGTCAGCAGTGCTGGGCAGCAATATTGGTCAGCAGTGTTGGTCAGCAGTATTGGTCAGTAAAGTTGGTCAGCAGTGTTGGTCAGTAAAGTTGGTCAGTAAAGTTGGTCAGCAGTGATAATCAGCAATGTTGGTCATCAGTGTTGGTCAGTCATGTTGGTCAGTAATGTTGGTCAGTAATGATGGTCAGCTGTATTAGTCAGCAGTATTGGTCAGTAAAGTTGGTCAGTAATGTTGGTCAGCAGTGTTGGTCTGCTGTGTTGGTCAGCAGTGTTGTTCAGCAATATTGGTCAGCAGTGATGATCAGCAATGTTGGTCATCAGTGTTGGTCAGTCATGTTGGTCAGTAATGTTGGTCATTGATGATGGTCAGCAGTGTTGGTCAGTAATGTTCGTCAGCAGTGCTGGTCAGCAGTGGTGGTTAGTAATTTGGTTAGCAGTGTTGGTCAGCAGTGTTGGTCAATAATGATGGTCAGCTGTATTCATCAGCAGTATTGATCAGCAAAGGTGGTCAGTATTGTTGGTCAGCAGTGTTGGTCAGCAGTGCTGTCCAGCAGTGTTGTCCTGCAATGTTGTCAGTAATACTGGTTGAGCAGTGTTGGTTAGCAGTGTTGGTCAGCAGTGTTGGTCAATAATGATGGCCAGCTGTATTCATCAGCAGTATTGGTCAGTAAAGTTGGCCAGTAATGTTGGTCAGCAGTGTTGGTCTGCTGTGTTGGTCAGCAATCCTGGTCAGCATATGTTGGTCAGCAGTGATGATCAGCAATGTTGGTCATCAGTGTTGGTCAGTCATGTTGGTCAGTAATGTTGGTCATTAACGATGGTCAGAAGTGTTGGTCAGTAATGTTCATCAGCAGTGGCGGTCAGCAGTGTTGGTCAGCAGTGTTGGTCAGTAACATTGGTCAGGATTGTTGGTCAGCAGTGTTGGTCAGCAGTATTCGTCAGTAACATTGGTCAGGATTGTTGGTCAGCAGTGTTGGTCAGTAATGTTGGTCAGTAATGTTGGTCAGCAGTGTTGGTCAGCAGTATTCGTCAGTGACATTGGTCAGGATTGTTGGTCAGCAGTGTTGGTCAGTAATGTTGGTCAGTAATGTTGGTCAGTAATGTTGGTCAGCAGTGTTGGTCAGCAGTATTCGTCAGTGACATTGGTCAGGATTGTTGGTCAGCAGTGTTGGTCAGTAATGTTGGTCAGCAGTGTTGGACAGTAATGTTGGTCAGCAGTGATGTTCTGCTGTGTTGGGCAGCAGTGTTGTCAATAATATTAGTCAGCAGTGTTGGTCAGTAATGATGGTCAGCTGTATTCGTCAGCAGTATTGGTCAGCAAAGTTGGTCAGTAATGTTGGTCAGCAGTGTTGGTCTGCTGTGTTGGTCAGCAGGGTTGGTCAGTAGTGTTGGTCTGCTGTGTTGGTCAGCAGTGTTGTTCAGCAATATTGGTCAGCAGTGATGATCAGCAATGTTGGTCATCAGTGTTGGTCAGTCATGTTGGTCACTAATGTTGGTCATTAATGATTGTCAGCAGTGTTGGTCAGTAATGTTCGTCAGCAGTGCTGGTCAGCAGTGGTGGTCAGTAATTTGGTTAGCTGTGTTGGTCAGCAGTGTTGGTCTGCACTGTTGGTCAGTAATTTTGGTCAGCAGTGCTGGGCAGCAATATTGGTCAGCAGTGTTGGTCAGCAGTATTGGTCAGTAAAGTTGGTCAGCAGTGTTGGTCAGTAAAGTTGGTCAGTAAAGTTGGTCAGCAGTGATGGTCCGCAGTGTTGGCCAGCAGTGTTCTCAGTAATATTGGTCAGCAGTGTTGGTCAGCAGTGTTGGTCAGTAATGATGGTCAGCTGTATTCGTCAGCAGTATTGGTCAGTAAAGTTGGTCAGTAATTTTTGGTCAGCAGTGTTGGTCTGCTGTGTTGGTCTGCTGTGTTGG